>NW_026067943.1:9543499-9636207 GCF_014885135.2 Alexandromys fortis
TTTTTTTTTTTTTTTTTTTTGGATTCTTCGAGACAGGGTTTCTCCGTAGCTTTTTGGTTCCTGTCCTGGAACTCTCTCTTGTAGACCAGGCTGGCCTCGAACTCACAGAGATCCACCTGCCTCTGCCTCCCTAGTGCTGGGATTAAAGGCGTGCGCCACCATGGCCCGGCTAGTTTATTGCTTTTTTAATTGTTTTTCATTTCTGTATTAACCTTTTAACAGTTTGATTCAAACTGGTTGGTGACAAGTGCTCATGTAAACTTAATCAATTTCCTTCTAATTCATGAGATGAGGCTGGAGAGATGGCTCAGCAGTTAAGACTAGGTTTTTATTCCCAGCACCCATATGGTATATGACAACCATGTACAACTCCAGTTCTGGGGAGTCCAGTACCCTCTTCTGCTGCACAGACATACAGGTAGTCCAAAACACCTACACACATTAAATGATAAAAAAAAAATCCACAAAACTTACATAAATCTTAGAACAGAAATGCTTCCAGAAATGTTAGAATGTTTTCTCTGTTATTACTGTCCATATTTAAGATGAAATATCCATATCATCTATGGTTACAAATATAGTTTCACTAAAATATGGCAATTTCACATAGCAATTATTAGAATTATTGTAATTGTACTAAACCACATCTTTTGACATTTTCTACACCAAAAAATTTACAATAAACATAGAAAAGAAATACTATTTTTTATTATCACCATGTCCTTCCAACCCTAAGAACAATTGTTGCATAAAAAGTACTCAGTAATTGTTTACCAAAGACCAACAGCCTGCATGAGATGTGAATCATCAAATTTAAGTTAAACTATGGCTAAGAAAAAATGCTTCAGAGCTGAACTGAAATGAAGCTAAATTCCTGCATAAGAAAGGAGGGGAGAGAAGGAGGGAGGGAGGGAGGGAGGGAGGGAGGGAGGGAGGAGGGAGGGCAGATGGAGACAAGAAAGAGCCAGAGACAGATATTGGGGGTCCACGCTGAAAATCAGAAAGGCAAAGTGGCCCGCTCTTACCTTTACCTCAAACTAAAATGAGTGATCCAGCCACCAAGAATCTCAGGATGAAACTGAGCATACGACCTGTCTCTTACAGTTTTATATTCCTCTCTAGTGCTGGGATTAAGGGCATGCAGCACCACCACCTAGCCAACCAGTGTTGCTGCTGAGATTAAAGATGTGTGTCACCACTACCTGGTCTGTATAGCTGACTAGTGTGGTTGCTGATCTGCAGGCAAGCTTTGTTTATTAAAAAAAAAAATAACATACCACTAGGAAGGAAAGAAGGAGGGAAGGAGCGAAGGAGGGAAGGAAGAAAGGAAGGAGAAATGAAAGAACGTAACAGAACAACTAATAACTAACATGAACATCACTTTTCTTTATTACTCAAGTCCTGTATTAGTGAATAGCAACTGAAATTGCAAAACAGTTCAATGCGATGGGTAATATTTTTTAAAAATTTAAATATTCATTGTAGCATGTAAAAATTCAATTATATTTAAAAAAATAAAAACTTCCTGAAGATCTGAGAGTAAAACAGTCCCACTGTTTAGCCTTGCAGACCAGGTTATGGTAAAACACAACTTTAATTCTAGTAACCACAATGACATACACCTTTAATCCCAGAAGCCACAATGACACACACCTTTAATGCCAGAAGCCACACTAGCTGATAGAAATTGGGTGATGTGTGCCTTTAATCCCAGCCCTACAGAGGATTATAAAATGAGAGGAAACAGCTCTCAACACACAGTCTCATTCTGAGATTCCGGGAGGCACGATCACCATTTCGGACTGAGGATGAGGTAAGAGTCAGTGGCTGGCTATTTTGCTTTTCCAGAACATCAGTTGAACCTTAATTTCTCTCTTTGAGTTTTTATTAATCATGATTCAATTCATGGCATAATAATATATATTTAAGATATTCCAAAGTTCTTTCAAGGACAATGAATTTTGGTAACTATATGACAGAAAAACTGGACAAGCAAGGACCCAGATCTAAGAAGCCATACTACCACCCCAGGTCAAGAAAACAACAGAGGCTACAGAGATTTCTCAGTGGCTAAGAGCACATACTGCTCTTACACAAGACCTGAGTTAAGATCCCAGCACCCACACTGGGCAGTTTACAGTCACCTGTAATTAAAGCTTTGGGAGAGCCTGCTTCCTCTTCTGATCTCTGAGATCACCCCCACTCTTGTAGATCACTCAGCTAGGCTGCCTCTCATCTCAGCATCTTGGCAGTAGTAAACAATGTATATACTGATATTCATCAGTATTCAATGTAGTTATATCCTGTAGATTCCACCAAAGTCGAGCAGGTTGTGGTGTGTGAGGTGGGAAGCTTCTGTTTCCTGTTCTAAGACTGTCTTCTGCTTCCACTCTGCAGTGATCTCCTTTCCCTCTCCTGACAAAACCAGCCTCAAGTCACTCAGCTCCCAGCCTCATATTCATCTAATCTAGCTCACCTGTACACAGAATCCTAAAGGGTCAACTCAAACCTCACATACTTCTGCTTATATTTTATCTAGAGATGGAATCACTGCTTCTTATGATGTGATATTAAAGATCATTTAAAAAAATAACTTCCAGAGTTCTCCAACTAAAACCTCCTATATCAAATGCTTTGATTGTGATCCCTCATGGGCTATTTCATGGACACTGTACCTGTTGAACATGGACGTGTTCTTTTCTCCAGGCAACTCCAATAGCCATCATCATCAGGCTCTCTCATCTTATTTACTACCATTTAATATTCAACTACCTGGGCCAGGAACCTAGGAATGAATGACTCTCCCTCTTAGTACTCATCCCTCAAATGCACACTGTGTTCTCTTTCCATATTGGCCTTCTATATTACCCACTCTTGATGTGGGAGTGTCATATATCAATCTGTTGATTTCATTGGTTAAGCAATAAAGAAACTCCTTGGCCCTGATAGGTTAAAACATAGGTGGGAGGAGTAAACAGAATAGGATGCTGGGAGGAAGAGGAAGTGAGCTCAGACTCGACAGCTCTGCTCTCTGGAGCAGAAACGCCATGCTCTGCTCTTGGAAGCAGACACTCGCGATGAAGCTCCGACCCAGGATGGATGTAGGCTAGAATCTTCCTGGTAAGCGCACCTAGCGGTGCTACACAGATATTAGAAATGGGCTAGATTAATATGTGAGAATTAGCCTAGAAGAGGCTAGATTAGAAATGGGCCAAGCAGTGTTTAAATGAATACAATTTGTGTGTTGTTATTTCGGGCATAAGCTAGCCAGGCGGCCGGGGTGCTGGGGACGCAGCCCTGCTGCTCCTATTTCAACACACTCTCCTTTCTATTATTATACTACAGGACCTACTAGAATGTGAGCTCCACGGAAGGAAGGATTTGTTCTGTCTTCTACCCTATTCCCATGTCTGTCACACAATACTGCATACACTGAAGTAAATATCTGTAAAACAAACACTTTCGTCACCACAACTTTTCTTCTTCCCTTCATTCCTTTTACCCCAATGCTATCAAAATATAAACCACATTCTGTTATCTTTTCATTGAAACCTGCTGTGGTCACTAAGTCCTTCACAGTCTGATCTACAGTTGCCCACTCTATACCTTGTTTACTACATTCTAAACACACACAGCTTTCACCTACAAATGACACTTAGTTTAAACTCATTTCCTCCAGTCTTTGTCTCTTTCAGGCTCCTCTTTAATGTCTGGGTTATCTTTTCGAGGAGCCCTTCCTAAATTTAGTGTCCAAGGGGCCAGTGAACTATCACAGTAGCCTGTTCATTTCTGTGCACTGCAGCCCTTGCTTCCTCCCCTGGTGCTGTAACCAAACACCCAACAAACGCAGCACGACGGAGAAACAGTTCATCCTGGTTCATAGCTCAAGGCACAGTATACCAGATAGGCAGTCAAGGCAGCAGAAACCAAACAGCTGCTCAAGCTGCATCCACAATCAAAAAAAACAGCAATATCCACATTTCTCCATTTTATATCCCCTACCCAGAAAACAGTTCCTCCCACAATCAAATACAAGTGCTAAGGAAATAGGCCAATGAATATTTTAAGTTAAAAAAAATTATTCTGAACTACTCAGGGTCAGTGGTAGTAAAAGAAATTCCTCTAAATGAATACTTTCCACCCATCAAATTCACATTTGGAAAAGAACTGTAGTTAAGAAGAGAAAATTGCAAAATGAAACTTTGTCAAATGTGACAAGGCACACTTTCAAAAGGTGGAATAAAGAGAAGCAAAAGAATGCCCACCAGAAAAACTCGTACATCTAGAATGGAGGTAGTGTAAATCCTAACACAGCTTCGGACATGAGCTCCCCGCATCTCTACATCACTGCTCTGCGGCTATGAACTGTGAAGTGCACACTATGCCACACCTCAGAAAAGCAGTGACAGCACTTCTGCTGCCTTCAAGAGGCTGTACATGGTTCAGCAAATGCTTGGTATACTCTAAGACCTATACCTTCTTTCCAAAGTATTGTGACCTCGAGAAATAGGGCCAGCCAAAAGACATAGGAGACATGGCATTGGAGCTTCTGTGGAGTCAGTTAGGAAGCTGGGCATTACAGTATTTCAGTGCTTCTGCACTGAATTCCCCAACTGCTTTAGGCCTAACATAAATACTAAGACGCTAACTGGCATTTTTCACACTAAAACTGTTACTACTGTGATTAGGCCTGGTTAATTAATGTGAATAATTGGCCTCTTATTTCAATTCCAGAGGAGCTGGGTTTGATTCTCAGCACTCCCTTGGCAGCTAACAACCATCTGTAACTCCAATTACATGGAATAAGATGCCCTCTTTTGACCTCCACAGGCACCAGATGCAAATGCGGTGCATAGATAGCCATGTAGCCAAAATACCCGTACATATAAAAAAAATTAATTAAAAGGGTGGTGCACATCTTTCAAAAATAAAAAAGGGGTGTGGTTGAAAAGATAGCTCAGTTATTAAGAAAACTGGCAGGTCTTCCAATGTATTGTGTTCAATTCCCAGCACCCACATGGTGGCTCATGGTTATATGTAACTCTATTATCAGGGGATTTGATACCCTCTGAGAGGCACACAAAAGTGATATACACACATCTAGGCAAAAAACCTATATACATTAAGTAGTAACTATTAAGTTACTGTTATATAATAATAATTTTAAAACTTTAAAAGTAGGGAGGAAAATACAAAGTAAGAGGAAGAAATAAAGTTCCACACACACCAAAATTACCAACATACTTTAGTCAATTGAATTGGCAGACAGTTGTACTGACAATCCTGAGGCTTTATTGTAACACACTCATTAAACTGAATTGAACTTACCAATTAAGTGTGATCAACTTGATGCAAGAAGACTCTTCCTATGCTGAGGTATCCTCACATAGCTGCAGAATAAAACTTGCTTTTCTATTTAAAGGTCATTTCTTTTTTTGCTAACAGTCTAAGAGGAAGGCAGCAAGCAGGGTTAGAGAAGAAAGAGGAGAACACAGAGGAAGAACAAACAGCAGAAAGCAGAGGACCAGGTCCTGGCAATTCCTCCTTCAGACTGGGGGCTCTACCTGCAGCTGCTGAGAGCTGTCGCTGAGACTGTCTTCCCTTCTCCGGGCTTCCTCCAGCATCTGTGCACTCTTCTTCTTCTCCACCTGCTCCTTGTGCTTCAGATTTGCTACCTTCTTATTCTGGTCTTTCACTTGCCTGGTGATGGAGAAATGAAGACAAAGCTTTCATTATGCATAGGGGTAGGTGTTTATTTACATGCCTTGTGCGGCAAGGAGTATCTGGATGGCAATGAAATGTTCCTCATGCACATTCTTTTCAACAATTCCATTTTTATATATACCAATATAGGAAACAAACTATACACAACAATGCTGCAGTTTTCCAATGAAAAGGTATCCTAGTGCACACAATAAAATTACAAAATAAAAGAAAGGCACAGGAAGGTGTGAAATGATAACTGATTCAAGCCTCACGCCTGAAACACAAAAGTACTCTCTTGATATCAACGTACTGAAATATTAGTTGGCTGATTAAGGTATGTTCTAGAAATATTGCTGCACTCTTATCCTATCTTCTCATATCTACTGTATCAGGAAAATGAAAGTAAATTTTAAATGGCTAGGAACTTAGCAGAAGAAACAGAAGGAAACTCTTACCTCGTCCTCTGTATGCTACTCTGTCGCAACACACTATCATTCTATCCTTCACCAGGGTAGTCTAAATGTGTTCATTTCATTTATGTTTACAATGGGCTTCCTTTTGTCAGGGATGATGATTCATGCCTACAGTCTCAGTATCTGCACGTGTGAGGAAGGACTGCTGTGAGTATAAGGCCAGCTGAAGCTCCACAGGAAGCTCTGGGCCAGCCTCATAAACAGACTGAGATCCATTTACAAAGATACAGGTAAGATGAAAGCCCCCTTCCTAAAGGTTTGTTACACATATATATCTGTTTCATTAGTTTGCACATTTTCTAATTTTTAAGATTTCCCAAAAAACTACTACTTAATTTCAATACGTTGTCTGAAACTCATTTATCAGTGAAAGTGGGATGGATTTTTAATACCCTCAATTTTTACTATAATATCAAATGATGGATAAAACTTTTAATCCATTCTCAAGGTGATGGACAATTAATTTTTTTCAACTTTCTGGCTATGACACATGATACTACTATACATGTAACTCTGTTATCACTTATAAGTCTGTATCATGTTACACATGATACTTATAAGTGACAGACTTATAAGCGATTGTCCAAAGGTTAGGTCGAGAACCTAAACTACTAAATCATATAACTCTTTTTTAAAACTAATTTTTTCTCTAGGGAATGACTGGCTGTATGTCACAAGTCGCCACATCAACTAACACTTGGCACTATCTAGACACAGTATCTCAAGTACAGGACTTTTCTAAAGGGTGTGGTGGAATTCAGACATGAAACCCAGAGCCCTGCACACATGCCAAGGTAAGCCTCTACCACTGCCCTACATCCTCAGCCCAGTCCATTGAAGTTCCAAAATGCAACTAATGTGTTAGCAGTGTTGAACCTCTTTTAATACCATCTCTGGTCTTCCCTGTTCCTACTACTGTCATTGTTCAGGACATCCTTTTCTCAATGGCAGATCTCTTATACGTTGTTTAAATATTTTCTTCCAACCTGTGAGCTACTTATTTAATTGCTTTATGTTACATTTGTATTTATAGAATCCAAAATTCACACTTTATGATTTCAATGTGTATTACAAATTTACAGTAACAAAAATATGGTGTTCATAATATACAAGCAGGAAACGCCATCATTAGAACAGAATAGGCAGCATACAAAGACGTTTGCGCATTTCGAGTCAATCTTGACAAAGGTGCCAGGAACATACAGTGAGGAAAGACTAGTTTCTTAATCAGCAATGGTGCAAAACTGAATCTACATGAAGAGCAATGGGCTTGGACCCATATTTTCATACCATGTACAAAAGAATAAGCAAAATATATTAAAGACTTGAATGAACTGAAAACTGTCAAACTACCAGAAGATAACATAAAGAAAAGAATTCCTTAACAATAGGTCATTCATTTTTATACTAAAAATACTCATTACAAAGAAATTTTATCAAACTAAAAAATTTGACACATGTGAAACAGAGTAAAGAGAATCCTACAGACAAGATGGCAGAAAACATTTGCAAACCAGAAAATAAACCTGATAAAGAGTTAATATAAAAAATTTTAAAAACTCATTTTACTATCAAGAAAAAAATTAAGATTAGTTAAGGATATTGGACAACGGCACACACAGCCCCAGCTACATAAAGCCTGAAGTCTAAGAATCATGTGAGCCCAGGATTGTAAAACCAGTCCAAACAAGACACAAAAAGATCCATTTCAAAGAAAGTGGGGTTTGGTGGTGGTGGTAAATGAGCAAAAGACTTAATATTTTACACAAGGAAAAGCAAATACCAACTTTTATATGGGAAAAGTGCTCAATAGACAAATGAATAATTATATCTATACATGAAAACATTCAACATTATAAGGAATTGCAAATCAAATCTAGAAAACAACACTTCTTATAACATATCCTTTCCTCTCCACCCCCCACTCTCTCTCTTGGTTTTCTGAGACAGGGTTTCTTTGTGTAGTCCTAGCTGTCCTGGAACTAGCTGGGTAGACCAGGTTGGCCTTGAACTCACAGAGATCTGCCTGCCTCTGCCTCCTGAGTGCTGGGGTTAAAGGTGTGTGCCCTCACCACTCAGCAACGTATCATCTCTTATAATGACTGTAATAAAAAAGAAACAGATAACAAATGTTGGTAAAGATGTGGACAAAAAAGAAACCTAGTAGAGTGAAATAACCATTACAAAAACTATATGGCAGTTCTTCAGGATGCTGAAATCAGTGCCACATGCTGTGGGACACACCTGAAATTCTATCACCCCAGAAACTGTGAAAGAAGAATGAATCACAGGTTTGAGACTTACATAGTGAATTACAGGTCAGTTTCAACTACATAGTAAGACCCTGTCTTACAAACAAACCCCTCCCTGGCAAAAACATATCAATATATCCTTTAAAAAATAACTGTGCATGTCTGCAGTCCCAGGCTGAGCTGAGAGGATCACAATTCAATGCCTGTCTGACTACAGCGAGTTCAAGGGCAGCAAGGTCAATTTATAGAGACTCAGGTTTTTTTTTTTTTTAAAGTAGGCCCACCATGATCTCATGGGAGGAAAAAAGCTCCTAAGACTCCCCACTTTCGTGGAGTTATGAGTAGTAGTAGTTTCCTGAGGAAAAGGGAGTCAAGAGGAAATGGTGGATCAATGACTTTTCACATACTATATGCAGAGATTCCTTTCACTTTGTATCTGAGAGCCATTCCAGATGGGGCTGGCAGTCAGTAATATCTGCTGCAAGGCCTGGTTATTGGAAGCATTCTGACACACTAAGTAAGGAACCCACTTAAAACCACTAGATTGGCTTTTGGTTAAAAGCATATATTACAGGCTAAACATTTGATCCAATCAAAACCAACTCTACTTTTCAGCACTTTTAAAATTCATAATTATATCTTAAAGTAAAAAAAAATTATTCCTTACAATACAGAACTAGGTCACAGTTTTGAATTTTATATCAGAAAAGAATTTAAAAATCCATAGCTCATAATCAAGTATGCTCTATTCCCTATTTGTGTGTGATTTTAAAATACACATTTTGACTTTCAAAATGCTGAACAATAACATTCAAATGACTGGCCTTCATTAGTTCCAAAAGCTTTAATAAAATTCTGGCAATACAGAGGACACACACATGATGGCATGCTCACACAAGGAGAAATTTAAAGACAACAAGGCGTCTTTGCTTTTGTTTTTATGAGTTTCTTTTTCTTCATTTTTCTAGACAAGTTACTTTTAGCCTCTTGTTACAGATGAGATAGCTGCCATCTTAAGTAGAATGGGCTCCACATTCTCCACTCAGTTCCCTATTTTCACTCTCAATATCCTTTCTTAGGTTTGTGGTTATTACTACTACATCCTAAAAACATAAGAAAAACCATTACCTGGCCTTCTCTCCATTGACTTTCCCTGCCTTCTCTTGTGTGTATGGCGAATGTGAGCAAGGATATATGCAGAGTATATCACAAACTAACTTCAATAGAGGAGAGCTCAGTAAGTTTCTTGCCTCACTAAATACCATCTTCAGTTATTTTCTATAGTAATACATAAAAGAAAGATCATCAAAATACATATTAGTAAAATAGAATGTAGTTCTTGAATGCATCTGTAGGAACAACACTAAAAATTCCCTTCCTCCTACTCTGTCTGCACCTGCTTTCATAAGTCTTTCAATAAAGATAGCATGGGATTTCAACAGAGTTTGAGATTTGCATTTACAGGGCCGCAAAGAACTTTTCTCCTTTTATGCTTACTGGCCAGTAATTCTTTCAGGAAAGTTTAATTAATTTACCCATTTACGAACTGGACTAGTTTGGAGTACCTATACTTTTTAGTTATTTAGAGACGCTAAGAATTAACCTCTCCTAGCATGTCTGGCTGAGCTCTCCTCGGGTTGGCAGCAGTCTTCTCAGTCTGGAGATTGCCTCCTTTGCTTTGAGCTCTATAATTTTGTCCAGCCCATTTCTCAGTTCTTGCTTTAGTTCACACACTCCCTTTGCCTTTCAAGAAACCCCTGCCCATGCTCACATCTAGAACTGTTTCCCTACAATGCCTCTAGCAGTTTCGAAGTTTGCTTTCTTACATCAAGGTCTCTGATCTACTGTGAGTTGATTTTTGTGTACACTGAAAGATACAGATCTAATTTCAATCTTGTGGATATCCCATTTTCCAGCACAATTTGTAAAGACGCTGTCTTTCCTACAATTTAGTTTTGCTGGCTGTTAGCACCTTTGTGAGAACTTAGGTGGCTGCCAGTGGTTCTGTTTGGGTTCTCTCTTCCATGGAATCAAGTCAATTTGTTCACAGGAAATGAACCTTCTAATATATTGTTGAATTTGGTTTTATTAAGAATTTTTGCACGCATATTCATTAGTGAAATTGCTCCATAATTTTATTGTCTTAAAAAATATTTTTTATCAGTCAGGTGGTGGTGGCATAAGACTTTAACCCCAGCACTTGGAAGGCAGAGGCAGAGCCTATCTCGAAAAATCAAAAGAAAAAACGGGAATAAAAAAGAAACAATGTCTCAAGCCTGTAGAGGTGGTGTACATACATCTTTAATCCAAGTACTTGAGAGGCAGAGGCAGGTGAATCTCTGTGAGTTTGAGCTCAGTCTAGTCTACAGAGTGAGTGAGTTCCAGAATACCTAGGGCTGTTTACAGAGAGAACCCCTATTTTGAAAAACCAAAAAAAAAAAAAAATATGAATAATGCTGGTATGAACATCGTTGAGCAAAAGCTCTTGTGGTATGTGTGCATCCTTAGGGAATATGCCCAAGAGTGGTATTGCCGGGTTCAGTTTTCTGAGAAACCATCATACCATTAAAGGGCTATCGAGAAACACAGCACTAAGGAAATTCCCAGAAATCCTCAAGGATGACCCCAGCTAAGACTGTAAGCAACAGTGGAGAGGATGCCTAAACTGGCCTTCCCCTGTGGTCAGACTGATGACTACCTTAACTGTCATCATGGAGCCTTCAACCAGCAACTGATGGAAGCAGATATAGAGATCTACAGTGAAACACTGGGCCGAGCTACCTGAGACAAGCCTAAGAGAAGGAGTGATAATATGAGCAAAGGGGTCAGGATGTTGGTGATACCCACAGAAACAGATGACCTCAGTTAGTGAGAACTCATTGACTCTGGACTGATAGCAGCGAATCTGCATAGAATCAAATTACACCCTCTGAATGTGGGGGACAGTTGTGAGGCTTGGACAGTCTGTGGGGCCACTGGCAGTGGAACCAGAATTTATCCCTAGTGCTTGAACTGGCATCTAGGATCACATTTGGGGGGGGAGGGATACCTTGCTCAGTCTAGATATAGGAAAGAGGGCCTTGACTTGCTTCGAAGTGAAGTGTCAGACTTTCTTGACGCCCCATGGGAAGCCTTACCCTCTCTGAGGAGTGGATAGGGAGGTGAGGTAGGGGCAATGTGGAGAAAGTGAGAGTGGAAATGGGGATAGCTATGTAAAATGAAAAAAAATTCATTAAAAATTTCTTAATAAAAAAATAAAAAAGAAATGAAGGAAGAAAGGAACAAACATGATTCCATCACAAAAAAATCATGATCAGAATCAAGAGTTGAGATGGTATCAGTCAGTCCTAATTATAAGCAGCAGCCAGTTATGGTGGCAGGTGATCAATGCAAAGAAAATTTACAGTTTATTAACATTTGTCCATTTCTAAGTCATCCTTAAAGAAAATAATATCTGGTTAGGCCTAGTAGCAAACCTCTTTAATCCTAGCACCAAGAAAGAAGAGGCAGAGGAAGAGGCAGGCAGGTCTCCAAAAGTTGAAGGCCAGCCTATTCTACATAGTCAGTTCCAGGCCAGTCAGAGTAAAACTCTGTCTAAATTCAAAACAAATAAAAATAGGAAAATCATATATTTAGTCACACCACCTTTATAGTAGTCCAGAAGAGCAAACATGCCATCTTGGCTCACATTTTACCAATAAAAAACTGGTAGTTACTAAGTTAATAAGAATGTATTTAATTTCTTTTGAACCATCTGTCATAAAAGATTGAGCCTTTTTTTAGTCTTTATTCTTTGTGCTTGGCTTTGAGTGAATTATATAATATTATATATAGTAAACATCTATTTATGTAGTTATATAATCTTTGAGGTACTTATCAGTTTCTTTTACAAACTTTTGTCCAACAGGTGATGGTTCTTGACAATATCCAAGCAGTGATTGCTGTATTTTCTGAAACTCTGCCCTCAGAACTTCAGCAAAGTATTTCCACCAATCAATAAGTTATCAATCAGTCCTACTGACTACCATGTCCTCTCCCTGGTAAGGAGCATGTATATATCAGAAAACAGTCATAGTAGATAAAGTCTTAGTAGATGATCATAAGGGCAGCTGGAGGGAGACAGAGGTGGTATTAGCTTAGAAGATGTTCAAAGTAAGTATACTGCAGCCGAGTGACAATCAAGTGGGGGGAATGTGAACAGGAAATCTTATCATTAAATATATGGTAGAATTAGACAGAGAACCCATTCAATCCTGTGGGTATTTTTTTTTGGGGGGGGTGAGACTCTATTATTACTTCAAACAGTATAAATTATAGATGTTTCAGTTTTATATACTCTGTTGGTTTAACTTTGGTAGGAATTGTGCATACAGACTTTCCAATTTACTACAGTAAAGGTTTGCAAAGTATTCCCTAACAAGAATCTATCATGCTTATCTTCCACATACTTTTTAATTTTATAAATTTGAATTTTCTCTCTCTTCCCTCCATCTGCCCTTGCCTGTTGGGTCTACCCCAATTTTATTGTTTTGTCCCAGCTATTAAGTATAAAGGTTTTGTGTGAGTGTGTGTGTGTGTGTGTGTATGCATGTGCTTGTGCATGTTTATGTGTGCACTGAGACTTTAAGGTGAATCATGAGGTTATTTGTTTGAGATTTTGATGTGGGAGTGTCATATATCAATCTGTTGATTTCATTGGTTAAGTAATGAACTGCTTGGCCTCATAGCTTAGAACATAGGTGGGTGGAGTAAACAGAACAGAATGCTGGGAGGAAGAGGAAGTGAGCTCAGAGGCCATGCTCCCCTCTCCCAGGCAGACGCGATCGATGCCAGGTCAGACATGCTGAATCTTTCCCTGTAAGACCAGTGCTACACAGTTTATTAGACATGGGTTGATCGGGATATCAGAATTAGCCAGTAAGGGCTAGAGCTAATGGGCCAAGCAGTATTTAAAAGAATACAATTTGTGTGTTGTTATTTCTAGTGTAAAGCTAGCCGTGCGGGAGCCGGGCGGGACGAAAAGCAGGCCCACAGCACCTACAACAAGATTTCTTGGGTTTTATTCTTTTACCTAGATTCTCATAGCTCTGACTCCCCCTCTTAGATTTGCTTTTGATCTATCCCAAAGGTTCTGTTTTTATTTTCACTTGAGTCTAGAAATTTTTAAATTCCCTCTCTGATTTCTTTAAAGACTTGGCAATCATTCAAATGTGTATTACTTGAGGCTAGGGATACGGTCCATTCAGTAAAGTTCTTACTCTGAGAGCACAGGAAGCTAAGAGTCCCAGAATATATGTTAAAAACAAACAAAAGAAATTAAGACTAGGGGTGGTGGCAGGCCAGTTAGACACTATGTCTCAATAGTTTTTATTCTTATTTTAAAGAAAAGAAAAAGTTGCCCAGAGCCTCAGTAATGCTAGTCACATCTACACACAGGCATACATCTTACTTGTGTGTGTGTGCATCTAAAGTACGTGTATGAGGGAGGGAGGGAGGGAGGGAGGGGGAGAGAGAGAGAGAGAGAGAGAGAGAGAGAGAGAGAGAGAGAGAGAGATCCCCACGTTTGTATAGTTTTTTCTCCTGTCGATTCTTTACATTTCTTAACACTTGGATTAAGGCCCCACACGTAGTATATCTTGAAGAGTGTCGTGAAAAGTGTATATTCTCCAGCTAAAGGGTAGAATGTTTGTAGATATCTGTTAATTCCATTTGATCTATGATACAGTCTAAGTCTGAAATTACTTTTTTGTTTTTCTTTTCATTTGTTTGCTTAGACTTCTCTATTGTTGAGCAAGAAGCATTATCCTAATCTGGACCCAACTGTCCCTATATAAACTCAGTAAATAAACATTCTGCACTAAGTATTTATAATCATTCTATCATATTTGAATTTTTCCCTTATAAATAAATGGTACCCTTCTTTATCTCTTCTAACTTAGGCTTGAAGTCTACTTTGTCAGATTTAAGAATGGCTACTTCTGCCTGTTTCCTACTTGCAACTGCTTGGTAGACATACGGCTTTCCATTCTTTGCCTTGTGCTTTGTATGTAATTTTACCAATAAGGTCTGTCCCTTGTGAACAGTGAATTTTTTTTTGGGGGGGGGTTTGGTAGGGGAAAGAGAGTAAGATTTATTTTTATATCTTTGGGTTTTCACATTCATTTATGCAGGTACACCACATATGTGTCAAGTGTATGCAGAGACCAGGAGAGATTATGAAGTGCTCTGGAACTGGAATTATGCAAGACTGTAAACCTGCACAAGGGTGGTGGGAATGGAACCTGAGTCCTCTCTGAGAGGAGTGAGAGCTCTTCGCTGCTGAACCATCTCTCTGGTCCCTGGCTCTTGAGTTTTGATTCGCTAGGTTGGTTTATAGTCTTTATTTGGGGAACTAGGAGCTCTTCATTGGTTGCTCTGCCTGCTTTCTTAGAGCATCCAGGACCACTACTAGCCCACAGGGAACACGATCCACAATAAGCTGGGCCCTCCTGTATCAATCATCAGTCAAGAAAATGTACCACATGTCAATGCAGTGGTGGCTTTTCCTCGACTGAGATTCCCTCTTCCCAAATGACAACAGCTTTTACGGAGTTGACATAAAAACAGGCAGCACAAGGGTTAAAGTAATGTTTGCTGTTTCTTTTTCCTAGATTTATCTTAGGTGGTTACTGACTGACTTAGGTGGATATGTTTCTCTCCTAGTTCTTGTTTGCCTATCTATTCCTCTCATTAGATCTGTATGTTGCTAGATACTCTGTTACTGTGACCAGTTTTCTCCCCCATTCTCCCCCTTGTGCATACAATTCTTTTAAGTATCTTCTGTAGTGCTGGTTTTGTGATCATTAATTGTTTTTATTTCTGCTGATCTTGAAATGTCTTTATTTCTCCAACAATTAAAAAGTATGTTTTTGGTAATTATTTTCAGAACTTAAGTATGAGGACTCTATGCTTTCCTAGTTTTTAGGGTTTCTGCTGGGACCTCTGAGATTATTCCAACGAGTTTGCGTTTTACATGCATCTATGTTTTCTTTAGAAGCTTTCAATACTTCCTCTGCTCTGTGGTTTTCGCACATTATATGCCTCTATGGAAAACATGTTTTGTCCTTATGATGGTACACTTTACTCATGTTATTCTCATTAACACCCTGAGAGTATAAATAGTCTGAATCTGAATAAAGTTGCCTATTGCATGAGACTTTAGTTTGCCTCATTTAATGGCTATACTGTACCAGGTCCACCACCTCTAGAGTGAGACAGTACTTGAATTACATTCCAGGGGAAATCAGTAAACTAATGAGCTAGAATACTATTAGGACAAAGTAGAACTATTAAAGCTGAGTTTATTAATTAGGAAACAAGAAGAGATGAGCAAGGAGAAAGTACATTAAGAATGAGAGGGAAAATGTGTTGAGTTGCAATTATGAGAAACAGTAAAGAAAACATGCAAGAGAAAAATAACTACCAGAGTCTGGCATGGTGGTACATGCCTTTAATCTTAGCATTCAAGAGGCAGTGGTGGGCACATCTTTGTGAGTTTGAAATCAAACTGGTCTACACAGTGAGTTCTAGGTCAATCAGGGCTGCACAGTGAAACCCTATCTTTAAGCAAAGAAAAAAAAATAGAAAAGACTAAAACTAAGCCGGGCGATGGTGGCGCACGCCTTTAATCCCAGCACTCGGGAGGCAGAGGCAGGCGGATCTCTGTCAGTTCGAGACCAGCCTGGTCTACAGAGCTATTCCAGGACAGGCTCCAAAGCCACAGAGAAACCCTGTCTCGAAAAACCAAAAAAAAAAAAAGACTAAAACTTACAAATGCAATAGTAAAAATAAAAATAATATTAGTGTGCTGGCTAGCTTTATGTCAACTTGATGCAAGCTAAAGAGCTATCTGAAAGAAGTGAAACTCACTGGGCGGTGGTGGCGCTCGCCTTTAATCCCAGCACTTGGGAAGCAGAGGCGGTTGGGAATTTTGTGAGTTTGAGGCCAACCTGGTCTACAGAGAGAGTTCCAGGACAGACTCCAAAGCTACACAGAGAAACCCTGTCTTGTTAAAAAAAAAAAAAAAAAAGTGAGGTTCAAGTGAAAATGCCTCCATAAGATTCAGCCTGTGAGACAATTTCTTAATTAGTCATTGATGGGAGAGGCGCCAGCTCATTATGGGTGTTGCCATTCCTAGGCTGGTGGTCCTGAGTTCTATTAAAAAAAAAAAAAAGTAGGTTGAGAAAACCATGAACAAAGCCAGTAAGCAGCACCTCTCCATGGCCTCTACATCATCTCCTGCCTGTTTGAGATCCTAAGTTGATTTCCTTCAATGATGAACAGTGATATATGGAAATACAAGTCAAATAAACCCCTTCCTCCCTAACTTGCTTTTTGATCATAGTGTTTCATCGCAGCAACAGAAACCCTAACTAAGACAATTATACTATCAGTCACTATTTCTTTCATGCTGCAATGATTGTGGTTTCTATGATCTGCTAAACTACTTTCTGCAGCTAACTCTGCAGGAGAGAAAATAGGTGCTTATTTCTCTAGCATACAACAGTTTAGATCAGAATGGGCTGGGTTACAGATTGTATTTCCAGCTAAATTGAATTCCTAAAACTCAGGGGACTACCCCTCAAGCTACTGACTGCTGTTGAGTTGGAGTCTCGCCATGGGGTACCATCTTACCGCACTGGCCACCTTTCAGCTACAAACTTCAGTGTGCTGGCTAGTCAACCTTTGCATCTGCAGAGTTCAATGTGTAAGCTCTGAGGGACCTGTGCAAGCTTAAATTCCCTTACAAAAGAATAGTCTCTGCTTACCAAGGCTTTATCCAGTGTCCAGAAATCTCCACCCTAAGAACATCTGCACCCACATCTGTATATCCAGGTTAGCATCTGTTCCTTATTGTGTGCTTAGTCAGAGAAAAGAGAAGGGGAGGCTCTGGGATTTGGTAACAGTGGTGAATGTTCTAGTTTTCCTGCAGAGTGCTTTCAAGGAAGAGTCCCCCTCAGCACTGTCTTAACTCCAGCCATAAACAGTGAGTCATGATGGATTCTTTCTCCACGTAGATCCTTCTACAGTGTCTGCTTCTCACATAGGAGCAGACTCATGTAGCATACTAGTTTTGAGGAGATTTATTATGAAGGTATTTCTGCTTCCGTTTGCAGCAACAGCATGGGTCGAGGGAGTTCTCCCCCTTCCTTACCATTTCGTTCAATGCTGTCAGCTGTTGTCTATTTCTTCCTCTGTAAATCTACAAGGTGTCTGGATTTCACCTGGCTTCTGAGTATCTAACGTTTTACTGTAGTCTGCTCTCGTCTTTTCACACTCCCACGCTGCTCTGCAGTAAGGGATCCAGTATTTTCTTTCAGATTTATGAAGACACAGAACTCTGGTCTGCATCCTCCATGTTCTAAGCCTTAAATTGCTTAAAATCTAAACTTCATTTATTTTCATGGAGGAGGTGGAAGAAGGTAGTTCACCAAAGACAAGAAAAAGACTCTGTAGGTCCTGTTGAAGATACCTTTTCTTTTTATGAGTTAGGCTTGGGAAAGGTTAATTCATCAAAATAAGATCTATTCAAAAACAGTACCTTAGATCTTCAACTTAAGCATTAAAATTTCAATGAGAAGAAACAGAAGTGTCTTTATAATAAATCTTCTTAATTATCGCATAGTCCATGAAATGTGAAGCCTTCATGTATCAGTCACTGTAGATGAAATGCCATCTTCTACCCATATATAGTGACAGGCTGCAGTGCCCTGCAGCCAACACTGTGCAGCAATGTGCTTGCATGAAATTAGTGTCCTGTGCCATCACGAGCCTCGTGGTATTAAGTATATATTAACCAATTAAATATATATATATATATACATACATACACACACACACACATACACTGGAAGCCCAATTTGTACTTTGTTAGTGATGGTATGAATCAACATGAATACTGCAGTGCTGTAAAGAATCTGAAATGTATGGCAATGGTACAATAATAGACCAAATATAATTCCATTAAAAAGACCAAAGGAGGCAATAATAATAGTACCATCTGATGATCATTTCCTGTACACCTATGATACTTGGATTAACTCATTTAAATGCTACATTTGATAATCATCCCAATTTTATAAAGAAAAAACCTACACATGAGAAACCTAGGAAAGTCAATCTGAAGCTACTTTTCAGTCTGGAGTTCATATAATATAAAGAGACAGAAAGATCAAGAATTTAAGACCAATATGCGCTACCTATTTAAATCCTGTCTGGGGAAAACCATACTTAAAACATAAACCATACTTAAAACAAAACATTACAACTAAGTATTTGTCTGCCTGAACCTGGGGCAATCATGTTACAGGGGCCTAGATCGCCATGAGGATAATAATTTGCCCTGTTTAGTGCCAGCCATAAGTATCAAGAGAGGGTGTTTTCATAAACAGGAACTACATATCATTTCACTGTTATAAGAGAATTGCTAGGTAAAACATACATGATATAAACAAGTTCATAATTTTAACTCTACTGTAATTTTTACATTTCAATTTACAATGTTATTGTTCCTTTTACCCTGCTTAAATTCTTAACCAAGACATCTCTAATAAAGTGCCAAAAACACTAAAACAATCCTCCCACCCTGTCCCCCGAGGGCTCTTTTCATCATCAGTTCTTTCAGTGAAAACACGCTCAGTCTACGTTTTGCATTCTGAATATTCTCTTTCAAAGCACAACAGTTTGCATTCACTGTCATTCCTGACATTCTGTGGTATTAGAAACAGATTTCTAGGCATCATTTTCCTGGGATACATTGTATCATTTTAGTCCCTGTTAGGATGAGAGACAATGTTAGTAAATGAGCCTCAATCACATTGGTTTTAGAGCAAGCATACTGACCTTGAAGTGAGACTGAAGGAAACAGCAAATCCAGGAAGAAAACGTGAAAGAGAAAGTTAGAAATAATTAATAAGGACAATAATAAAAAAATACTAACATTCACGAACAGGGTAAGGCATAAAACACAGAATAAAGAGGACAGGGGCATACAGCTTCTTCACAGGTGCTAAAAACCAGAATTCCAGATCTCAACAGATAAATTTCCTATTAGAATTTAATACTATATTTGATGAAGTTTTTTAAAAATGTTTGTCCAAAATTGAGTCTTGTAGTAGGGAACAAATTTCTTTTTTTTTTTTTTACAGTTTTAAATTTATTTAAACTAGATTGACATATAGATGAACAAACGAATTTTCAGCCATCTTAAATGCTTGTCTCTTAGCTTTGATAGAGAGAGATTTGGTAGGGACTGGAGAGATGGCTCAGGGGTTAAGAACACTAGCTGCTTTTTCAGAGGACCCAAGGGAAAAAATTTCTTAAAGACAAGGGGGAGGGTGTCGATTCTGTCATTTAAATAGCTAGAACTGACATTAGTGGGTGGCTTGGTGTTTGGTTTTTTTTTAACATTCCTTTGTGTACTCATTTTGTACGTATGCATGTGGGTACATATACACGTGCTACAGCATGAGTGTGGGAATCAGAAGACAAATCACAGGAGTCTATACTCTCACTCAACCATGTACACTTCCAAGGATCAAACTAGTCATGGTGGCAAGCACCTTACCAGCTGAACCATCAAGCCCTCTAGCCAGTGCCGGCATTAGAGGCTTTACAGTTTCAGTCAGCTGAGGTAGTTTTATTTTTAAATAATTTATTTACTTTTATTTTGTGTGCATTAGTGTTTTGCCTGCATGTATGTCTGTGTAGGGTATTAGTTCCTGGAGCTGTCATGTGGGTGATAAGAATTGAGCCCGGGTTCTCTGGAAGAGAAGTCAGTGCTCTTAACCACTGAGCCATCTCTCCAGTTTCCCAGATGAGTTTTTTACACTCTACCTTAAGTCTGGCTACTCCCTCAACACCCTATCTCATAGAGGGGACCCAGTCATCCAAAAGACAAAGAACACAGACAGCTTCAGTTCCTCTTAGATTACAAATACCCTAGAAAAAAAAAATTTGAAATAATTTTCTCAAAGTGAATTTTTCCTTAAACATAACATTCCTCAATTTACATCCACTAAAATCCTTTAATAATATGGTCTAACAGCAATAATGGACAAGAATAGATGTATTTAAAAAATTCATTTCTGTTGGGCAGTGGTGGCACACACATTTAATCCCAGCCCTTGCCTACAAAGTGCGTTCCAGGACAGCCAGGACTGATACAGAGAAAACCTGTCTCGAAAAATGAAAACAACAAAAAATTTCCATTTCCAACACTATTTGGCTTTAAGACCTACAAAGTAGCCATGTATAATAGGCCTCCACCATACAAAGGTTCTATGAGTCATTACTGCCTTTTATAACAGGCAGGTTTCTCTTTCTGAAAATTAGTCAGTTTAACTGAAATGAGTACTACTTCCTCAGCAGTTAAGATTTATAATTCCTAACTCCATCGTGATCGTTTTCATGACCTAATTTTCACTTTAAGAATCAAAAACACAGCATTTATCTCTCTCTGCCCCTAAATGCAGACACATTGGAACCAACTGCCTTCCATTCCTACCACAATGCCTTTCCCACCATGATGAATCACACTCTCAAACCAGGAGCCAAAATAAATCGTTCTTCCTTGAAATTGCTTCTTGTAAGAAATCTGGGTCCCACAACTAAGTAACTAACACAGTAAATCACTACCACGGAGCGGCACTGTTGATGTAATAAACTTGACCGTGTGGTTCTTTGGCATTTGGAACTGATTTGCAAAAGTAATGTGGAGAAGTTTGAAGCAGGATGGATGGATGCTAAAGAAGCCCTAAAATGTAAACCAAGATTAATGGTCCATTCTGGTAAGAGTTCGGAAGACCCAGGTGCCAATAGAAATGCAGACAGTAAAGGCCTGGTTCAAACAGTTCCAGAGGAAATGAAAACTATCAGTAACTGGGCTAAGGTCCACTCAAATTCTGACAAAAATATTTCTTGTGTTCTGCCTGTGTTCTACAAATTTAGGGTGAGTTTGAAAGTAATAGACTAAGCTGTTTGGCAGAAGAAATTTCAAGATCACATAACATACAGACTGACTGCTCTTTCTCAGATTTACAGTGAAACAGAGCAGAGCTATACAGAAATATATTTCTTTTTTATTTATTAATTATTTATTAAAGATTTCTGCCTCCTCCCCACCACCGCCTCCCATTTCCCTCCCCCTCCCCCGGTCAAGTCTCCCTCCCTCATCAGCCCAAAGAGCAATCAGGGTTCCCTGCCCTGTGGGAAGTCCAAGGGCCACCCACCTCCATCCAGGTCTAGTAAGGTGAGCATCCAAACTGCCTAGGCTCCCACAAAGCCAGTACTTAAATATAGTCACTGAGGCAGAGAAAGGAACATGAGTGAGTTTAAAGTTACAGACAAAATGAGAGTGGAGGAAGTAGGTGTGGTTATTAAAGTGATTAATTCAACTAAGGAAAAAACCTCATACTTGAACAATAGGAAAAGTTCCTTGAGGACAAAATCTCATTATCTAAGGCCCCAAGTGCTTGCAAATATATATTCACTGAAAGGGAGGACTGAAATGAAACTGGAAATAAAGGAACTCAAAAACAGCTACCTAGCTAGGGAAATGGTTTCCCAGGTTCAGCTGCCAAAGAACAGAAGCATGACAGCCATGGATGAGCCACTCCTGTCCTTGCAACAGAACACGGCAGTGCTGTCCATGTAGCTTGCAGACACACAAGAGTCAAACGTGGTAGTGTTGTAGAGGCTTACACTAAGATGTCAGAATGACACTGAAGCTTGACAGTACACAGTGGGTTGGACTGCCTGCAAAGGGACAAGCCAAAGCATGAAACTACAAAGGCAGAAAGTTGAGTTGGAATGGAGATGCCAGGATGTAGAAAATGCCAGAACTGTGAGACCTCGATTGAGGGAAAACTATAGGCAAAGAGCACAGCTGACCTGAGAGAGAATCTAGTAGCACAGCTGTTGGAGTCCAAATGATTCCATCACAAGCCGGCAAACAAATGGAACTGTAACATTTGGTGTTTGCCCCAGTGGGTTTCAATATTACTTTGGTCCATCTTTACACATGTGTTCAAGGGGCTTTACAGTTAGGAGGTCATATTTGTGTATGTCTGTGTGTGTAATCATGTTGGGGCAGGAGGACAACTGGCAGGAGCTGGGTCCCTCCCTCTACCATTAATGACCCTGGGGCTCAAACTCAGGTTGCCAGGCTTTGCAGCTGGTGCCTTTGCCCACTGAGCAAGCTTGCCGCTTAGACTAATGGTTTCTGAGCAATATTAAAACCATTGGGATTTCTGGTCATAAGTATAGATAAAGCAAAGGTATCTTGTCTTATGAGACATCCATAAGCCTTTGAAGAACAAGGTAGAATGTTAAAACTTTAAGTGGTAAACTGACAAGAAGGTAGAAATGTCATAGTTAATCTTTATTGTCAATGTGACTGGATTTACAGCCATGTTTGTGAGGACACTCTCAAACAGGTTTAGCTGAAAACTCTACCCACAGGCTAGAGCTGCAGACTGAATAAGAAGGAAAATGTAAGAAAAAAGAATATTTTTAAAATGGAAAGAAAGCAAAGCATCAACATTCATTTCTAGCAGCTCCCTGACTGAAACTGCAAGGTGACCAACACTCTCAAACTCCCCTTACTCCCTGCTATGGTGACAGTGTCCTCAAGCAGTGAGCCAAAATAAAGTCTTTCACACCTTAACAAAAAAGGAAAAGAAAAGTATCTCATTTCATTTTTTTAAATTTTTTTTAAAAAATTATCCTTACTGTACAAGTCTAATTCAGCATACACTTAGAAACAAAGTTTAAAAGTCATATAGAATTTTACGAACAAGGATATTTATCTCCATTATTAAAAAATAAAGTAAAATAAAAGCAGAGAAACGAGCCAGTAGGATAAACCTTTAATACTGAGGCAGGACGATTAAGAGTGCAAAAGCCGCAGAGACCCAGACTCAAATAAAGGAGGTGTGGTGCTTGGGAAATGACTTCATGAGTAAAGTGCGTCCTGCACAAGCACAAGGATCTGAGTGTGGAACACTAGCACTCATGGAAAAGGTAGGATGCTGACACATCTGTCACTCTACTGTCTGGGGCCAGAGACGTGCAGATCGCTGCCTAGCAGGCTTTTCTCAAACTGGGGAGCCCCAGGTTTAGTAAGAGCTTTCCCTGTCTCTGAAACATAAAGTCATCACCCAGGGAGTGGTAGCAAACACCTTTTATCCCAGGACTCGGGAGGCAGAAACACCATGTCTGTCTGCATACCACCATGCTTCCCATGATGATAATGAACTAAACATCTTAACTGTAAGCCAGTCGCAATGAAATGTTTTCCTTTATAAGAATTGCTGTAGTCATAGTGTCTCCTCACAGGAATAGAGCAATGACTAAGACTACAGTCAGCTCTTTCAAGGAGCTTCATTATGAAGTACAGTTGAAAGTTGGGGCCAGAGTATTCAAGAGATGGCTTCCATGCTAATTAGGGGAGGGCTCAAGCAGAGGAGCTGAAGCTGGGGGTTCACAGAAATGCTGAGTCTCAAAGATAATCTGGAGGTCACTGGAAAAAGTGATTGTCCAAACAGAAGGGACAGAGTCTTTCTACCACTGTGACCAAGAAGAAGGAGCAATAATCAGTAGAAGTTGTCAATTTGGAAAATAAACAAGGGTCTTGGCTAATAATTTCTGTGCCTTCTGTTTTAAAGCAGGTGATAAGGGGAATGTAGAAACTGATGTTGGTATAGGAGATAACTAACTCTGTCAGCAAAATGCTCGTCATGCAAGCATGGAAATCTGGTTTCAATCCCCAGAACTCAAAAAAAAAAAAAATTAAACAAAGGTCAGATATATTTCACATGTTTGTAATCCCAGCATTGTAGTGGCAGTGACAGGAAGGTCCCTGAGACTCACTGACCAGTCAACCTAGCATAATCTGATACCTGAAGTTGGCCTCTGGTTTTCAAACATGTAAATGTGAATTCATACTCAAATGTGCATGTTGTAGACATGCATAAACACGAACAATCTGGAGGTTGAAGGATTAAAGTGGGAAAGGGGATGATAATAATGGTGAGCCTTTTCATCATCACTCCCAAGGTAACACTATTGAAACTACAGACAGACCAAACACAAAGGGCAGATTCAGACAGAAATGGCGTCAGAGACCTTGGCCAAATCTTGACAGCAGGCTCCTTTTGAATGAAGGAGGCTAATCTGTAAATTTGCCTGCATTCTGCTGACTGTAGAGCACACAAAGACTCCAGCTGACACAGTCAAGGGTGTACTAGCTCCTTGAGAAATTCCAAAGCAGTTGGCAGAATGACAGTTGGTGGGTTGGGTCAAAGGTTCCCACTACAGCAGAAAGACAGGTACAAAGGACTCTGAGCTGTGACCCAGCAGCAGAACAACCTAACTGCTAAAAAATTACTTAGAAGTAAGTCTTTTGAACAGAATTAAGCCTCAGTAGTTTTCATGTTTGTTCATGTTTGAAGACAGGGTTTCTCTGTAACAGTCCTAGCTGTCCAGGAACTAGCTCTGTAGGCCAGGCTCGTCTTGAACTCACAGAGATCTGCTTTTGCCTTTGTCTCCTGAGTGCTAGGATTAAAGGTATGCACCATTACTACCCACTCTCAGGGTTTTTTTTTCCAACATACTATTTGTATTGATTATTTGAGAATTTCATATAATGCACCCTGATTACACTCACTTCCCAGTCCTCCTAGGTCCACCCTGTCATCCTTGCAATCCCCCTTCCACAAAAAAGGAAGAAAAAGAAATTGTATATATGAAGTCTAATTTGTGTTGTCCATATACTCATTGGACCATGGTCAAACTCACAGTGATAAACCCTTAAAGAAATTTAAATTTCAGTTTTCTTAACTAAAACACAAGAATAATTATGCCCAGTCCATAACTGTCAGTTTCTAGTAAAGAGGTAGCACACAAGTGCTTACCCGACGCCTTCATATTCCCTTGTCCTCATCTACTCCTTTGGCCCTTCTTGATCATCCACCCCGTTGGCCAGAGCCATCAATGAGTGTTGTGCCCATCAGCTCACTCTGGAGGCTCCCCCTCCTGCTACTTGCACTTGAATAGTGGTAACGCTCACAAAGTGCACATACACAGACTCTTAAATGGAAGAAAAGCTACAAATTTGAATAGCACAAAGTGGTAATCTTCAAAGAGGAAGGGCAATTAATATTTCGTGGGAACAGAGTTTCAGTAAGAGAATATAAGATCACTTATTTAGATGAGTGGACTTGACAGTTATGTAATTTTCAGTTTCTTGACACAAGGTTTCTCTCTGTGTAACTGCTGTGGCTATCCATGGAACTGGCTCATGTAGACCAGGATGGCTTCAAACTCACTGAGATCCTCCTGCCTCAGCCACCTGAGAACTGGGATTAAAGGCATGGGCCACCACCAACAGTTTCAACATCAGAATTTATAGTAAGAATATTTTACCATAATAAAAACTTCAAAGCATATTGTAAGCTTAAATGATTGGTCACCATCATATAAAAGAGTATTATAAGATAAAGCTGTAAAAAGCATATTCCTATAGTTCTAGCCCTCCAGAGGCTGAGGCAGAACAACAGTGAATTCAAGGCTAGCCTGGGCTACACTGCGAGACCCTGTATAATTTCAAGATAAATATAAAGAGCTCAGAAAGATTACTATCTAGCACGTGAGGGGCTGGGTTTGACCCCTAGTAAAGCACAAGCACATAAGCACATACACTTGCATGTGTGCACATGAGCAAGCATATGTGCGCGTGCATACACACATGCACACACACACATGCACACACACACACACACACACCCCACAGGAGCGGAGTAGAGACAGAGAAAAAGATATACAAACACCTAAATTATCTTCCAAAGAACAAATGCACAGATGGTTCACCTAACCTACTAGCACAAAGCTCACATGGTACCAATGGTCTGCAAACTGTCACTGCTAACATTAAAATTATGGAGGCAGCTGTACCTCAAGCACTGCACAGAGAGCAGGGTGAACATAACTCATATGTCTTGTGAGCTTAGCAGTCAGAAATGCAAGAATGTGTTATTTTCTTCTTAGTACTGGGAAATTTCCTGGCAAAGGGACAAAGTATAAAAATTTCCATAATAAACCTGAAAAGAAGAGACACAATGGAAATTTTTTATGTTATTAGGTCCACATTATGTTGATATACCATCCTGGATAATATGGGCTTATAAATGATGGGTTTACAGCCCCAAGCACTCCATAATCTAGCAAGAAAATGAGACACTACATTTGTAACTTTTATATAGCAGAACTGATTAGTGGCCAGAGACCTAGGCTGAACTGGAGGGATAAGAACTGCATTATGGGAAAGCAATGAGTGCTTGTGGAAAGGAGTTCAACTGGCAAGAATGTGAGAGATGCTAACTGATCTACAACCTGAGCAGGTGCTGGGCTTCATGGATGTGGTTACTGTTCACAACTTCTTCTCACTTTCTGATCCCAACTTCTGTTTGTTTTGCTTTCCTTCCTAGGGTGCTGTCAAGAGCTCAGATCTCTGTTCAATCAGTGTCCCAGAATCAGAAGATATGGAGTCTGCATTGATGATTGGAGTGATTCCTGTGCTGTACTCCATGGCGAGTGACAAATCTGGCTACTATACTGGGCGGAGACTGTGGTTAGGACTGATCTCAGTATACAGCATGGTGGTGTATATGGTCCGGCTGCCATGGTACTACCTCTACGATGATTTCAAATGCCATGAAAATATTGCCTACCCGTGTCTTACGGAGTGTTTTGAACAAGTGTTTAGCATTCCCATTACAGAAATGTGGGGCTACTGCTACTTCCTCTTCATACTCTTGTTCTTCCTCATGGAATACTTCATGGCTCAGATTCGGCATCATTACAACAAGGTAAAGGTGAAGACCACGCAGCAACCTGAGAACTCAGGGGAAGTGGAGAAGGGCTCCATGGAGGCAATCAGGAAGCAGAGCCCCTCTCAGAAGATGGACTTCCTGAACTTGCACCAGGAGAAGAAGCTCTTATATCTGTATCTGCTCCACTTCCTCTTGCAAGTCAGCATCCAGACTGTGCTTCTATGCCTGCTCACATTCAAACACCTGCCTGTGATAAGTCAAAACAGCTTTTACTGTAGCACCAATGACTGCCCTGGCCCCTATCATTGCCTCATCTGGGAAGTCTCTGAGAAGTGGCTGTCCATCTACACCCTCAGCACCTTTTCTATCATAATCATCCTCCTCGGCATAGGCTCCTTTGTATGTGGTATCTACCATCACTTGCTGAGGGCCCGTTCAATTTCCAAGAGTTGGATTTCTTGACATTTATGAGGAACAACACTTCTTAAGTCTTTTCTACCCCATAACAGGTAGTTTTGGTTCCTCCAAATTTGTGGCGGGGGGGGGGGGGGGGGGGGGGGGGGAGGCGGAGCCTCCTCTTGCAGACCTTCTTTGAATTTTGATTTGAAAACAATAAAAGTTTGCTGTTCTCCCTTTTCTGTTCTGAGGCCAGCCTGGGATAATCTAATTCTGGAAGCAAAACCAAACCAAACAATGTCTAACAATTGACTATCAGGAATTAGTACACAATAACTCATTCCCTTCACACTGTCACCTTTACCTGAGGCCTAGAAAGACAGGTGGCTAGTGAAGAAAACCTACAGTCAGCAAGGGAAGTCAATTTTAAACTTAGGTCTCTCAGTGCCCTAATGTGCATTCCCCCGAAGTCATTCGCTGTGTGGCTGAGAAGCAGACCTTGTTTTTACTGTGAATTATACTAAAGAAAGGAGCAAGGAAAAAAGTGAAGGCATTGTGTCAGGAGGTAGGGATGTACTTCTAAGGTCACAGTTGTATGTTCTTTCTGTCTAGTCAGAGACAAAAGATCTAGGAAGCTAAATCCTAGTAAGTGGTACATAAACTGGAAGTGACCATCGGGGAAAAGCACCTAGGTACAGGGTAAACAGGGCATGTTGGACAAAACTTCTCAACAATTTTCAAGTCATATTCCATAACACACAAGGCTGGCTCTACAGGGTGACCAATTCATATTCAATAAAGGGGCAGATCTGGAGAGTGGACTCAGTGCTAGAACTTCAGGAGACCACAGAGCAAATAGGAGGGAAGACTAGAAGCAGGAGAATGGCAACAAAGAGACATTGGGCATGAGCTGGTGTGAAAAGTCAGACATGTTGACATGTCAACTTCACCCAAGGGTTTGTAGAAGGCTATGCTGTGTTGTACAAAGCTGTCCTATGGTAATTTTCTAACAATGATGAACGTATTTTTTTTAATATTTATTTATTATGTATACAGTATTCTGTCTGTGTGTATGCCTGCAGGCCAGAAGAGGGCACCAGACTCCATTACAGATGGTTATGAGCCACCATGTGGTTGCTGGGAATTGAACTCAGGACCTTTGGAAGAGCAGGCAATGCTCTTAACCTCTGAGCCACCTCTCCAGCCCCTATGATGAACGTATTAACTCAGCATGCTGGGCTCTTAATGTGGGCCAAGTACTGGAGCATAGATAATGTTGATGACCCGAAGAAGCAAACATGAGAGCAGTGGTTCTCAACCTTCCTAATGCTGTGAACCTCTAGTACAGTTCCTCATGTTGTGGTGACCCACAACCATAAAACTGACTGAGAAACATATGTACATGATGAGAACCAGAAATTAACTGATTTGATGAAACTGTCAAAAGTGGTCCGGTCATTCCCTGTCACTGTAGAAGATACACCTTTTCAGGAAAATTAGAGAATTCAATTCCTGTTAAAAAAAAAAAAACAAACCCATGCTGCTCTGGATGACAGACAAACCATGGATGATAAATCAAAAATTCTAATACAAAAATAGAAAATTTATATTTTGAAAGACTTCTATAAATGACAAAAGACCAAAGCAGAGAGTATGAATAAATAATACTATAATAGAAGGATTATTAGACACAGATGCAGATGTGACTATTGTTACTCAAGAATCTTGGCATCCGAATTGGCCACTTTAGGAGGTAGATATTCAATTCCTAATAACTGGAACCCAATCTCAGGTAAAGCAATGCACAAGATGAGTTGAATGTATAGGGCAAGAAGGACCGAGAGGAATGCTGAGGCAATATGTGACTAATAGAGCAGTGAATCTAGGGGGTCATGATATGTTACAACAATGGGATATCCAGATTAACACCCACAGTCTCAGAAATGGTACATATACCAACTCATGTTTCTGGGAAGGATATAAGGTACTACAACAAAAAAAAAAGTCACCAACCACTCAGGTTCTATAAAAACAACTGGCAAACCCCCAGAGGACCTTTATGGGTTAAGCAATGGTGTTTAATGACAGAGAAACTGCAGGCTTTAGAGCAATTGGTACTGGAGCAACTAGATGCTAAGCATATTGAAGAATCAACCAGCCATTGGAATTCTCCTCTATTATTGTTTAAAAAAAATCTGAAAAAATGGAGAATAGTAACAGATTTAAGAACTATAAATAAAGGTTATATAGCCAAAGGGCTCTCTACAGTCTGGAATTCCTCTGCTTTTTCTATTGCCTAAAGTATGGCCTCTTATAGTTATTGATTTAAAAGAGTGTTTCTTTAGTATATCTGTACAAGAAAAAGAGAAAAATTTGCCTGCACAGTGCCTCATTATAATGACTCTCAGCCTGCTTAAAGATATATGTGTGGAAGATCTCCCACACAGAATGTAAAGTAACTAATATTTTACAAGTCACCAATTGAAAATGATACATAAACAATTTCCTAAATCTATAGTTTACCATTATATGTACAATATTTTACTCTCTGATTTAAACATAGATACCTTAGAAAGAATGTTTGAAGAAGTAAAGAAAGTTTTGCCTTGTTGGGAATTAAAGATTGCTCCTGAAAAATTACAAAGAAGAAATTCTATCAATAATTTAGGTTATAAAATAGGTTTACAGAAAATTAGACCACAAAATAGTGCAAATTAGGAGAGTTCAATTGCAGACTCTTAATGAATTTTCCAAAGATTGTTAGGAGACATTTCTGATCTACAGTCTACTATTGGGATAAAACCTGATGAGCTGATTAATTTAAACTAAGCCTAAGATGATGAAAAGGACTTAAATAGCCACAGGGAATTATCAGCTGAAGCTGAGAAAGAATTGATTTTGATTGAAGAGAAATTACAGAAAGTACATGTGGATCCAAATCTTAATATCAGTCTGATCATATTACCTTCAAAACAATCCCCTACAGGAATTTTAATGCAAAAGGAAGATAATTATCTTAGAATGATCTTTTAATTACATAAACTGAGTAAAAAATTAAAAACCTTTATGGAAAAGCTCTGAGATTATAAAAGGTAAACTGAGACTTAGCCAATTAACAAAACTAAACCTTGCAGAAATTGTAGCACCACTCACTAATGATGAAATTAACAAATTATGGGAAGAAAGGGAACCCTGGCAAAGAGCTTTTAGTAATTTCTTGGGAGGGATAAACAATAACTATTCCAAAAGCAGAGAAATCATTTATAAAGAGAACTAATTGGATTCTTCCTCGTATGGTACACACCAATAACTGGAGCCCCTATACTCTATACTGATGCAAATAAATCAGGAAATAAAGGTTACAAATCAGAAAATTTAAGTAAAGTGAAATAAAGCCCTTATAATGAAACAAAGGCAGAATTAAATGGTATTCTCATGGTACTAAGGGATTTTAAAGAAGCTCTCAACATAGTTACTGATTTGCAATATGAAGAAAGAGTCGTTTTGCATATTGAAACTGCTGAATTTATACCAGATGAATAAAACTGAAAATGGGCTGAAGGCCTCCAAATTTCATTAAAAACGTCATGTCAATAGCAAAGGTTAAAAAAAATGACTTTTCCATCATGTGGCAACAAACCAAGGAGATTATAAGATGTCCTACTTGTTTTTTAGACAACCAAATACTACTACCTGCAGGAAGTAACCCAAAGAGTACTCAAAACAATGAAATCTGGCAGATTAATATGTTGCATTTTGTAGGATTTGGAAAACTAAAATATATACACCATACCATTGATGCCTATTCAGTATCAATGACAACTGCTTTGAGTTAGAAAAAGACTGATTCAGTAATCACACATTTATTACAAGTTATGGCCATCAGGGGTATACCTGTAAAAATAAAGACAGACAATGTTCCAGCATGAGTCTCTAAGACAATGAAGCAGGATTTTTGTTTTTTGCTTATTATAATACAAAGGATATTACAGGTGTACCACAAAATCCTATAGGTCAGACACTTATAGAAAGATCAAACTGAACTATAAAGGATATGTTAAATAAGCAAAAAGGAATGAGAAAGACCCTCCAGAAATAGACTGCATTATGCTTTATTAACCTTGAATTTTCTTAATGCTAATGATAAAGGAACAACAGCTGCAGAGAGACACTGGATAATAGAAAAAAACTTCTGAATTAAATCAGCCGGTGTACTTCAAGGATGTGTTAACCTCAGAATGGAAACCAGGAGATGTGCTACACTGGGGAAGGGGTTTCACTTTTGTTACCACAGCAGAAGAAAAGCTATGGACATCATCAAAAGTAATCAAGATTTGGTTTGAAAAAGAGAAACATCTTGATAAGGAGAAATGACAGTTCATCCACAGAGGTAACAATCCTACAAGCTGTAAGGAAACAAGGGTTGGGTTCTGTTCTTGTCTTTGCAGGAAAACAGAAAATATCTATCTTTGAGAAGTCAAGAGACCTTGGACATCTAGATGCCTAAAGAAGAAAAGATAACTATTCAGAAAGAATCAGCAAGCAAAGAAAAATCTCACTTATGATACCAATATTCTCTGCAGGGTAAAATCTCACTCCCTAAACATGCATATCTCCTTACTTCTCAGTATAATGGTAGGCCCAACTCACTTAAAAATCAAAGCTGGCTTTGGAGTTGGACAGTGGCTCTCCTTCTATAAATTTTTTTTGTTTCTTTTTTTTTTTTTTTTGAGACAGGGTTTCTCTGTGGTTTTGGAGCCTGTCCTGGAACTAGCTCTTGTAGACCAGGCTGGTCTCGAACTCACAGAGATCCACCTGCCTCTGCCTCCAGAGTGCCAGGATTAAAGGCGTACGCCACCACCGCCCGGCTTCCTTCTCTAAATCTAAGCATGTTGTTAAAAGAAAAATTCAGAGTTTCTCTATCATATCAAGAGAGTCACCTGGTATGGAATAGAAGATAAAAATCTAGGGACTGTGATTATCAAGACTCTGCTTTCAAAAATTCTATTTCTCCCTTACCTATTTTTGCCTCTATGATACCTTTCTTTGAATACATATCTATCAAAATTCAAACTTTCCATTTTGATATGAATAATGTTTAAGTTTTCCACAACAAACAACAGATTTTCCTACAGTAACCTCCAAAGTCTCCAAAACAAAGATGGGGCCCCACAACAATTCCACCTAGTTTATATGGTGCCATTCAGCTAATATCACCACTTAAAGATCAGTTTGGGATTACAAACTGCTCAGAATAATTTCAGAGTAGCTAGTTAGGATGATCCAGCCTAACAGACTACTCTAGCCAGGACCTGAGACAAGCAACATTTTCAAGACAAGGAGGAACAGCCCTTCAGAATACCCAGCTTCACAGAAAAGTCCAGCAGATATGCTAGGCCTGTAGGCCAAAGATACATGCCCCAACGTGGCAGAGGAACTTTGGGTGGCTGTCCAGACAGCCAGCTATTTCTGTCATTTCTCACATTTTTTGGAAGTTGCTAATTTGCACTTTCTGCTTATTCATTTAATATTATTTCCATATTGGGTCTCTGAGGGAGTTGAAGATTAGATAGTTATAGTTATAGTTTACCAGATGCAGAAAGCAAGTTATGATAGAAAGTTTTAGCTACACTGGCTGGACAGCAAGCGCCACTCTCAGTAACCTTTCTGTCTCTATCTCCACAGTGTTAGAGTTCTAGGTACCCATATGGCTACACCTGATTTTTTTTTCCTTACTGGGATTATGCTCAGGTCCTCAGTCTTACCCACTGAGCCATCTCCTCGGCCCCAATAGAAGTAATTAAAACAGTACTGATATTATTTATTATTCCAAAGTGGTTGAGTAGAGAAAACCCCAATTACAGAATGACACCATATGGTTTCTACTTCTAGGCATTTTAGTTCTAATTTTTGCTTTTGTTAGGTTTATTGTTTTGTTTGGTGGTTAGTCATTTGGAGTTTTGTTTGTTTAGGAGGTTTTTGGAGACAGGCCTAGAACTCTCTCATTCTTATTGTCTCAGCTAGTACTAGGTTTATAAACATGTGTCATCATGTCCTATTACCATGCTTAAACAAGATAAAAAAACAACAACAAAAAAGACACACACTTTATATTTGTTCAAATTGTTTGTTTCTGCTATGGGAGGGGGTGAACTGGATAGAACATTACAACATAATTTGTGATGAGATGTTGCGGGCCATGATAAAATTACAACAGTTGACAGCTGACAATTATAAAGCCAATCCACCAGATGATCAACTAATCTGATGGAGGAAATTCATAGGCAAGGCTTATGAATACATACAGACCACTCTTGTCTTTAGATTCACATGTGCAAAGACAGTTATAGTATCTCTCCAATATTTACACTATAATACGTAATCTCATGTGATAGGTATATGCAATCTCATGATTACATCTCAATCTTATGGGCAAATATATCTGTGGGTGGTCAGGAAGATGACTCCCCATTACTCTGTATAATTTTGATATACAGAAAACATACTAGGCTATGCTTCATAACTAGATCTATTGTCCTATCAGAGCTGTAAGGCACTTAAAAGGCTGCTTTGTTCCTTTTACTCAGACTAACACAAGAAAATAACAATTTCTCCTAAGTCTAAGACAAATTGCACACGATTAGCTCATTTTACCTCAGAGCAAGTTCAAACTAGACTAAAGGTTTTTAAAAACAGATCACAAGTTTAAAACTTCACAGTTTGGCACAACGTCAGAGTTGCAGGTGTCTAACCAAGGTAATTAACATAAAACCAGCCTTCACTTGTCAAGTCTGGCTGATAAAAGACCTATGTCTCAAAGCATGTCTCACTGGGCACTGTGCCCCCACTCTCTAGTCACAGTCTCACTCCAGAAAGCTTGAAACTTTGCATTGCCATGAGAAAAGGCTCAGCTCTTATTACCTACCCAAAGGAATGTGCTTTTGAACAATGGGATGTAACTCTTGTAATTTTTTATTATTGTTTCAAGCCTCCTGAAAAACAATGTATTTAAGCTAGGTAAACATAGCTGGGAAAAGAATTGAAACATAAAATCAGAATGAGATGTAGAATTACAGAATTAGAATTAAGAAATTATAGACAATTAGGACAAGAGAATTAGAATGAAAGGAAAATGACCCTCAGATAATGTGTGAAGGTATTATAGAAATCTTTCAGTCCTTACTCCTGAGAATCATTCTGAGAATCAGTTACCCTGGGTAGTGGTCAGGGAGCCAGACTTCCAGACCACTAAAATAAATATCAATCTCAACTGGCTTAAATAATAGAAAAGGATATTGTCTAGATTTAGCAGCTTCAGAAATAGTTTCTTTGGCTTCCAAGTTCTGTCTATAGTTTTCTTTTCTCTTTTCTTTGTTTTATTTCACTTTGTTTCCTTAAAATAATATATTTTGTAATATTTATAACAATCAGTTGAGATAAAGTAGGAGTTTGCTGAGATGCAATAATGAGTCCTTCCCTCATCTTTTAATGTCAGAAAGCTCCTAGACAAAGGAATCGAGAATATGGTGTGTGTTCTGGACTCCATAAAGTTCAAGAGGACTCTCAGTATTTTACTAGTGAAAAGATAGCTAGCTTGTGGCCTTCCAAGTTTTCATAATTCCTCTTTTTTTGCAAGAAATAATAAGTTAAATACTTCTTTCAACTCTTTTCATGTGGATTTCAGAGTATCTGTACTGGTTCTTCTGAGAGATGCTTTTCTTGACTTTGCCACCCTCAGGATGTCGGTTTCACCTTAGGGTGAGACAAGGTAGCCACAGTAGTTCTATGCATCTTGCTCAGACATGAGACTATCCAAGAGAAAGAGGAGGTCACCTTTCTTCTTGCTAGTCTTTCTCCACAGGAAAAAGATTTCCCAGAGCTTCCTGTTCTTTCTCTCAAATCATGGATGCATCACATGCTGATGCATACTTAGTTACCAGAAACAAATACACTAACTTACTAAACAAACCGGGACCATTTCCAGGAGCAGCAATATTGGAACATACACAAGACTGGTGAGATATTAGAAGAAAAGTTAATTTCAACTAACATAGAGCTGGAAACAAAATATAACATAAGGCACAGACAACAATGCTCCTAGGTATTACAAACTTATAAGTACTTAGTGACTGAAAAGGCAGGCAAAACCAATCTTTCTGAAATCTGAAAAAAATTCCATCTAATTCCTATCGTTTCTTTTCTCTATAAAAAAAAGTTTATTCATTTTGAATCTACATGGAAATTCATGCCAAATGTAGAAAATAAAATTTCAGTTATAGGATCTGGTTTCCTGAGAAATGTGGTTATTGTTTCCAAATGTGGTGCAAGCTAGAGTTATCTGGAAAGAGGGAACCTCGAATGAAGAATTACCTCCATCAGATCAGCATGTAGACGTGCCTGTGTAACAATTTCTTGATTAATAATGGATAAGCAAGACCTCAGCACACTATGAGCCAGTGCCAACCCCACACAGGTGGTCCTGGATTGTATGAAAATGGAAACTGCATGAGCCACCGAAAGCAGTATTCCTCCATGATCGCTGCTTTGAGTTCCGCCTCCAGGTTCCTGCTTTAGTGTCAGCACTGGCTTCCCTCAAAGATGAAATGAACCATGTAAATACAGAGGTAAGTATGTACGCACAAACCTGCTGTGGAAGGGAAAATGTTCAAAGATCAAGATGAACAAAACTGCACACAATCTATATTCTTAAAAGCTCTAGTAATTTTGAAATCTAGATTTAAAGAATTTCATTGAAGGTGCTGGAGTGATGGCTCAGTGGTTAAAAAGAATGGTTGCTCTTCCAGAAGACCCAGGCTAGATTCCCGGCACCCACATGGTGGCTCAAAATGATTTGTAACTCCAGTTTCAGGGGATCCAATGACCTCTTCTAACCCCCAAAGGCACCAGGCATGCATGTCGTACACAGACATATGTGTAGATAAAACACTCATACAAACAAAAATGAACAAATAAATAATCAAGAACCATAGAATATGCAGAGGGTTAATATCAAACTAAAGAGATGTATAGGCAAGAATGAGATCCTATTATCTGCATTTTTGGTTCACTGAAGGAATCAAGGTCTATGGATATAGAATACAAAAAATAGTAACTTAAATGGAAAATATCAAGACTACTACTAACTCTCAAAATTTAAATCTTAGTGAACAATTTAAAGATGATGTCTGATACTTTCTAGCTTTGAAGAAAATGAAAATAAATTATTCCTAAAACAAGTTTCTAAAGATGTATGTGAATTAGTGACTTCATCTGGTCACTGTCAATCTTTGGGGGTGTCCACAAGAATATGGTGACTTTGAACTTCTACTGGAAAGGTGTTTATGTGTATTGTGAGATTATGTTAAATAGACCATTGAAATGAAGATCGTAATAATAGACTATACATTTGATCTTCAATATAAAAGACAAAATATACTCCAATACAGTTATCTTTCAAATAAAACCCATTGTGAAGATTTCAAACTTTGAACCTGATGGGAATCACCTATGAGTCTCTTACGTTATCACCATAATGCCCCTCCTAATTCTCAGGAGTGAACTGATATAATAATTTGCTTTCCAGCACTCTAAATTATTCATCCTATAAACCCCCAGTCCAAAAGAGCAACAGTTCAGAAGCAGAGCTCTAAGCCTAGGGTAAAATACCAACTTCTTAGACTTGAGGATCATTCACTCATTGTACAGAACAATGATAAAACCAAGGATCTCATTGCACTCTCTTGAATAGCTAGGAGAAAAAGCCCTTAATCAATGAATATCTTCTCTTGTCGGTGATGTTCAAGTAATAGTTTCTCACTTTTCCCCTTTTATGTCATCTTTTTGGCACTGTAACAAAAAATGTACACTGACTTAGAAAAAGTTAATAAAGTAGTAAAAAGCACTGAAGAACCTAATCCAGAGGTAGATAATATTGAAAACAGCATCTCATGAAAAGTTGTAAAAAACACGTTTTAATTTTTCTGCCCCAGTGATTCCCACTTAGCTTTCCTTCTCTTACCTTTCTAACTCAGCTATCTTCTTATCTTTGTCATTCTTCTCATTTTCCACTTCTTTCAAGATTTCCAAGAGGCGATCAACTTCAGTCTGGGCCTTGCTAGATTCATCTTTGTACCTGGTAATCTCTCTCTCTAATTGCTGTATTCGGTCATTCATCTCTGGACTGGCTCTGGCTTCCAGTGTTGCTTCATGTGCCTACCCAAAAATTAAATTAAAAAATTAAAAATTTTAAAGTCTAGCCAATACAGGTACAGTGGCAGTAAGCAAACCATGCCCAAAGAACGAGTTATATTTCAATGTAAATAGTGTTAATGGCTAATCTTCAATTTCTAAAGCTTTTCTCTAATTAAGGATTACATGGGGAAAAGATTAATAATTAATGGGTAGGAATTATTTTAGTTTACAAATGGATTTCTTATTTAAAAAAACTATTTCATCTTGGAACACTTATTATGAGGTCAAAATTCATCATAACCCAACTGACGCTTTGATTGAGATTAATGAAAACTATATTGGAGGGCTATAAATACTGATCTTTGTATTCTTACATCAATGCTGAGACTTAGTTCTTTAGGCCTAACCCAATTTCCTTCTCCTATATGTGGCTTTGCCAAATGTATGACTCATATGGCCAGCAGCTACAAACAAATGCGTTGCAAATGAAACTGGGTTAAGAAAATAGCTACTCTGAGCTGGACATAATCCCAGCACTTGGGAAGCAGAGGCAGGTGGATCTCTGTGAGATCCAGGACAGCCTAGACTACAAAGTGAGTTCTAGAAAAGCCAGAATTAAACAGTGAGTCTTGGAAACAACCAAGAAAGAGGGAGGGAGGGAAGGAAGGAAGAAAGGAGGAAGGGAAGGAGGTAGGGAGGGAGGGAAGGAGGGAGGGAGGGAGGAAGAAAGAAAGAACAGTTTCTCTCAAGTATATTTCTCTAAAATTCAGAATTTTACAAGATAGCCTGGGATTGACAAATGAAGTTAGAAAGCAAGGCCCACTCTAAAAACTAAGAAAAAGTATATTCTGTTGTAAAAGACATCTAATAAAGTCAATATATTTTAAAGTACTGCAAATTACAAAATTACAAATTAGTTTTCAAATTCTCATTGTATTAATGTTCTTATTATTTTAACAGAATAGCTGAGAAAAGAAATTTAAGGGAAGACAGGATTGTTTGGGCTCATGGTTTAAGGGTATAGACTATCAAGGAGAAGGAGTAGCTGCTGGGGCTCCATCCACGGTTGTAGGATCATGTACATGGCATGATCTGTGGCATGCTGGGGACAGAGGGAAAGCAGAGAGCTCAGTTACAAGTAGAACCTGGCTAAGACCTAAAAACCTAAGGGTTTCAGTGACCTACTTCTGCCATCCAGACTTCATGTCTAAAAGGTTTTGTAACTCCAAAAACAGTACCACCAACTGAGGACCAAGTTTCAAAATGCTCTCAGCAAACCAAAATATTCCTTCTCACTAATTTCTAAAGCCATGTGTATATAATGAATGTACTTAATAAGAAGATAAAAACTAAAACATCACATTTTTTATCCAATAAATAGAAAATATATTACATCTTCAAAATATTTCAAAAATAGTAGAGGAAAATAAATTCTTCAGAAAATATTTTAGGAAAACACGACACAAAGTAGCATAAGTAAATGAGAAAAGTTTGTATAAATTAAGTTAAATCTTTCATGAAAGTATTATCTACATTTTCAGAGTGAATATGTCACCAAGTTCATTTGTTTAAGGTTCCATTCCCAGCAAGGGGGGATTTTAATCTCTTCAACACCTACTAACCTAACCTTTAAGTTACTTAGGAAACAACTACGCCAGCTTGGAGAATAAATAGACACCATTGTTTTTCAACTCTCTGACTTAGCTCTTCTCACACGGTTTTGCCAGAGTTGAATGAGGTGGGGTACTCCTGCTGGTCATTCTCGCATGGACAGGAGGGCTATGGAGACTCTTTTACTACAGTGTATCCAACAGCAGGGGGGACAGGAGCTGTTTCACAGAATGCTCACTGTAGCTGAGGTGTAAATAAAGAGCAGGAATGAATAAAGACACCCCACTATCCACACATACACAAAAAAGATAATAGGAAAGAGGAAACAGAAAGAGGTTGGGATGGGGCAACAAAAAGACAATAAACAAGTATCAACAACAGCTTATAATCAATGCCATGGAGATAAATCTTGTTACATTTAATTTTAACTATTGTTTATGCTATAAATACTACTGGCCTGGCGTTCACACATGCTAGGTTACGGTCACTGGTTAGTTAAATATTACTTCCATAGAAGGGGTCCTCTATACCCCAGACTCTGTGATTTGCTAAACTTTGCTGGGTATGTGTCTATTTTCGCTAACAGAGACTATTAACTCACTGAAGACTGGATAGTTCTATATTGTCTACCACCACATCCTCAGCACCCACTCTGTTAACTGACACAGGCCAGAAAAACGCTTAACAAATGAAATTGTATAACATATTCAGGATAATTTCTATTTGCTTTAAAACAGCCAAGAGGTATGTAAGATAACTCAGCAGTTAAGAGCTCTTGCTGCTCTTCCAGGGAACCCAATACCCATCTTTTGGCCCCTATAAGCACCCACATCCACATGCACTAACACACAAATATACACATTAAAAACAATAATAAATATTTTTAAAAAGTTTTTAATCATGTGCATGTGTGCCTGTTAGTGCATGTGAATGCAGGTGCCGATGGAGGCCAGTGGTATTGGATCCCCTGGAACTGCAATTACAGGTAGCTGGGAGCTGCCTAATGTGGGTGTTGGGAATCAAACCTAGGTCCACTAAAAGCGCAATACATGCTCTTCACCACTGAGCTATCTTTCCAACCCTAATAATAAACCTTTAAAATATATTTTTAAAGTAAAATAAAATAAATCAGTCCACAAGAGTGAAGGTAGGAAAAGAAGAATGACTGGGGACGAGGAGGAAAATGACCAGTAGCTAAATAGAAGTTCAAGGTTAAACATAACTCAGGAGTCAATGATCCAGAATAAAGAACCACTGAGAAGAAGGTCAATCTGCTACAAGGATGTAAAAAGTAAAAAAAAATTATCAACCCTTTCTTAATATCATAATAAATTTTATATCAGAGACACTTATACCTAAACTCTGTTGAGTTCATTTATACTTTTTTTGTTGTTTGTTTGTTTCCCAAGACAGGGTTTCTCTGTCATAACTGTGCTGGAACTTGCTTTGTAGACCAGGCTGTGCTCGAACACACTGAGATCCACCTGCCTCTGCCTCCCAAGTGCTGGGATTAAAAGCATGCACCAATACTGCCTGGCCATTTACACTTTAAAATGAAATTTCAAGAAATATTAAATCACATTAAATACTTTTGCAACTTTATAAAACTAATATAAACTAATATAAACTGAAAAAGAAATTTGCCAAGTCAGTGTTACATTTATTTAAAATAGTTTTATATCTGAGCACGGTAGCATATATTCTAGCACTTGAGAGGCTTGAGGTGGAACTTTGTGAGTTTCAATCCAGCCTGATCTACATAGCAAATTGCAGGACAATGAGCTATATAGTAGGAATACGTGTCAAAATAAATGAATTAATTAGTTAACTTGGCAAATAGAGTAAAATATTTAATTCAAGATGTAAACCTCAAGCATGGAAGCATGCGTCTATAAATCCCAACACTCTGAAGTACAGGTACAAAAACAAGTTACTGACAAGCAAAAGATATAGAGACCCTCCCTGTCTCAATGAATAAAACAACAAAAGAAATAAACACACACAAAAAAAAACTGTGAACAGAAGAGAAATCATCCCTTCATGATAAAAACTTTCTTGATAGACTATGCATGGGAAGCATCTATCTCAATGTAGTAAGAGCTATGTATGACAAATGTAAACATGATCCTACATGCAGAAGAACTCAAAACATTCTCACTAAAATCAGGAATAAGACAAGGGTATCTGTGTTACAATTCAACATAGTACTTAGTCCTACACATAGCAAAAAGACAAATGAAAGAAATAACCGAAACTGAGCTGGAAGTGACCTCTTCGCTAGCCAACTTTCTTTTTTGTTTTTTTGTGTTCTGTGTGTGTGTGTGTGTGTGTGTGTGTGTGTGTGTGGTTTTTCGAGACAGGGTTTCTCTGTAGCTTTGAAGGCTGTCCTGGAACCAGCTCTTGTAGACTAGGCTGGCTTTGAACTCACAGAGATCCTCCTGCCTCTGCCTCCTGAGTGCTGGGATTAAAGGCGTGTGCTACCACCACCCTGCACTAGCCAACTTTCATAGTACAGAGAGTGCACTGCAGGCTACTAAGTGATAAAAGGCATCAATGGTCTTACCCAGCCGAGAACCCTATTAACTACAATACCAACTGGCCAGGCAATTATGTGCCTCCTTGGTGCAATGGTGGCACTACTGATATGGGGGGAAACCAAGCACTCTGGTAAGTTTTAAAGCCCACTCCACAAACTGAGTTTCATGCCTGATCCTATAAACACAGTTAAAGAACCCAGAGTTAAGAAGGTCTTAGATCCAAGGGGTAACTTTATACTCTTGGTTAGCTAAATTGACATAATGCCAAGTTGCCTTCTAAATACCTCTAATTATACCCACATATAAATACTACTTGTCTTTTTTCTTTCTTCTTTTTTTTTCTCCTGGGTTTTGGAGACAGGGTGGCTTTGAACACTGTCTTAATCAGAAAAACTTCTCTTTGGAATGAAAGGTGGCAAAATGCAAAAGATTCATGGTTGATCGAGATATTTAAAAAAAAAAAAGTTATGGCTGAGTGCTCAGCCTTCAACAAGACTCATATTACCCCCTCTCAGGATCAGGTGAAGAGAAAGTGAGAAGAATGTAAGGACTGGGATATGTGGAGAAAATCTATAAAATGCTTTCTTGTGGGCATGATATAGTCAATGTAATCATGAACTCATGTAGCAGTGGCTGCCAGCAGTGGGCCTCCATGAGATTAGCCTGCTGTCAAGTCAATCATAGATTGTGGAGGGGTCTCTGTGACCCTGCCCTAGCCTGGTTAACTTATGATCCAGAAGAGTGGCAAACATTCTGATCAGCACTGACGAGCTCCACATGTTCCAGTGAACAATACAAACCATAGTCACATAGCCCGGTGTGCTGGTTTGTTGACACAAGTTAGAATCATCTGGGAAGAATGAATCTCAGTTGAGAAACTGCCTCCATAAGACTGCCTATAGTCTATGAAGTGTTTTCTTAGTTATTGTTGTGGCAGAGTTCAGTCCATATGGGCAATGTCACCATGTGGGCAGATGGTTCTTGGTTGCATAGTAAGCCATGCTTCTATGGCTTCTTTCTCAGTAACTGCCTCAGTTCTTGCCTTCATTTACCTTCATGATAAGCGATATAAAATAAACCCTTCTCTTCAGGTTGCTTATGGTCAGGGTGTTTTTAGCTTTAAACTCAGTGTGTTAAAACAAAGCAAAAACATGCTTGTGAGAAAAGGACTCTGGGCAATTATGTAAAAGGAATGAAAAGGAGAAAGAATGTGATAGTAATCAATATGTACAATATATTCTATGAAACTGTCAAGCTAAACAGAAAGAAAATACACAGTTTAAGCACAGACTTGAAAGAAGATCCTAGTGAAAGGCCAGGATTTTTTTTTTTTTTTTTGGTTTTTCGAGGCAGGGTTTCTCTGTGGCTTTGGAGCCTGTCCTGGAACTAGCTCTGTAGACCAGGCTGGTCTCGAACTCACAGAGATCCGCCTGCCTCTGCCTCCTGAGTGCTGGGATTAAAGGTGTACGCCACCATCGCCCAGCTGAAAGGCCAGGATGTTAATGCACTACCAAAATTCTAGACTAAACTGGGATCGTTAGAAGCTAAGTGGTGGTAAAAGCGAAAAAAAAGGAAGCAGCCCTGGATAAGCAAAGGGCAGTCTGCAGGAACCTTCTAGAACCTGTCTCTCGGGAATGAAAGTCTTCCTCTTCCCAAACTCATGTGCTGAAGGCTTGACTTGCCAATGCGATGTTCAGAACTGGGGTGACTGGGAAGTGAGTGGGTAAATCAGGAGAGCAATGACCTAATCTGTGGTTCAATCATAGAACCAAAATGGCATTTCGGAGAGGCTGACACTCAGGATCTCAGTACAGGAAGTAGCTCACTAGGGCCATGAGCTTAAAGGAACACTTTGTCCTTGCTCCTATCTGCTCTTCTGGTGGGCATGATGCTCTGTCCCACTGAAGACTAAAAGCAATGGAGTCATCCAACCATGGACTGGAACCGCTCAAGCTGTAAATCCAAATAATTCTTTTCTACTTGAATGTGTATCTTTGGTGTTTGGTCACAGCTACGAAACCAAACCCATCACAAACCCACTAAGAAAAATGAAAATAACTGTACAATCTGTACTGTCACCGTGAGCCTCAGCGGAAGAGGGGGGGGAGGGAAGGAGGAAGGACTCAGAGCTATCGACAGTGTTCTTATGCAGACAAAGTGAGAATGGGAGCTCCTCAACCTTCTTCAGCTGTGACTCCATTTTCAGGCACTCTTCCTTCTTCTGTTCAAGAGCAATTTCAAGGGTCTTGAGTCGTGAGTCCTTTTTCAGTCCTGAGGAAGCCAGGGAAGAAGCATGCTCTTTGAGATCCAAGAGAGAGGCCTAAAAGCATCAAGACATGTTTAGATGAATACTGTGAAATAAAATGTAGATTTAATTTTTCAAATTGTTAGTCATAGCATCTGAAAGTTCCCATTTCAAGAACATTCATGAACTATAAAAATGCATTATCTTCAGCTTCCAGACGTTAACTAAAATAAGGTTGACCCTCAGGACTAAATGGACAGTGACATAAAGAGTCCTAGAAATGACTGGGGTGCAGCTCCAGTAAAAAGCCTGCTTGGCATGCATCAAGTTCTAGGTTCAATTTTCAGCACCACGTAAAGCAGGCATGGAACACACTTGTAATTGCAGCACTCAGGAGGTGAAGGCAGGAGGATCAGAAGTGGAAGGCCAGCCTGAGATAGAGGAGGCCCTGTCGCAAAACAGAACAAGAGCTCTACCCTAATGTACTTATTTTCACAAAATAAGAGAGACTGAGCTTTGAGAACCTAAGTAACCAAACTTAGTAACTAACTTGAATGGGGATTCCCCCCCCCCCCCCCCGCCTTTCAGCAGGAAATTCTTGTAGAAACTTACTTGTGGAAATTTTACTAGACAAATCTGCTGGATTACTCATCACACAGCCAGGATTATTCAAAAATAAGATCAAAATCGTGAAGTCATATAAGTTATAGGTGATTGTGTTTCTAATAACGGTTATAATTAGATTTCTTCCTTTGTTACTTGTATTGTTAGCAGTGTCTCTCATTATAAAACATGGCTGCAGTTACTCTAGGATACGCAGCTTTGCTATCACATAAGAAACCAACTCTTAAAACAGAGAACAGGGTCTTAACGGGCAAAGAAGTGATAAGCAGTCTACTGTAGCACTCACAGCTTCCTAGGCAACTAGAAAGCCTGCCACAAAATACTAAGAATCTTTCTTGCTTGTCTGCGCTGCGCAGACACCGCAGAGACACAGAATGCGATGACTAAGCAAACTGAGTAACTCCATTTGGTAATCCTAACCTCCTTCTCGGAGAGATCTCCTTGTAACAGGCTGACTTTTTCTTTCAAGTCTTTAAGATCTTTCTTGTAGGTATCAATCTCTTCTTGCTTCTCTCGCTCATCTCTGTCCCGCTGCTCCTTTAAGCGTTCAATTGTCCGTTCCTAAAAAGAAAGCACACCAAGTCATGAGGAAACTACAATTTGTACCTACATCATGTAGCATACTCTGCTTCCTCTGACCAAAGTCAATTCTTATATCATCTACTAAAAAGGCAATGGTAAGCTCTTCAAGAATTTATATAGTGTATATTGTAAGTGTTTTAATAAATAAAGCTTGTCTGAAGATCAGAGGGCAAAGCAGCCACACTAGGCAGCCATACAGGTCAGGGAGTGGTAGCACACACCTTTAATTCCAGGACTAGGAAGACAGAGGCACACAGGCTCTGTGAGTTCAATGCTACTGAGGGCTACACAAGACTGAAACAATCTAAAAAAGAAACAGAGCTCACACAAAGGTGATCCCAGCACTTGGGATCCCACTCCTTTAATTGCAGCACTAGGGAGGTAGAAACAGGAGCGATAAGGCTGGGCAGGGAAAAAATATAAAGGGGAAGAGACAGAACTCAGTGGAGTGCGGAGTTTGAGGAAACAGGATCTTGCCCATTCTGTATGAAGACTTGGTAGAGGGAAAAGGTCTCTCTAGTGGTGGCTGCTTTGCTTCTATCATTTTCAGGTTGAACCCCAATATCTGTCTCTGGGTTTTTATTGTTTGTGCTATAAATTAACTTTTCAAATAACTAATTTTTCCTTTTGTAAACAATAAATGTCCAACTTTGCTTATTTTTAAATTCCAAGAGTGGTTTCCTATATCACCTCAAATATTATTAGATGTCACTAAAGTATTCTCTTGAATCACTAAAGTACTCTCTTGAAATATTGCCATTTAAATTAAATTTTCAAGTCACAAAAATTTATGTGTATGCCCTTAGGACAATAAGTAACATATTTCTTCACTATAATGGTACTGACACACACTACCTACACAGCCACAGAAATTACTCATAACTCATATATCAAAAGGAGGGAGGGGAACTACAATACAATAATCTAACATAAAGGAGGACAAAGACGAGGTAGAAAAATTTAAACTTATTCTTCCAGGTGTTCAGAAAGCATGAAGGCTAAAGGAATTTATTATATTTCTGGGTGGTATTTCAAACATACTCACAGAACACACGATCATTCTGGCAACAGATCAAAGTATTCTGACTCCAAAGGACCTAAGGAATGTTGTGTTATGCCTCTGAAAAGAATCCAGTTAAATATCCCAAGGAAAGTACAGCATGATGGGATAACCCTTTAATTCCAACCCTGGGAACTGGAAATAAGAGGATCAAGAGCTAAAGACCACCCTGAGTGTTAAGGACTATTCTTGATTATCAAATAGACTACATCTAGAATTAACTAAAACCCAAATGGCTGGGCACATATTTTCTTAATTAAATAATCTGAAGTGTAAGGACCCAGTTCTAATCCAGATCTTTGAGGTGGGACACCATTAATTCAGCTCTTTTGAATTAATCTGGGCCACACACCTTCTGCTAGTAGCCTATGTAAAGGACATGGAAGGAAGCTAGCTCTCTCTCTGCCTGCTTGCTTTCACTCTCATTAGCAAGTCTATTTATTCTACACTATTCTATTCTGGCATTTACTGAAGACCAGCTGAGACATCTAGAATTAACTAACAACTACTGGATTCTTGGACCTTCCATTGATAGACAGTCATTGTTGGCCAACCTGGACCACAGCCTGCAAGTAATTCCAGTAAATTCCCATTAAATGGATGGATGGATGATAGATTCAGTCTAAAAGTTTGTTCCTCTAAAGAACCCTGACTAATACACTGAGCTATACTGTGAGCCTGAGGCCAGCACATGAGACATATAACATGAATAATAAAAACACAGAGACAGATATTGGGGTTCAAGTTGAAGATCAGAGAAACAGACCAGTAAGTCACTAGAGAGACCTTTTACCTCTACCAATGCTCACACCAAAGGGGTGATCCTCAGACTGCCTAGACTGCACTGTCTCCACCAAACCTCAGACTCCACACTCCAGTGAGTCCCTGTCTCTTTTATATTCCTCTCTCCAACCAGCCGTATTGCTTCTGTCTCCACCTGCCTGGTGATAAGATTAAAAGTGTTTGACTCCCAAACACTTTTAAAGGGGTCAGTCACCACCACCTGGATCTGTTTCAGGATCAATCTTGTATAGCCCAGGATGGCCTTAAACTCACAGAGGTCTGTCTGCCTCTGTCTCCTGGATTAAAGGTGTGTGCCACCACTGCCTGGTCTCTAGTAGCTTAGCTTTGCACTCTGATCTTCAGACAAGCTTTATTTATTAAAATACAAATAAAATATCACTATAGAGACCTCTATCACAAAACAAGTCACCTTCCAAAAACAAAAACAAACAAATAAAAGAACAATAAAAAACAAAATCACCATAAGGAGATTCTCTAAAATATCTTCTAGGATGGTACAGACCACTTATTCATTTAACCATTCCTTTAAATCATAAAGGTAAAATAAAGTAATAAAAGTCAAGGGGCTAGAGAAATTGATTCAGTGATTAAGAGTATTGACTGGTGCTCACTTAGGCAGCACATGTACTAAAACTAGAATAATACAAAGATTAGTATGGCCCCTGTGCAAAGATGACAATAAAAAGAAGGGAGGGAGGGAGGGAGGGAGGGAAAGAGAGAGCGAGAGAAAGAAAGAAAGAAAGAAAGAAAGAAAGAAAGAAAGAAAGAAAGAAAGAAAGAAAGAAAGAAAGAAAGAAAGGAGGAAGGAAGAAAAGTGGGCGGGCAGGTGGGCACTGACTGCTCTTCCAGAGGACTCAGATTCAACTCTTAGCACCCACATGGCAGCTACAATACCAGGAAATCCAATACCCTCTTCTGGCCTCTAGGGACTTCTGGGGACACAAGGTATATGTGATACACAGACATAGATGTCAACAAAACATCTATACACAAAAAAATAAATAAAATTAAAAATCATTTTAGGAGTATGCCAAGACTAGAAAAGTAGTAAAGGTGCAATATTCATGAATAAAAGTCATGAATATGCCATGGGATGGTTAGGTAACAGAGGAGAGCTAGTCTGGGATAGAATCCTGATAATCAATGTCCCATATTCTACACATTTTATTAAGTAATGGATTTTCTTTTCGTTCTGAAAGCAGCAAAATAGGGAACATATGCTGATTGTATTGGAAACGTGGTGATGGTCTTTGGTGTACAACCAACCTTTCCGAGTAGTTGGTGCTAGCATCTAACAGTAACTAGAGTGTCTTTCCACTTCCCACTCTGCACATCGGCAGCCAAGAACTGTTTCCATGAAAAGATTTCTTCTGTGTTTGTAGCCAGTTTTAGAATAATGAGAAAGCAGAACACAAAGGTCTGGGAAGGGTCAAGCCAATCACTTACTTTCTCTGCAAGAGCCTCCTCCAAGGTCGTTAGCGCTGTGTCTGTGTTGGTGGTGTCCGCCTGCAGAGACTTGACTCGCTCTTTCAAACTGCTCATCTGCTTTTCTTTATCTCTCAGTTGTTCCTGGAGATTTTCAATCTGAATAAACACATGCATTTCAGAAAAAAAGTCATTTATGGGGTAGAAGTAGGCCCAATAACAATTATTTAAATCATAAACAAATTATGGTATGTGTGTGTGTGTGTGTGAGAAAGAGAGAGAGAATTCTCTGTAAAAATAATTTAAATTTGTTTTAAAATTATACACTAAACACTAGAGTAGATAATTTAAATTTGTTTTAAAATTATATACTAAACACTGTAGTAATATTTCATCTGTATTTTAATAAATAAAGCTAGTCTCAAATCCAGATTGCAAAGCTAAACCACTAAAGACAAGGGAGTGGTGGTGGCACAAACCTATAATCCCAGGACTCAGGAGACAGACACAGGCGAATCTCTGTGACTTCAAGGCTACCCTAGGCTATATAAGATTATAAACTCGATCCAGAAATAGATCCAGGTGGTGGTGGATGACCCCTTTAATCCCAGTGTTTGGGAATCACACATCTTTAATCCTAGCACTAGGGAGGTGGAGACAGGAGCAATACGGCTGGGCAGGGAAAAATATATAACAGGGAAGAGACAGGAACTCAACTAGAGTGTGAAGTCTGAGGATTAATGGAGACAGGATCTTGAACACTTAAGTGGTCTGAATGGATTTGGTGGAGATAAAAGGTCTCTTTAGTGGCTGGCTGCTTTGCTTTTCTGCTTTTCTGATTTTCAGGTTGGACCCCAATAGCTGTCTCTGGTTTTTATTATTCATGCTACACCTTACAACAGTCAAAGTTTTGCACCACCACAGAGAAATGATAAGTATCCTAAGGACATATATACAAATACGCAAATCCTTGCCGGGTGGTAGTGACGCATGCTTTTAATCCTAGCACTCAGAAGGTAAAGGCAGTTGGATCTCTGTGAGTTCAAGACCAGCCTGGTCTACAAGAACTAGTTCTAGGATAGGCTCCAAAGCTACAGAGAAACCCTGGCTCTCAAAAAAAAAAAAAAAAAAAAAAAAAAAAAAAAAAAAAAAAAAAAAAAAAAAATAAGCAAATACTTAACAAAAGAAGACAAAATTGTCTTATGAGATGGAAAGTCCCAATGTGAAGACAGTATTGCTGAAGGACTGCAATTAGTCCACATGAAATAGGATTACTTCTAAGATACCACTGTGAATGCCAAGAGAGATTTCTGCACAATAAATTAAAGGATAAGGAACACTTCAACTAGACAGAAGACCAAATCAGCTGTGTAAAAGAAAAGCTGTTCTTGAGTATTAGTGTTTAGATTTTTAAATCACCCTTTATCTAAACAGCAAGTATTTACTTGAAAGAATAACTAACCAGCCTGACCCACTTGGCTTATAAGATCAGACAAGACTGGACACATTCAGAGTCATACATTACTAGACAATTGCCAATTTCCCTATAGCATGCCAGGCACCGACGTGCTAAGGAAGATGAAGAGATGAGCTGAAGCTGAGCAATAGACGGACCTGCTGGCCTCTTAGGGAGTAGACTGAATTTCACACAGATAGGAATGATTGCACGTTTTCAGTCGTGGAAATGGTCTGTCAACTTTAGTTAGATAATTTTCGTGGCTGTGGAAATGAAATTAAAGCAACTTCCATAAAGACTTGATCAATAATTCTGAGATTCTATTTGCTAAGGTAAAAGATTATGAGACTGATTATTATTGCAAACCAAGCACAGTGACGCATGCCAATAATCTTAGCACCTTGAGAGAAAGAGGCGGGAGAAGCATGAGTTCTGGGTCATGCTGTGACACAACATTCATTCAAGGCCAGTCTTAGCTACATGAGACTGTATCTTAAAAACACACACAAACAACCAAATGACAAAGGCAGGTGGAAATTAAAGTAAGGACTATAAAATGTTATTGGCAAAGTATTTTTATGGTTATATATGTTTAAGGTTATAAATGCTTCCTGTACTTGGTTGTCCCATTTTTCCAAGATTTTGGGGAGCCTTAGCAATTATTTTTATTAAAGAGGCTTTCTATGCCTCCAGCCTGTAGCTCTCCTCCCAATGAGCCAAATATTTCGTCTTTACATTTGCTCTTCATGATTTCTTGTTTCTTTTTTTAATCAAATTGTTATAAATTATTGACTATAAGCTATTATATTCAAGTTTTTAAAAGTACGAGACTAAGAAAGAATATTACATACTGAAATAGAGCAGTGCCAAGCAATATGTAAAGGCAAATGCCTTAGACCAGTGGAAGACTTCATAGAAGAAACTCTACATGCCTGGAGGGCTTGGGATGATGCATTTCAGTCTTCAACTACCAACCAAGAGTACTGCACCTGGACAAGGCTTAATGGTCACTCAGAAGAGAATTTAATACACACCATCATTAAGAACATAAATAAATCCCACTAGAAAATAGATAATTCAATGAAAACAATAAAGAAATATTACCAATACAGTAAACTATCAAATTTGTAAGAAATAGAGGGAAACATGAGAAAAATAATGTTCAAAGTTATGCAAAAAAACTGGAATGAGATACAATAATTTTATATTCCCCAAGTGTTGAAAGAGCACAAAACAAAACCCCCTACTAGACAAAGAGTGAGTGTGTGTTGTGAAATATTATTTTAACTAGGCAAAGATGTGTTACATTTGTTTATGCTAAAGAATATTACTTTAACTATCTAAAGGCATGTTACTTTTGTTTTTGCTGCATTTGTTTAATTGTGTAAAGATTTGTTGCATCTGTTTCACTTTGCCTGCCTAAGACACCTGACTGGTCTAATAAAAAGCTAACTGTCCAATAGCTAAACAGGAGAGGGACAGGCAGAGCTGCGAGGCAGAGAGAAGAAAGAGCAGCCCAGGAGAACAGGACAGCTCAGTCAATGGTCTAACCACCTGGCTATTACCACAGCCACCACTGTGTCAAAGTACCAATTACTTCCTGGGATACTTTCCCAGAGAACTCAAATACCAAAGAACAGGGTGACAATGGAAACCACTGCCTATTGTCCTTGCTCATAGAATAATGTGTTAATTGAGAAGCAACGTGGGTTAAGTATTACACAGAAAATATCTCTGCAGGAGTGCCTAAATTCTTCCTAGAAAGTTAAATTACAGTAGCTCTCTGTAGAAAAGTTTCTTACATTTTTTTTACTGAAAATGTTGAGGGTTAAAAGAAAGGACACTGAATTCTATTTCTTTCCTAAAAAAAATTTAACAGGACAATAAAGATGGCTGCATTCACTGAAGTCTAATTCATTAAGTGAGAATTGGTTATAATTTTCTCACAGGCCAGGTAATTTCCGAGTCTATATTATTCACAAGTAAAGCTGTAATGGAATTTTTGGAGAATATAATATAAGAGGCTGTCAAGGCAGCTCAGTACATAGGGGCAAGTGCCCTTTAAGTACCCTTTAAAATCAGAGCTCAGGGGCTGGAGAGATGGCTCAGAGGTTAAGAGCATTGCTTGCTCTTCCAAAGGTCCTGAGTTCAATTCCCAACAACCACATCGTGGCTCACAACCATCTGTAACAGGGTCTGGTGCCCTCTTCTGGCCTGCAGGCATACACACAGACAGAACATTGTATACATAATAAATGAATAAATAAAATGAATAAGGTTAAAATCAGAGCTCAATCCCTGGAATCCTCATGGTGGAAGGGAAAACCAACTCTCAAAAGTTGTTTACAGAAAGGTTAAACAACAGGATATCCTAAGAGGAGGTGACACACTTCGTCCTCCAGGAAAACTAGTTAAAACAGAAAGCGGACAAATCAAAGCAGCTTCAGACAGTCCCTGAAAGTGAGCAGAACCCAACGTTATATATGAATCAGGACTGCTGGGGAAAGACTGAGAAAAGCTGAGGTGTTTAGAAGAGGCTCAGACAAAGTAGCATGGAAGAAGCAGATCAGCCAAAGAGGCCAGAAGAAACAAAGACAAGCACAGCTGCTGGAAGAATCTCAGACCAACTGAACATAAGGAAGAGGCGCCCTCCAACTGTTGAGCCGCCTGCAGGTTGCATACTGTGCTCCAGGTTTCTAACTTTCATGAACTGCCACTGTGCTGGGGTAGGCTTTTAGTGATGCAACTGTGTTTGAGTTATTTCTACTCCTGAAAATTATCCCTCACCCACATTCTTCCGTGTAACCCCAGTAAAACTCATTAGTTCACCCAGGTGGACTTTGGTTATCGAGACTCTAGCCTATCATCAGTTCCCTCTCTGAGGTGAGCAGACATTTGTTCAAGTTTTCCAAGAATAGTGTCACACAACAATGATGACAGATACAGACCCTAAATTTCACATGAGGAAATGGTAACCACAATCACTAAATTTAAAAAAATTATGATGAAAAGAATAGCTTATTAATACATGCCACAAATATGAAAACCTGAAAAAAGCCACTGAATACAAACACCAATAAAATAGACGTTCTAAAACGTTAAGTTTTGAAATGTGTCACAAAACCTATGTTAACAGACATTCGTGCATACAGTCAAAAATCAAACATCTAAAAGTTACAGCAAACTAAATGTGTCCCATTTTTAATTGGGGAAGAAAAACTGCTACAAATCACTAAAAGGTAAATAAACCTATGAACAGACACTTTGCAAAAATGAAAATAAAAAGACCTTAAATACATAAAATTATATTCCATCTTGTTTATAAGGAAAGAGGTGGAGCCATAATGACAAACTACTTCCTCATTTCCAAGCTGGCAGAAGCAGAGAGACTAATAAAAACCCACTCTAGATGGGTCTTTATGGAAACACTTTCATACTATGCTTGTAGGAAACAGCTGATACTTGGGAAAGTCATCAAAATTATAAATGCCTATCATTTCACCAAGGTATTCTACTTCAAGGAATCAATCCTAGAAAGGTAATTAACACAAACAGAAGCTAAATACAAACCATTTTTAGTGTAGTATTATTTTATATAAAGCAAAAAATGTAGGTATGCCATCAGAATAAACTTTGCTAACAAAGTTGTAAAACATCTTATACATGTTTACATGTATACAATGTATTACAATGATTACACCTTTGGAACACCTATCCTTGGGGTGGAACTTGGAAACATTAACCTTAAAAAAAGGAAAAATAATAGTAAGGAATGGTAAGATTTGCCTCAAAGTGTGTGTGTGTGTGTGTGTGTGTGTGAGAGAGAGAGAGAGAGAGAGAGAGAGAGAGAGAGAGAGAGAGATCGCACGTGCATGTGTACCCATATTTATCCCTGTATATAGACTACCAGGTGCCAAGAAAAATAACTCAAAAATATAAACAAAATAAGAATATATATTTGCTTCTTTACATGCAAGCTGTCACTGAAGCATAAAGGAAGTGAGCGGTGTGGGTAGAAAGACATAAAAATCACTACATTTTTAAAACAACAAATTAGTATGCATTAACAAAACAATCAACCAATATTTAGAGTGTTCAGGGCTGGAGAGATTGCTCAGTGGTTAAGAGCATTGCCTGCTCTTCCAAAGGTCCTGAGTTCAATTCCCGGCAACCACGTGGTGGCTCACAACCATCTGTAAAGAGGTCTGGTGCCCTCTTCTGTCCTGCAGACATGCACACAGACAGAATATTGTGTACATAATAAATAAATATTAAAAAAAAAGAGTGTTCAAAGTTTTACAATAGCAAAAAGGAAATGAGAACAAGTGAATATAACTGAAAACACAGGACACGATCTTCTTCAAAGAAAAAAGCTAAATCGTTGCCAAGGTCAGCAAAGAAAGTTCTTCCTTGGTGACTGTTAGCAAATTAACAATAAACTAGGAAAGTGTCAAACACTGCAAATCTATCATTTCAGCAGAAACAAACCAAAAATGACATGTCTATAGCTACTGCATCAAGGACAGCTTTTATATAAGTTAAAAACTAGAAAAAAAATTAGTAGTTTTATTTTTATTCCAAAATAGGTCCATTTCAAATAATGGCCAAAGAGGTTAGTCAGTCTTTCATACTGCAAGTCACTAACTCAAGAGGAGTGCTACAATCAAGGTATAGAGTAAACCAGCTCAGCTTCCAGGTTTGCCTCTACTTTATATGCTTATTACAGGCGCAAGCTATACTCTTCAAAATTGTCACCTAAGTAATGAAATGGATTACCTATGTGCTATTCATAGATTTCTATTCCAATTAAAGACAGTAGAGGTAGGTTAGCTAACCAAATATTGTGCCGATTGCTAAAACACTTTTGAGAAACAGGATGAGAAATCCTACTAAAAGAGAGTGATACCGCTGAGTTCATGAAAGACTGAACTTGTAGAGCAGTTTTAGCAATCTACCTCCCGCAACAATGGTTCCGAGTACTCTGCAAATCTAAACAGAAGGAGAGCAGCTCTAGTGGTAGGTTGGCAGAGTGCTCAGAAGAAGGTTATGTCACAAGGGGCCACTGTGCAGAGAACACTTGTGCCTTACCTTTTTCTGAAGAACATTGACCTTCCGTTCCTTCACGTCCAGCATGTCCTTCAGGTCATGTATCTCTCCAGCTTGTGTACCCTTCTCCTCAGCCATATCTTGAATTTGTTTGGTTTTTTTATTTAGCATAGTCTCCTTTTCTTCTAAACGCAATCGAAGAGCATCCACCTAAGAACAGAAGATTTACAAACAATGAACAGAACAGAAAGGAGAGGAATAGTGTTGTGGAATGATCTTTTGTACACTGTAAAGATTTGACACTTGGATTGGTTTAATAAAAAGCTGAACAGCTAATACCTAGGCAGGATTTTCGAGGCAGAAAGGATACTAGAAAGAAGAAAGGCAGTGACACAGAGAGTCACCAGTCAGAGACAGAGGAAGCAGGAAAGTATCATGGGCAGTACAGAGTAAAGATAATAAATCCATGAGGCAGAAAGTAAATTAATAGGGTAATTTAAGTTTTAAGAACTAGTTAGAAACAAGCCTAAGCTATCAGCCAAGCTTTCATAATTAATAATAAGTCTGTGTGCCATTATTTGGGAGCTGAATGGCGGGACAGAGAAAGACTAGTTACAGAATAGAATTCCTTGGAATAGGGTTGCCCATATTTTAAAGAAAATAAAACTTGATTCAGGGGAGTTACATTACTTTATTTTTAAAATTACAATAAGAAGTGAAATAATTAGAACTTAAACATTCCAAATGTAGTGCATTCAAAGGATATCAAATAAAAAGCACAGAGGCAGTGTACAGGAATCAGCAGCCTTCCTCTGAAAAACATATCAGTCAGAAAGACTGTTGAAAGAACCAACATTTAGCTTGGTTATTAAATGACAAATTGACCTTTACTAGATCTGAAACAGAAAGCAGAGGTAATCTAGTGAAGGAAAAAGAATATTTTGAAACATAAACACCAAACAAAGCATGTTCTAATAGATTCATTTGAGATGGCTGAGCATAAAGAAAAAAAAAGGGCCTAAAATGATATACAGAAAGGCTCCAATTGCCAAATATGATACTTAATTTTATCCTGTTTGCAAATGAAAGTCAACAAAAGACTTGTAAGGAGGAGGAAATGATTGTCATATCTATGTACCAGAAAATTATACTACTCTGGTCCCTGGGAACACAGGACAATTGTTTTTCCCCTCCTTCAGCAGAGATTAGAACCAACAGGGAAGAAAGTAGCAGGGGAGCATGTGTTTTACAGGGAACACTAAACTGAAGTAATGTTTTCTAAAAATACAGACTAGGGACCAGAGAGAAGGTCCTGTAGGAAATGACCAAGCATGACAAGCTAAACTCAATCCCCAAAACACACATTAGATGAGGACTGGCTCTTAGAAGTCGTACACATACACTTACCTCCACACACATACACTAAATACATAAGTTTAAGAAAAAGAATAACTCAGCTTGAAGGTCTGTGACTGGATACTAGAGAAGCTTGGACAACTTATGAATGATGAGCAGATGCTGGCTGGTGAGGAAGATAACGAGAGAACCTTTCAGAGTGGAGGTACCATAAATACTGATGATCAGAAGAGATGCTAACGTCTCAAGAAGCTACACACAGAATGGTTAAAGCTAAGGACAGGAAGGAAGTCACAGGAAAGGAGGCTAAAAGCAGGTCTACATCAGTGTCAGGTCTAGAAGTATGAATTTTATTGCCCATAAAAAGGAAAAATGAGAGAGAACAGCCAAAGATAAGCTTTCATCTTTCTAATGAAGAAAATCAGTGAGTTTAGCTTATGGAAGGAAGCAAGAACCTTATTTCTTAAAAGTCTTCCTGATAATAACTGACTTACACGATAATGATCTAAAAATGCTACCCAACAAGCTAGAAATCCTGAATACCTTGCTCTTCAGCTTCTTACAACTCCAAAAATAAAGTATCACAAACTATGCAGCTTAAAACAGAAACTATCCCCCCGCCCCCAACACACACACACACACACACACAGATCTGGAGGCTAAGAAAAGTCTAAGAGTAAGAATGTCTGTAGGACTAAGCCTCCCACTGAGGACTATAGCTCTTTCTTAGCCTCTCCCTACATTCTGATGACTCCTGGAAAATCTTGGCCTTGAATACATCTGCAAAGAGCCTGTGGTGCTTTGAAAGAAGAACACCCACAGGCTCATTTGTTTAAATACTTGGCCCCCAGTTGGTAGAACTGTTTAGGAAGGATTAAGAGACCTGGCCTTGTTAGAGGAGATGTAGCCATTGGGGGTGGCTTTAAGGTTTCAAAAGACTTACATCATTCCCACTGTGCTCACTCTCTGAAGATCAAGATGTAAGCTCAGCCGGTCATGCCACCATGTCTTTGCATCACCATCCTGGACTCTAACCTTCTAAAATTGAGCCATGCAAGTGCTTTCTTTTTTAAGTTGCCTTGGCCATGGTGCCAAGTAACTAAGATACAGGTCACCCAAACCAATGTGAGGCTTGGGTAGAAAGGTATTTGTGATGGGCACTATTAAACTACACATACTGCTATAAAACATTCCAAAATGCTAAACTATAACAAACTTTCTTAATTAACAGATGAGTACTCACATGCACACACACATGTGCACATGGAGAGACACAAACTCACTAATGATTGAAAATGAAGAGCCCATGAATCTAGAATGGTATATGTTAGGAGTTGGCGCCACCCCCTACTTTCTACTTTTTATGTAGGTGTGTAATCTATAGTATGGGGCTTTGACACATTGCTCCATTCTCAGAACTTTGTGATCACAGGACTTCTCAATACTCCTCAAAGTTACGAAAGGCCCTAAGGAGCTTTTAGAAATTAGACCTGTCAATATTTATTAAACTCTAAATTAAAACTTAAACAGCCCTAGGGCTAAAGGTATAGCTCAGTTGGCAGCATGCTTCCCTGGCTCACAGAAAGCACTGAGAGTTCAGGCGCCAGCATCACGGTATTATATAGCAATTTCCTCCATGTTAAAAATTCCCTTCTAGAGAAAGGCTTCTTAAGACTCGGGAAATTGTAAAAGGAGGCTCATAAGACTCAAGAAGTACACTTATGTTTGGAAATACAGAAACTTACAAGATTCACAAAGTCCCTCCCCAAGTTTAGAGAAGCAATTAACTTCTGCCAGGGGACCTTCCTAGAACAAACTACTAAACTAAAGGAGAATCTGCAATCTGCCAAGCTGACTGTAAATCATACAGAAAGCTCTAGGGTTCAGGGTCTTGTGAGCTGGAGTAGGCTTTGCCTTGAGTTCTTCCTGCTCCTGTAAGTACATCCAATAAACTAACTGATTTACCAAGTTAGACCTGGGTAAAATTATTACTTTGGTCTATTCTCAGTTCCCTATCTGGGATGAAGAGACATTTGTGTCCCATCTTCCCAATAGATGTCTCACACAACACACATAAGGCAGATGTGTTAGCATGAAAGGGGACTAGTCCCTTTAAGATGGGCTGACCCTTGTTCCAAAGGTTGTACCCCCTTTCCCAAGGGAGATACACATTGAAATCCTTAGAAATTGCTGGCAAGGACAAGACCAATCAGAGAGAAAGAAGGGAAGTTAAAGGGGAAATGACCCCCAAAAGCTTATTAAAAAGTCTAACCTAGAGATGGTGGGCAGATCCATCCCCTGATGGAAGCTCTATCTATGCTAATCTATTCTAATAAAGTCTCTCATTTTTGTTCTTTGTTTTGCCCCTTCTCTGTGGCTGGTGCTTCTCCATTTGAGCTTTTTCTCAGCCTTCTCAATCTCTGTCAATTATGTTATATCATCTAATAAAGCTTAAAAGAACAACCCAAAAGAATGGAATCTTGGGGCTGCAGAAATGGCTCAGCAGTTCTGGCTTGTTACTCCAGAGGACCCAAATTGATACCCAGCACCCATATGACAGGTTACACTCATTTGTAACCCCAGTTCCAGGGAATGCAACACTCTTCTGGCCTCCATAGGCACTTCACACATGTAGTGCATAGATATGCATGCAAGCAAAACACCCATACACATTGAATTTAAAAAAGAACTGCATTTGCAATTATTCAGATCACAAATTAAAGTTCAATAGGAAAATGTTGACAGCCAGTATATTAAACAAGACTTTCTAACATAAAATTTAATAAAAAGGCAAGCTGTAGATGAGGAAAAATATTTGTAAATCATAAATTTGATTTCAAAATACTTCATCCATTAGATATAAAAAGCTGTCAAAATTAAAGACAACCAATCCTTATGTGAAAAGATATGAACAGGAATCTCACTGCAGAACATAAATAACATTAATTACTTTGTCCTGGTTATGACAAATATCTAACAAAGCAAGAGAGAAAGGGTTTCTTTTGTTTGCAGTTTAAAAATGGGTACAGTTGGGGCTGGAGAGATGGCTCAGTGGTTAAGAGCTCTGGCTGCTCTACCAGAGGACCTGGGTTCAATCCCAGCAATCACATGGTGACTCACAAGTGTCTACAATTCCAGTTCCAGGGGATCTGGTACCCTCGCAAAGATTTATATGCAGGCAAAATACCAGTGCACATAAAATAAATAAATCCTTAAACAGAAATGAGTACAGTCCATTAGGGTGACTGGAACAAATGGCCACTGGTTACATTGTGCCTGCTGAATACACTGTGCTGCATCCAGAGAGCAGAGAACAGAGAGGGACAAAAAGTGGGTCCAAGCTACAAAACCTCAAGGCCTAACCCCAGTGATTCATTCCAAGAAGGGCTACTCAAAATAACACAATCTTCCCAAACAGTGCCCTCAGCTGGCAACCAAGTGTCTGTGAGCATTACACACACACACACACACACACACCTTTAGGGGACATTTCACATTCAAACCACACACCTAACAATGAGTACATTTTGAAAAGAGCCTATAAAATACCACTAAATAATATTATAATACATAACATTTTAAAAAGTTTCCCAAGCTAAAACATACAGAAAAATAAATTTTCATTCACTAACAGTGGAAATACAAACTGAAACTACTTATATACATAGGATATATTTATTTCTACTTTAATATGTTTTTTTTTCACAATCTGGGGGAAAAGATTCCATTTCGTCTACATTTCTGTCTTAGTTAAGGTTTCTATTGCTATGAAGTCACTATGACCACAGCAACTCTTTTTTTTTAAAGATTTATTTATTAATTATGTATACAGCATTTTCCCTAGATATATGCTGCAGACCAGAAGAGGGCACCAGATCTCATTACAGATGGTTGTGAGCCACCATGTGGTTGCTGGGAATTGAACTCAGGACCTCTGGGAGAGCAGTCAGTGCTCTTAACCTCTGAGCCATCTCTCCAGCCCCACAGCAACTCTTATAAGGGAAAACATTTCATTGGAACTGGCTTCTAGAAGTTTAGTCCATTGTCATTATGGTGGGAAGCAATGGGCATGCAGGCAAACATGGTGATGGAAAGGTAAATGGCAGGCAGCAGGAAGAGAGTGATACAGGGGGCCTGGCTTGAGCATCTGGGACTTAAAGGCCTGCCCCCAATTGCTGTAGGACAATGGTCTGTACCCTGTTACTTATATTTTAAATAAACTGCTGATTGGCCAGTAACCAGGCAAGAAGTATAGGTGGGGTGATGAGGCAGGAAGTAGAGGCAGAGCAATGAGAATGTTGGAAATAGGAAAGAGTCAGACTGCAGTCACCACCCAGACAGAGAGGAAGCAAGATGTGACTGCCTCGCCAAAAAAAGTACCAAGCCACACGGCTAACACAGACAAGAATTATGGCCTAATATAAGTTATAAAAGTTAATAAAAAAAAAAAGCCTGAGCTAATAGGCCAATCAATGTATTATTAATGTAGACCTCTGTGTAATTCTTTGGGACTTAAAGACTGGGACCTGGTAGGACAGATAACCTCAGACAACACCCAGTGAGATGCTTCTTCCAAAAAGGCCACACTTCCCAATAGTCCCATGCCTTATGAGCCTATGAGGGTCATTTTCATTTAAACCACCACAATTTCTTTCTCACTCTGCAACATAAATGCTGCAGAGCAGGGGAGGCCAGAAAGTAGTATCAATGACAACAAAATAGGCCACTTTCCAACACCTACTTTAGACAACAATTCGGAAGTTCCTTAGAGAACTAAGCATGCATACATAGTTACAGTTTCTATATGATCCACAAATTCACTTAGTGAATAACAATATTATCCACAAAGAGACTTGCACACAGTGTTCACGGAAGGCTCATTTGTGACTTCCAAGAACTAGGACAAACCAAGTGTTGACTGAGAGTTATTAAAACTGTGGGAAAGTCTTTTGTCTCTCAAGTTCTTTTAAGTATTAATTTCAGGGAAATGGAAGGCTGTCCATCCTCAGTCGGGAATGATGATATAGCAGGAAAATGTCCCTTATCATTTATTTCTCCGTGTTAATCACTCCAATGGCCCACTGTTTCACAGGAAAGTATGTGTGAAGTTCCGTGTATGCAACTCCATTGCCCACCACATGTAGATGTGTAAGGCATACTTCTGCATTAGATCTCTAAGTCAGGTTACTACCTGGGAAGGTGGCAATGTGGACCAGAGATAAATACCTGCGTGTCATGCTGAGGGACTGCTAAGTACAAGATCTACAGGAACTTGTGAGTGGGAAAGGGAAGAAATGAGAACTCATTATAAACATATAAACCTCTGATGTAAGAGGGGCTGGAAACAGGAGCTTTGAAACAAACAAACAAACAAAAAAACCTTATAAATATCGGGTACAGAAACTATCAAAGTCTCTGCTGTAAGTACTAAATTAAGGTTTTTTAAATAAACATTCAACTCACGTTGTAGAGGGGTGGGTTCACACGCACACACTTTGTTTTTTATGCCAGACACAATTTAAATGTGTTGGTCAGGTGATCTAAGATTTAAAAAAAAAAAAAAACCTTTGGTATAGCTGTATTGATTTGCTATGAATTCTGCACCAACCTTATTGGGTCTAGAATGACCTACATGTATAGTATAATTTAATATGAGGGTCCATATTTTGCAAACCACATAAAATCCTGAGGGAAAACTCCTCAAAGGGCACACAGTCATCACCCTAGCACCACTCCGAGTAGAAGGCCTTGTTTATCCCCATCAGCTGAGCACAAGGAACATCTACCGCGTTTGTGAAGCATCAAAGTCTGTGGTAAATTTGGTAAGCCAACTTACTAACAACACAATGTTTTCCTCTACCAATGAAAACAGAAAACTATCTACCTTTCTGCTATGGCTTCACAATTCTGATCACAAAACTCTTAAATATCCTTGCTTTGTCTTACTTAGTGGGGAAACCCTGCTTGCTCCCTTTCATGTCTCTCGTGGCCTGTCAATGAGAATCTTCCTAACTCTGAATGAACCTTTGCAACATTCTCTACACAGTGAAACAACTTCTTCTAGAGAAACTAGCTCAACCCACAGGCCCTATCACACTAATGAAAGTTTCTAAATCTTTATTTCTAGCCCCAACCAAGTCTAAAACCCCTTGATTCAAAGAATATTACCTATTTAAGCCATTGCTTCCATTAACAATTTTATATTTTTTCATTTAGATATTTCCAAAAAAAATTCAAAGATAACTAATGTGGATAACTATTAATGCATGCTAAATCTGACTGTAAGTTTCTCTCATGTTATTTCTTGCATTTCCCCCATAATTTGCAAAATTCCACAAGAGAGACAGAACCAACAGACCCAAGGTGTGGAGTGTTTGATCTAAAATTCTATCATCTTGTCTAGAAGGTGTCTCAGAGGGTAAAGGAGATGTATCATCAAGTCTAATGGCCTGAGTTGAATCCCCAGCTGGTGAGAACCAGTCCCTGAAAACTCTTCTCTAACAAATGGTGGCAAGAACCAATGCCTGGAAACTGATCTCTAACTTCCACACATGGGATGTAGCATGTGTCTATATGCACACACACAAGATAGGTGTGTAGGTGGATGGATGGATAGATGGATAGGTGGATGCATGCATGGGCAGAAGACAGATAAAAGTAGGGGGCAGGGAAGATAGCTCAGTGGTTAGGAAAATGCTGTACTATCATGTGTACAAAAGTTTGAATGCTAGCCCTCATGAAACACAGACACAGAAATAAAGGTTTTTTAAAAAAAATACAAGTTAAACTCCAAATTTTAGGGACTTTGGGTATAACTCGCTGATATTGCATGTTTAGCATGGTCAAGGTCATGGTGTGTGAATCCAGGGCACCACACCAAAAAAAAAAAAAAAAATACAAATAATGACATCAATAAAAATCTAACTTTAAAACTACACATTTTAAAATATTTGTTTATAGTAAGTATTCTATTGCTGTGAAGACACACTATAATCATGGCAACTGGTTTTTTGTTTTTTTGGTTTTTTTTTTTTTTTTTTTTAATTTATCTTATTGGTTTTTCAAGACAGGGTTTCTTTGTGTAACAGTCCTGACTGTCCTGGAACTCACTTTGTAAACTAGGCTGGCCTCGAACTCCCTGAGCTCCATCTGCATCTGCCTCCCAAATGCTGGGATTAACAACATGCGCCACCACTTCCCGGCCCTCTTTTAAGTATTTATTTGAGGCTTACTTACATTTTCAGAGGTTTGGTCCATTATCCTCATGGTAGGGAGCATGGTAGCACACAGGCAGACATGGTAGCTGAGAGCTAGATCCAGAACCACAGGCAGCAGGAGAGAGAGTCACTGGGACTGATTTGGGCCCTTGAACATCAAAGCCCACCCCTAGTGACACACTTCCTGGAATAAGACCTCAACTCCTAATCCTTCTAAACAGCGCCACTCCCTGGTGTCCAAGCATTCAAATCTATGAGCATATGGAGTTATTCTTATTCAAATCACCCCAAGTATGTATGTATAGCTGTGCATGTGGAATTCAGAAGACAACTTGCATGTCAGGACTCTCCTCCCACCATGTGGGTGTTGGAGACAGCTGAGAAATGAACTCAGTCGTTAGATTTGGTGACTAGTGCCTTTATCCACTGAGCCACCTCACCAACTCAAGTAAACTTGTTTTCTTGTTTGGTTGGTTGGTTGTTTTTTTCCAGATAGGCTCTCACCATAGCCCTGACTATCTTGGAACTATGTTGCAAATCATAGAACACAGCCTCTGTGACTTTGATTTAGGGGGGTTTGTTTCCTTTGTGTACATAACCAATTTTTATGACTGTCAATGAGTTCTAGAATATAATGCTTACCCTCTGTTGGCATAAGAAGTCTGAACACATATGTGAGTTTGAGTTTGTGTCTCAGCCATTATTTTATTGTGAAGAGACACAATGACCACAACAACTAGGAAAAGAGAGACACTGGGACTGGCTTAGGTTTCTGACACTCCAAAGCCAGTGGCACTCTCCCTCCAACAAAACCACACTTACTAATCCCTCTAAGGTAGTGCCATTCCCTGAAGGCCATCCGTTCAAATATATGAGTCTATGGAGGTCATTACCCAAACTACCACAATTTGTCAATGTTTTTAAAATTTTCTAAGCTGTTGCTTCTCTACTGACTAAATTTTCAATAATGCAGATTCAAATGGCCAATTGAAATCACTTAGTTATCCTAATTGCTGCCTATTGTATTTACAAGCACAACTATTCAAAATCATATTTTCATGATTATTTCTCTTATCAACATGTAACACTGTTTTCTATGTCTTAATGTCACGGTCCAATCCCCAACATAAAATCTCTCTCTGGACAGTGTGGAGGCCTGGGAATAGTTGAGACAACTCCACATGGCTTTCTTGGGAGGGAGATTCTCAGTAATCCCTCATGAAATCCTGAGTTCACATCCTGAAAACTCCTTCTCATTTATTCTCCAAACAGCCTTTAAACCAAAATGTAAACTGTAATGAATAAATTCATTAGCATTCTGTTTCCTAGGTAACCAGGTGAACGGTTTTAGTCACGTCTACACCTTTAAACCACACCTTTCTACGCCTATTTTGTCACGTCTCCCTATCTTCCTGCTCTGAATGCTAGCTCTGTCACGTAGGCCTGACTTGGCAGCTCTATCCAAGGCATTCTTCAAATTACAAAGAAGGAGCACAACAACACCCTGCCGGGCGGTGGTGGCGCACACCTTTAATTCTAGCCTCAGGAGGCAGAGGCAGGCGGATCTCTGTGAGTTCGAGGCCAGCCTGGTCTACAAGAGCTAGTTCCAGGGCAGGCTCCAATGCTGTAAAGAAACCCTGTCTCGAAAAACCAAAAAGAAAAGAAAACAAAAACACAACATCCTGACCCTTTGTTAGGGTAGTAATAGCCTGTCTGGAAGGCTACGTGACCACTCAGGTACGAACTATTGCTTGAGAGCCTGGCTGCCATACCATACGTGGCCTATATAATATTGTCCCAAACCTTAAAAGATAATTAACACTAAAACCACACTGGGGGCCATGTTTTCTTCTATACGACACGACGGGCTGGGGATGTAGCTCAGTGGTAGAACACTCTATGGTAGCACTAAAAAACACATTCTTCTCTTTTCACTCTTCTCAGACAAGTGTTAAGTGTGAAGTTATACAAGGAGAAAGGTGTCTGGAACTGACTGAAAAGGCTGGAGTAGCCTATGGAATTTTAAAACTACTCGGGCAGGAATAGCTCAAGGAAACCTGCAAGCAGCCGGGTGAGCAAACAATGACAAGGACATGAACCGTCCAAGCTTTAGGATCCACGTGCTCAAATACAGTGTATTTTAAAAACATCCTTGGAATGCCGTTATTCTTTTATTGGTTATATTAGCATCAAAAATATGGAATTTTCCATAAATGTATGGATCATATTTGCTCATCTGTATCACTCTAATCCGAGTGTATGTGCTGCCAAAGCCAGGACTCTACTTTTTAACTGTTTTTCCCTCACTTAATAGACAAAAGCGCAGCATCCTCTCTTAGTCCAACTAAGATCTTTATTTTATTCTACCTTTAACTCATTTGTATTTGCTGCCTGTTATGGCTAAAATGTGAAAGTACCTCCCCACCCCCCACTCCCAAGATCATTTGTTTGGAAACTTGGTTCCTGGCTAGTGGCTCTGCTATGGGAGGCTAGAAACTTTGGGGCATAGAACTGAAGAAACAGATGCCAAAAGAACTCAATCCTACCTCCTCCCAGAGCTCTCAGCTTCTTGTAATGACAATGTAACCAATGGCCACTACTAATACCATGGACCTAGCAGCTCCAATCACCATCTTCCCTGCACTATGCCCTTTACACCAGGAACTAAAACAAATCCTTTCTTCTGTAAGTGCTTTTGTTTAGTTGGTCACAGTTACAAGAAAAGCAACTAGTACACCAACTTTCTCATTCTCTGTCTTAACTCTGCCTTCTGCTTCCCTGTCTCCATACTATCATGTCTCTAGCCTACTCACTACCTTTTCCTGTCTTCAATCAGATAAAGTGAATACTGTGTGCTAGGAGGTGGTGGCTCACGACTTTAATCCCAGCACTCAGGAGGAAGAGGCAGGTGGATTTCTGTGAGTTCAAGGCCAGCCTGATTTACAGAGTGACTTCCAGGACAGCCAGGCTACACAAAGAAACCCTGTCTTGAGTTAAAAAAAAAAAAAAAAAAAAAAAAAAAAAGGAACAAAAAGCGAATACTGTGCTAAGAGTTCCACACTTACACACTGCATTCTCATTCTCTACATGGGTGTGTTATGCTAACAAAGCTTTCCACAGAGCTATGTCCCCAGCCCAAACATTCAAACATAGGAGGTTATGGGGGCCATTCTCATTCAACCACCATGTCTCAAAAAGTCAGGTGGAAAGTGATATTTCTTGCTTGATATTGTTTATGCTGGTTGTAATTCTGATATTTATACTTCATATTTATTCTTACTGTACATAGTTTTGTATTAGGCTGAGAACTCTTTTATTTAGACAAAAGGGGGAGGTCCTGTGGGAACTCCTTCAGCCTATAAGATACTGATCCACTCTGAGCATGGCCATATGTACTATACATACAGATGTAAATCATGTGCAGCCCCTTGGCTGTCAGATTCAATTCCTGTTCCCTTCTCATACAGAGGACTGCTGATCTGTGAGTCTACCCCAAATAAAAAGACCCTTATTATACTCCATTCTGAGCGAGTGTGGGACTGCTTTATTATAATCAACAACAGGAAAGCAACTGAGAAAGACACCAGTGTTACCCTCTGGTCTACATGTGTTCATGCACACATGTGTATATACAAACATTCTTTAAAGAGGCACAGGGTGGTAAGCCAAAGGTGGGTTGTCAAACCAAGTATTGTATCTCAACTCCAGCACTTGAAGTCCTAGAGCTAGAGGAGTTCTTTCCTTTGGACTGGATGCTAACTCTATGGCCATCCATGAAAAAAGAGCCACTTCCTTCTACTGTCAATAGATGATAGCACTACCTATAAATAAGTCTAACTAATATACATTTTCTTGAAGGGGGGACTACTTCTTTGATGCAGTTAAGATCTGCATTACTTCAATTTATAAATTGCTCCATCTTGAAATAAAGTCAGAGAGTTCTGGCCCCTTCAAGGTCAAACAACAAAATGTTTTGGCCTAAGGTGTAGCTACTGGATGTTTTGCTCCCCAATGTTTTGAGCTCTTGCTTGCTCCTTGTATCATGATTAAAAAAAAAAAAGTCCTTTTTGCTCTCCCTTTTAGCTTGAGGTACAAAAGGACTATGAAAAATTAAACTCAAGGCTGCAGTATTTACTGACAGTCCTCCTTAATCTATTCTATGTCTATTTCATGTCTCTATTATTTCTACCTGCAATTTCTCAATCCACATGCCTCCCTCCAAGAATAGACAAATTGGTCAGGCAGGAACTGATGATCAATAAAATCAGTTCTGTTCCATACATTGATGATGTGGGAAAGTTATTTGTCAATCTGTTGTTTCATTGGTTAATCAATAAAGAAAACTGCTTTGCCTGATAGGTCAGAAAATTAAGTAGGTGGAGTAGACAGAATAGAATGCTGGGAAGAAGGTTAGTGAGCCAGATGCCATGCATCTCCTCTCCAGGGCAGACGCTATGGAGCCAGCCGCCAGGTCAGACATGCTGAATCTTTCCCGGTAAGACACCACTTTGTGGTGCTACACAGATTATTAAAAATGGGTTAATCAAGATGTGAGAATTAGCCATTAAGAGGCTGGATTTATTGGGCCAAGCAGTGTTTAAAGAATATAATTTGTGCATTGTTATTTCGGGGCATAAGCTAGCCAGGCGGCCGGGAGCTGGGCGGCAGGAACGTAGCCCGCAGCTCCTTCTACACATTGAGGTAACATCTAAAAAATAAATCCAATGATAGGCATAGCACCAGGCATTCTTCAAATTACAAAGAAGGAGCAAAACAACAATAAAGGTGGTGGCGCAAGCCTTTAATCCTAGTACTCGGGAGGCAGAGGCAGGCAGATCTCTGCGAGTTCAAGGCCAGCCTGGTCTACAAGAGCTAATTCCAGGATAGGCACCAAAACTACAGAGAAACCTTGTCTCGAAAAAACCAAACCAAACCAAACCAAACCAAACAACAACAACAAAAAAGTAGTAGTACATCAAGGATGCTTTATTTATACAGAGCTGCCTGAGTAAATGTATTAACTACCAAGGCACTCAAAAGAACACTGAAGGCATGATCCAGTGAAATTTGATTACTGCTTACTTGGCACAATCTGTCATTATTCACACAGTACTTGTTTTTCAGGCATGCAGGATACAAACAGTCAATGATGCTTCCCACCAAAATTTTAGGAAAGAAACCCTGAAGGTCAGGAAATGGATGGCAGGAGGTGGCTCTCTTTGGGAAGCCATGACTGAGTACTGTAGAAACTTTGCAATCAACTTAGCTGCAATGGAGATGCCAATACACTGGAGAAGTCAGGAATGTGGGATATCTGTTGAGTAAAGTTACATGCACGAAGTGGAGCCAGACCAAGAGAGGGGCCATGTATGGGGGGTACAAGGTGATAGTCTCCAGATCTACCTGGGCTCAGAATATATCACCACATGTTAAAGATGTTGGACATGGAGCACAGGATTTAATGTTTGTCTCTTGGGTTTTGGTCTTGTTTTGGTTAGATCCCTTCTTTCTATGTCCCCATTCCTCCATTTTAAAATGGGTCATTGAATAGTGAAGTATATAACTTTATTTATTTAGTACTTGCTTGTTTTACATGGACCAGTCGCCATTTATTGGACATAAATTGTCCATCAAAATATGAAAAAATTTAGTCTTAGCAGAATTCTTCACAGATGGGTTTTAGGCAGGCAGTTGAGTTCGGAATACAGAGTTTCCTCCTCCCCCCAGCACTGGCTCCTCTTCAGAGGTACTTGCATCATCATTCATGTTTGAGTTCCTTATAAAAAAATTGAGGAGTTGGAAAAGTACATTGGCAGCCTGTATCATATTAGCCTCATTGATGCTCCCTTTCCTCATGTTAGTGTACTTGTTGTGATGCCAGTTGTAATCTCTCTGAAATACTCCAAGCCTTTGAAAGTAAAATCCCACATCAATATCCAGCTTGGCAGCTCTCCCAGCTCAACTTCTATCAGTTTCTTCTTCATCGGTGATACAAATGACACCAGCTTAGAATTCTGGCATTTCTAGATGCCCAGGGTTTTGTTTGTTTGTTTTTCAGAGTCTTACCAGTGTAGCCTAGACTGACCTTGAACTCCTGACAATCTTAATGCCCATCCACTCAAGAACTAAGAGTAGCCATACAAACCAGCATAACTAGTTTATAAACCTTTCTTTTTAATATTTTAAGGGTTCTTGGATGATGTAACAACTAAGAGATTGTTTTGAGTCTCAGTTGGGATTCTTGAACAATGCTGGAACTGTTAAGACTATGGAACTCTTGAAACTAGATTAAAAGCACTTTGTATTATGAGATGGTCAAGGGCTTTGGTGGAGGTGGGGTAGAAATTGAATAGGAGTAGAATGCTATAACAGTTTAAGTCAGAAATGGCTCATGTTTTGAACACTACATCCCAACCTGGTGGTAGAATTTGGGTAGGCTATAAAACCTTTCAGAGGTGAGGCCTGGCTGGTAAGGTAACTATAGATGGACTTTGAAGGTGATACTTGAGTCTGGTTCCTTTGTACTCTCTGAATCCTGGCTTAATATATGCTCATACCACCATTAACTTAGCAATTCTACCGTGCCTTCCCCACCATGATGAACTGACTCTTTGAACCCATGAGCCAAAATAAATCTGTCCTTTATTATGTTGTTCCTGTTAAGTGCTATGGCCACAGGGATACTATACTAAACCAATTAATGCAGAAGCAAATAAAACAACTGATATCAAATAAAATATTATAAACCGAATAGAGTGGCACACACCATTAATTTCTGCACTTAAGAGGCAGAGGCAGGTGGAGCTCTGTGAATTTGAGGCCAGCCTGGTCTACATAGAGAGGTCCAAAAACACCAGGGTACACAGAGAGACCCTACCTCAAAAATAAAATAGGTGTTATAAAAGACCAGGTATTTAAAAAGATTTTTAGCCTACAAATTTAAGGGTCCTTGAATGTTTGGGAAAGGAATATGTAATAAAACATCTATTCTAGCCAAAACAGCTTTAGAAACAGTAGTATCCTTATTTTATAGATGAAGAAATAGAGGCTTTAAAAATGGGTTAAAAAACAACTCATATACAGTCACATAATAATACAGAGGGTTAGCATCAATCTTAGATCTGACCTAAAACCTCTAATTTTTTTTCTCCTTTTTTGGGGGGGGGAGGGAGTTTCAAGACAGGGTCTTTCTGTGTAGCTCTGGCTGTCCTAGAACTCGTTCAGTAGGCCAGGCTGACCTCAGACTCACAGAGATCTGCCCTGCCACGACTTCCCAAGTGCTGGGATTAAAGGCGTGCCCTGGCATTGCCCCAACCTCTATTTTTTTAAAGCACTTTTTATTATAACTTCAAACATCATAGACAATGTATCTTGATCATATCAACCCAACTCCCCTTTCCCACTCCCAAGAAGTGCCCTGAATATGTAGCCCTCCTATACTCACAGTTTTTAACAATCCATTGAATCCAATTAGTACTGCCTGCATGAGCATGAACAACCTACCAGCAGTTGCACCCTCTCCCACTCCCCCAGCAGCCATCAACTAGCAAGCAGAGCTTCACGGGCTCCACCTGCATCTGCTCTGCACGTATTGACAGGCTTGATCTTATGCAGTTAAACCTCCACTTTCTACTATTTTTTAAGATTGATTGATTGATTTAGTATGCAGTGTTCTGCCTGCACGTTTGCCTGGAGGCCAGAAGAGGGCACCAGATCTCATTACAGATGGTTGTGAGCCACCATCTGGTTGCTGGAAAATTGAACTCAGGACCTCTGGAAGAGTAGTTAGTGTTCTTAACTGCTGAGCCATCATTCCAACCCTCAACTCTTATTTCTCCTAAAGTCTGATCACCTCTAGAAAGGTCAACAAATTAAAAGAGAGAAACATATACTTAGAAGCAATGTCAATTATATTATACAGTGCTCAACACCAGAAGTCTTCATTCTAGAAGATGGGAGAAGGGGATACCACACAGGCCTTTCCCCAGATCAATGTTTTCCTTGAAGAATTTTTTTTTTAAGTGAGGACTTGGGAGATAGCTTACTCAGTAGAGTGCGTGTGAAAGGTGAGAGCCTGAGTCAAATCCCAAAATGCATCTGTAACGTCAACACTAAAGAACAGGAGATAAAAAGATCCCTAGGACTTGCAGGCCAGTCAGCATAGCCTAACCAGCAAGCTCCAGGGCAGAAAAGGTAGGCAGCCCAAATAAACAAGGTAAATGGCACCTAAGGAACAATACCTCAAGTTGGCCTCTGGCCTCCACACACCACACGAATGCACATTGCACGTACATATACAGAGGAATTTTTAAAAACCTCCATTATCCCTGCTCTTTTTCTTATGTTTAATTCATTGGTTTCTACATCAGATCAAATAGCTGCAAGAAAAAGGACAAAACCAATTAAGAGTAAAATATAACATGACAGTTTTCAAGGAATTGGTACAAACTGCCTTTTATTGGGCTCCAACAAAACAAAGTTGCTTGGGGAAAAAGTGTTGTCAAATGTCAAATAGAAAAATTATTTGAAAGCAAGTGACAATAAATAAATTCCCCCAAATTCATGAGGAAGCTAACTTTTATACCCTTAATGGTTAGGATGAGATGGCTGTACTGGAGTAACTGCTCTAGTAACTTACAAGGTGATCCCTGAGGCTCAGCTACTCCTACCTTGGCTAGAGGCGATTATAAAATCATTCAGGAGTGGCAATAAATACAGTATCTACCAGCCACAGTAGAAGAGGTCAATCACAAGCCAACAGGTGTTCAGACCTAGCTAAGAAGATATTATTCAAGCAGGGTACAAAGGGAATAGTGGATTGCCAGAGGAGAAATGCTATTTATCAGACCATGACAAACTTCCACGTGTTTGCACTGAGATTAACCAACTGCTTGATGGTTGGTTTGCATCCCAAACTAACAGTAGCAAACTGGTAGTGAGGCAGACCTTTAAGACACTGGCACCGACTTCTGAATATTTTGCAATGCATGTTCAAGTTACAAACCCTCTTTATAAATGAAGGTGATATTTTCCATAGTATTTCATATTTGAAATTCCTTAAATAAATCCAAGTTCAGCCCAAAAAATTATGCCATCAGGCCTGGCAAGATGGCTCACAGGGAAGTGTTAGCATGAACATTTGATGACTTAGATTCTTAGATTCCACAAGGTGGCAGGAGAGAACCAACTCCCAAGAGTTGTCTTCTGACCTCTGCACTTGAATGCATGCACATGCACACACAAAGAAAGTTACTTGGGGAAACACATGCACACAAATAAATACACACATAAGTAAATGTGTACATCACTTTACATGTAATCCAAACTAACCAAGATCACCGCCATACATAATTGGGTAAAAATGAATGCTTCTCTGGCCCTGTGCTTGTAGGTGTGGGAGAACTGCCCTGAGGACGAGCGGGAGAACTGGTCCTGTGAACTCGCCAGGGTAATGCAGGAAGAGTTCACCCTGGTGGTGAGGATAAGGAGAGCTGGTGGGCTGACCAACCCTGCAACTACCCAGGTCACTCCAACATCCCCCCCATCTGTGAGCTGCTGGAGCACATAAAGGGACCAGTTCTGCAGATCCTAAGCTGCAGGATCTCCACAACACTGGACAACAACAGGATATCCAAGAGAAGTTCCAGTGAAGGCCTAAGCGCAGGATCGATAGCATAGCAGAAACCAGAGACCTTGAACCAGACCAAAGACTCTTTGCAATGAACACTTTCAAGTAAAGATATATGGACAAAAGGTTTACTGAGTGACTCACTGGGTCACACTGCAGCTTCCATGATGAAACTGGTTTTTCTTTTTTTCCTTCTTTTTGTTCTCTTAAATTTCATCTTATTTGGGAGTAAGCAGGAAGGATACAACAGCGGGGGGCAGATGTGAAGTGACAGAGAAATGAATTGGGATGAAGATATATAATGTGAAAGACACAACAATAAATAAAAAAGAAAGTTTAAAAAAAAAAAGGACTCAGGCTGAGGAGCAACCCAATAGGCAGAGCTCTTCCATGGCCTCTGAATCAGCTCCTGCCTTGAGCTCCTGCCCACCTCCCTCAGGGATGGACTGTGACCTAAGAGCTGTAAGATGAAATAAACCTCCGACAAAAAGAATCAATGCTTTTCAATTTAAATGAATCAGATAGATATATTTTTATAAATATCATTTAATAATTCAAAATGCAGTTTAAAGTACAGATATGGTATAAATCCTAATAATAAAAAATGTAAAATAATAGCACCTGTTTTAATTAGATCTAACAACAGAAACAAAATGGTTATTTCAGCACAATAAATGATTACTTGACTCTAAACATAAGAAATATATAACAAGATGAAACTAGGAATGGGCTGGATTCCACACAAATCACAAAAACCCTTTACCTCAGTCTGCAGGATGGCAGCCCTTTGTTCCTTAGCAGTGAGGGACTCCTTTAGCACCTCGATGTGTTGCTTACTATCTGAGAACTGGTTCGTGAGAGTTTCTAGCTTGGTTTGTAAGGCTAGCAGTTCAGTGTCCTTTCTGGACAACTCTTGTTTCACCTGGCCAATCTGGAAAAGAAAACACAACACTGTAAGGAAGAAAGAAATCACACAGCTACCGCACAACTGGACCTCTGGCAGATTTACGACACAAGATAGGAAAGTAAATACAACACTGACTTGATGATAGGTGTGGGGTGTGCTTTAGTGGTAAAGCACTTGTCTAGCAACCCCGAGCTCTAGGCTCATCAAATAGTAAATAAATAAGACTGGACATACTAATCTTTTACACCATCTAATACCGATGCTCCCTACCAAAAACTAAGCTTATTCAAACACAGAAATTTCTAATCTTCATTTATTGTCTTTAAATAGTTTCTGAAATGCCTTAGGCCAGTTGTTCCCAACCTTCCTAACACTGAGACCCTTTAATACAGTTCCTCATGTTGTGGTGACCCCAACCATAAAGTTATTTTCATTGCTAATTCACAACTGTAATTTTGTTACTGAGCAGTGTTGTAGCTTCCGATGGTCGTGACCCGGATGAGAACCACTGCCTTCGGGGAAAGATGGAGAAAGAAATTGCAGTTCAACCCGACCAGACAGAGCTCATCACCTAAATGCCACTTCATTTGGTCAGAAAACAATGAGTCACAGGCAGGACTAGTGTGAACGTAAAACATGAGGGGAAAGTAACTTCCTATTTCTGCTGAAAGTAAATTCAAATCCTAGTGGTATGCTTCTTTAGTTTTCTTTCTCAAACAAAAGTTTTATACTTTATCTTAAAAAGCTAGGCTAGATGAGGTAGTGTAAACTTTTATACCATGCAGAACAGGCAGAAGCTGTTTGATCTCTGTGAGTTCTAAGCATGCCAACAGTACAGTGAGACCCTGTATCATGAAAACAGGACAAAACCAGGCTGGTTTCAGTGTTAGGGCATCAGAGAGATGTTTTCTTTAAAAAAAAAAAAAAAAGTCAACTGTTTATTACCTACATCCACATCATAGACATAAATGTGGCATCTGAACAGGCCAGTCATAAACAGAACAATGCACTCTTAACAAAGCTTTTCTTTTTCTTTTTTGGTTTTTCAAGATAGGGTTTCTCTGTGTAGCCTTGGCTGTTCTGAACTTGTTCTATAGACCTGGCAGGCCTCGACTCACAGAGATCTGCCTGCCTGTGCGCCTCATGAGTGCTGGGATTAAAGGTGTGCACCACCACAATCTGGCTCTACAAAACTCTCTTAATACCAACAAATATTTCCTTTTAAACAACTTCCTTATATCTGTATTGTTCCTAAGCATTTGTGTGTGTGTGTGTGTGTGAGAGAGAGAGAGAGAGAGAGAGAGAGAGAGAGAGAGAGAGAGAGAGAGAGAGAGAGAGAGAGAGAATCAGTCAGTCTTGTGTGCACCAGACCAGACCAAGGCTGGTCTTGAACTCCTGATCTTACTGTCTCTATCTCCTAAATGTTAGGATTACAGGTCAACAGCCAATGAGGACAGTAAATGTGTACAGTGTTATATTTGCGTGTACACATACAGAAGCCAATGCTGGATATCCATCTGTCAACTTCTGCCTTGCTCCCTTGAGATTGGTTCTCTCACTGAAGCTGAAGCTAACCAACTCCAGAAATCCTCCTGTCTTCATGTCCCTGTAGCATTAGGACACAGACAGGCAACCACACCTGGCGTCTGACATGACTTCTGGAGACTGAAACACCATGCTGACACAGCAAGTGTTCTTATTCACTCAGCCTTCTTAGCCAGCCTTGTTCCTAAGACAGGGTTTCTCTGTGTAGCCCTGGTTGTCTAAAACTCACTATACAGACCAGGCTGGCCTCAAACTCAGAGATCCATCTGCTTCTGCCTCCCAAGTGCTGAGGTTAAAGATGTGCACTACCATGCCCAGCCACCTTCTTTCCTATTTTGAAACTTTAAATAAAGATTAAAAAAGAAAGCTGTCTTATGACATTTTCTGAGTTTATAATTATTAGGTCTACCGTCCAGAAAATAAGTACATGACAGATTAACTACTGGCAGATATACGGTACATCAGAAATTTTCATGGCAGATGAAGCTAAGTTCTGGAGTTTTAGAAAACTGAGCATCTCTAAAGTATTTTACTACACCAAACTTAGGTAACAAGAGAAAGCTTTTTAAGAAATTTCACAGGAAGAAATAGCGTTTACCTTAAAATCAGACTTTTAATTTGGGAACATACCACAACAAAAGAGTTGTTTCCTAGCATGTACAAGACCCTACATTTGATCTCCCCAGGAAAACAACAAGATAGGAAGAGAGGGAGGAAAAAAGGGAGGGAGGAAAGGAGGGAGGGAGGGAGGGAGGGAGGGAGGGAGGGAGGGAGGGAAAAACCAATTATACCTTTAAGAAGCACTAAAAATAATTTAGTCTTCTCTTTCAATAAGGCAAGCATTTTTCTATACACATGAAAACTATTTACAGATAAGCAAATACATAAGGATACTCATGCTATCCCTTTACCAACAACAAAAATATATATTAGCATTATTCCATCTGTAATATATAGATTGAACTAAAAATGTATTTATTCTATAAATAAATGCCCAGAATATTCAAAGTGTTACTACTTTCTCAGGAAAGAACTACAGTTCAAAGGTATCTAAATCTCTGGATATTTCTAAACACAAGTTAAAAATAAACAGAAGCCAGGCATGGAGGTACACACCCAAAATCCTCAATGCTAAGGAGGCTGAGGCAGAATCAGAGGTTTGATGACTAGCCTACATAATAAGGTCTTTCTCAAAATTCTAAAATGCACACATACATACGGAGAGAGATTTCAGTTCTGCACAGGACTGCTGTTTCCTTACTGTGTGCACTACTTAACGAGCTTTACATGCTGCTATACAGACCCTTAGAGACTGAGAAAAAGAAGAAAACATTTTAAACAAAAGAAAAATTTAGAAGTACAAATCTTCCTTCTGGAACGCCCAGGAGAGAAAACTAAGTGAGGAGCACATGATAGCAGTTAGTTGCTGAAGAGATCAGTAATGTTATTCTTCTCTACATCTTGGCTTCCTAACTGGCAATGGAGAAATTATACCAAAGCCTCATACTGCTTAGGAATTCAATAAAATAATATACTTGGCCTGCTGTCTGATACACATAAATGAAAAATAGTCGCTAAGAAAAAAAGGAAGTTATATACCAATTCCTCCTCCAGATAACATATAGTTAATACAATAATCCAAATTAGATCTTTTCCAAACATAGTATTTTACTTTTTAACCTACAATACAAAGTAGCCATAAATAGGAAGCAGCATATCAAATTATCAAAATTTATTTTTAATACTGCATTTGAGTCTTAGTCCACAATTCTTCCCAAGGGTAATTTTTCCACTCATCTTTGACACTTTGAAGAAGCTGTGTATGAACAATACAAACAAAATAGTGAAGAAATTACAAGTAAACTCTAAAACGGGATAGCTGGTGTCAATCAAACCCTACCCCTTATGACCTGTGGTTCACTGGGTATTGTCTGTTACCTGAGCTTTCTCCTCTGTAAATTGGTGCTGATCACCCCAGACGCTTCTAGTAAGTATACAGGTCATGGTTATTTTATTATTATCTATTAGAATGGTTTGAAATGCAGTTTTTTAAAAAAATCACACTAATTCTAAACTCCCAGGTAAATTTAAATAGCTACTCTCTATACATCTGTCCTAAAGAAAATAACATTTGCTGCAAAATCTCCTAATGAGAACTTAATGTCTCCATGTAGTTAAAGTACTTTTCTCAAGAATTTCAAATGGAGGTAAGTTGTAGGCGATAGGCCTAGAGATGTCTGCATATTCCTGTACCTAAAAGAATGGAGGGAAAGACCATTCATATAAATCAGCGTACATCTACTCAACAAGGGAATGAGGAATGGGAGTTTTGAGATACCATCCACAGAACAGCAAAACAATAAAGAACCAGGTGTAGGGCTCCCAGAATCCATGTGGACTCAGTGTGCACAAGTGACATATGGGTCAAACTGTGAACAAAGGTCAGTCAAAAGAGCAGAGCAGGCTGGTTAGTGCTAAGAATGGGCAGAGCTGCCATCCATAGAGAGAATGAAAGTGTAAGCCACCCAGAAGCCAGAGCCAGCAGGGTCCCACTGTGGGATCACTGCACACAGAGAGGTAAATCTTACTGCAAAGACCTCAGACTGAAGACCAGCCGCTCTCTTTTTCAGCTCCTCCCCTTGAGCCTCTTTCGAACTTAGTTCCTCCTTCAGTTGTTCTACCTGTCACGACATTGTTATTGTTTTTCACTCATGTGCCAACTTAGGACTTCAAATTATCTGATTTTGAGCCACAGTGACCTCTGAAATAATAATAACTTACGTAAAATAATTGAATATTTTCCACTAACTCAATTTTCAAAGGCATATACTGTTTCTATTTCAAACTTTTTTCAAATGAACTAGAATGTGCTGGTCAGCAAAAAGGAAGTATAATATAGATTTTAATATGGTATATTTTGTCCTTAAAATCATGGAGAAAATCCAAGCTAACAAAAAGTTGAGCACATCAATTTTTAGCATTAAAATTAGCACATAATTGGCATAAATCATCAATAACAGACTCTTTAGCAATAGAGGAAAATTCTAAAGACACATGCCAGATACACAACAAAAAGCCTAAACAGGATAGGGAGTCACACCTGTATTTCTTGACAGTCAAATTTGGAGAATGTTTCAGTTTTCAATTGTGAGAAACTGAAGAATACAGCTGCTCTATACATTTGGGAAATGCAGTGAGTTAAGATTTTTCTAGCTAAATTTTCATTGTTAAAATTATTTATTTGCATATTTGTTTGTTTTGAGACAGGGCCTCACTGTGTAGCCCTGGCTAGCCTGGAACTCACTATGTAGACCAGGCTGGCCTCTAAGATGCAGCACTCCAGCTGTCTCTGTCTACCAAGTGCTGGGACTGCAGGCATATGCCACCATGTCCAAACTTTGACAATAATTATTTTTAATTGAAGCACAATAAAATTGATATCCCAATAAATTAAATTCTTCAATTTTATTTAAATAGTTTATAGAATCAACATAAATGACTTTTGGATCTGATTTTAAACCACACTGATAGGCCTCAGTACTGACTGCCCTACTGCACACACGCCTGAGAGCACATAGGAAGCAGCAAACCTGGGAGCAAATGAACTCCCCTAACTGAGAAAGCAAAGGCCTTCCATCTTGGGACTTGTTTAAAGGGGAAACATTTAACTTGTTTTGGGGGGGGGGGGAACAACTTTCAGGGATTTGATTTAAACTATTTCCCAAGAAGGGGTAGAGAATGAGCTCTCACACCGTAAGAACAATGCAGTTGAACAAAGTTCCATCAAATCATTTCAGAAGGACTTACAGAAACAAAAAGTTAAACGATAACATGTCCTTAGTCACATCAAACGATTCTTATTTAAATAAAAGCCTACAATAACTAAATGATACCAGTCATTCTGACCTTAACTCTGGGAAGTTTCTAAGTGGGGGTGGGGGAACACTCCTCTAAAATCTAATAAAGCATAAAGTAGATCTTTGCAATCACTAACATGGACAAGTATGCATAAATTTTAAAGCTTCCAGGAACTGAAGTATCCATTCCATACCTTATTCTTCATGAATTTAGAGTGGCTCCTATACACCTCCATCTGTTTCATTTCCTCCTCTCGCTCTTCAGTGCTCAAAGCCCCATTTGATTTCAGCATCTGAATTTCCTCTTCCAGGTCTCGGAGTCCACGCTCCATGGAAGAAATTTTTGAATCCTAGGAACATGGAAGAGTTAAGTGTTGGGGAATATTATTTTCAGGTGTCACTTTTGTTTACACTGCATTTGTTTAACTCTGTGAAGCAGTGTTACTGTGTCTGTCTAAAACACCTGACGGTTCTAACAAAGAGATGAACAGCCAATAGCAAGTAGGGAGCAAGGATAGGCGGGGCTAACAAGCAGAGATCATAAATACAAGGAGAAATCTGGGAGGAGAGAGAACTAGGAGAGGAGGACATCAGGGGCCAGTCACACAGCTACAAAGCAAGCCACTGAGAAAGAAGAAAGGTATACAAAAATACAGAAAGATAAAAGCCCTTTCAAAGGCAAAAGGTAATGGGGATAATTTAAGATAAGAAAAGCTAGCAAGAAACAAGCCAAGTTAAGGCCAGGCATTAACATCTGTGTGTGATTTATTTGGGAGCTGGGTGGTGGGCCTCTCAAAAAAACAAGAGTAAAATATCCTACAACAGTTAAGTGTTAAACTATTTACAAAAAGATTAAAAGTAGTTGAATGACTGGTGATGTGGGAGTGTCATATATCAATCTGTTGATTTCACTGGTTAATTAAATAAACTGCTTGCCCTGATAGGTTAAAACATAGGTGGGAGGAGTAAACAGGAGGAAGAGGAAGTGAGGTAAGACTCCTCAGACAGACGCAAGATAGCTCTGCTCTCAGAGACACATGCAATGAAGCTCCGACTCAGGATGGACGTAGGCTAGAATCTTCTCGGTAAGCGCACCTTGGGGTGCTTACACACATTATTAGAAATGGGCTAGTCCAGGTGGCGAGAGTTAGCCGAGAAGAGGCTAGATATAATGGGCAAGCAGTATTTAAAAGAATACAATTTGTGTGTTGTTATTTCGGGCATGAGCTAGCAGGCGGCCGGGGTGCTGGGGATGCAGCCCCGCCGCACTTATTTCAACAGACTGGGTCTCTGAAAACCTGCTGCTGCAGCGTGTGGAACAAGGAGGACACATCCCCACAGCATGGCTGCTCCTCTTCCTCCCTCCAGTTACAGACACTTTCAACTCAAGCAGACAGAATTGACCAAACGGGCAGAAACAACAGAAAATGGTTAAAGGTTCTCTGCACTTTTATAATCAACAAATTTCAAAAACTGTAAAACTGACCATAAAACCTTTTCTATTGTAATATTTTACTACTTTATTTAGTGACCTCTGGGTGGGGGACGTGTTTCTGCCACTAAGAGAAAAGAAAAAAGCTTGAAAGAATTGTACAATAAAATTCATAATAAGATATACCATAATAATTATCTAGCATTCCAATTGAAGAAAAAAATCAAGAGTGAATATTTATATATTAACAGTTACTTTTTGTACATTAGAACTCTTATTCACTGTACTTCTGGTATACATTTGAAATATCTACTTATGTTTTAAAAATCACTAATTTCCATGACACATGAGTATAGTTCTGGGTATTTAGAACAAGGCAGCAAGAGGATTACTGGAGACCAGGAGTTTAGGGACAACCTAGGCAACATAGTAAGATAACTCCCATCTCAAAAATAGTTATATTAAATAATAAATCACTGTTCTTGTAAACCACTATCACAAATATCACCTTCTAGTTCTACATGTTTCTATACTCAATTTCTTGATTTGTTTGTGGAAACATATAACTTATCCTCAACACAAGTATCAATCACAGCAAAATGGCTATGTGAAAATAATTTTATATCTGTAACTGAACATGTTTATTTACCTAAGAAATAAAAGATTTAAAGAATTTATGGCTTCATTTTACTTGGAGCTTTAGAGAGAACATTCTGGGTTGGAATTCTGAAACTGACTTCCTTTTTACTTTATATCAAAGATGTCTGGGTTGGCTGTATTGGCTATCATAATTCCTAGAACAGAAAGACAGAACTTAAAGATCTGTTGTGAGACAATTTTAACCAGCAGTTTTCAGGTTTGGGGAGCTAAGGGGGAAAGAGGTACCCTTGCCTTGCTCATAGCCTACACTTCAATTATAGAAATTCACTTTTAAGATTAACACAAAAATTGCAAAAACATATTAACATAAATTGTAGAAACAGATTGACATAAATTGTAGAAATTCACTTTTAAAATTAACATAAAATTTTCTTCACGTATCAGGACATGGTCTCTTTAAAATGACTAAAACACCAGATAAGCACAAATAGCTAGGAATCAAAATAAGTTTTGCCATGCCCACACCTAGGAGCAGCAAGAGGTAATGAAAAGATGGGGAAAGAAAAGGGAGTGTAGCTTTAGCACAGCTGTGATCCACACAAGACAATGGGCCCAGAGTAACAGCCCTAGCTCTGTGCGTCCTCAGCAGACCACCTACGCAGTTCCACAAGGACCTTACCCAACCATAACAGTGACATAGGACAAAATCAATTCACTACCAAACGTACAGCAAGAACAGAAAACTTCTTTCTAGAAAAGACATTACTGTGGCTGTGAAACCTCACGGCAAGCATGAATTATCTGAGGAAAGAGCTATCAGTTTACTCTTTGAAATCAGGTTAGACAACTAGTCCTTGTTAGTGTAACTAGGTCCAGCATAAACTCCAGTGGTACCAAGCCTGGTTTATGTGAGAATATCTCTCCTAATCAACTGAAATAAGCAGATAATTAAGTTCCCTTTCACTCTCCCACTCTACTTCCCAAGCCCTGACTCCCCATCACTGTCAACCACTCCTAATGGGCATTCTGAGATCTCCTTGAGAAATTCCCCACATCTCCAATTCCAAAGGTTGGCTCATTTCCCCAAGCAAAGCTGGGCTTTCCTGAACGATCTAATTACCCTGAACTATCTCATTTTGCAACACAAGAGACCAGCTTCCAACCACCTGAAAGATACACTCCTGGGGCCTCTTAGGGTGTGTATATGCACGTAAGTGTTTAAGATGGGAGAATGGCACCATCACATGAGCAAGAGTCCAGAACTAAATGAAAAGGAGAAAGCCCCTCTGCTCATATTATCACTCTTCCCTTGATGTGGGAGTGTCATATATCAATCTGTTGATTTCATTGGTTAAGCAATAAAGAAACTCCTTGGCCCTGATAGGTTAAAACATAGGTGGGAGGAGTAAACAGAACAGGATGCTGGGAGGAAGAGGAAGTGAGCTCAGACTCGACAGCTCTGCTCTCTGGAGCAGAGGCCCTGCTTCGCTCTCTTAGGCATACGCGATGAAGCTCCGACCCAGGATGGACGTAGGCTAGAATCTTCCCGGTAAGCGCAGCTAGCGGTGCTACATAGATGATAAGAAATGGGCTAAATTAATATGTTAGAATTAGCCTAGAAGAGGCTAGATAGAAATGGGCCAAGCAGTGTTTAAATGAATACAGTTTGTGTGTTGTTATTTTGGGCATAAGCTAGCCAGGCGGCCGGGGTGCTGGGGATGCAGCCCCGCCGCACTTATTACTACATTCCCTCTCTTGGACTGGTCTCCAGAAGCTCGGTCCAGGGCTTCGCTGTGGATCTCTGATCTGCTTCCATCAGTCGCTGGATGAAGGTTCTATGATGACAATTAAGGTGGTCATCAGTCTGACCACAGGGGAAGGCCAGTTCAGGCATCCTCTCCACTGTTGCTTACAGTCTTAGCTGGGGTCATCCTTGTGGATTCCTGGGAATTTCCCTAGTGCCATGTTTCTCACTAGCCCCTTAATGGTTCCCTCAATAAAGACATCTCTTTCCTTTCTCTCCCTCTCTGTCCTAACCCTTTCTTGAGTATCCTGTACCCTCATGTTCTCTTCCTCCCTCTCCTCTTCTCCCCTTCCCCTTCCACCCTCCCTTCTCTACCCACACACTCCCAATTTTCTCAGGAGATTTTGTCTGTTTCCCCTCCCGGGGAATCCCCGTATGTCTCTCTTAGGGTTCTCCTTGTTACCTAGCTTCTCTGGAATCATGGACTATATATAAGCTGGTTATTCTTTGCTTTAGGTCTAATATCCACTTATGAGTGAGTACATACCAGGTTTGTCTATCTGGGTCTGAGTTGTGATACCCACAGAAAAAGCTGACCTGAGTTAGTGAGAGCCCACTGACTCTGAACAAATAGCGGGAGGGAGGGGAGACCTGTATAGGACCAAAAGCCCCACAAAATGTGGGGGAAAGTTGTGAGGCTTGGGCAGTCTGTGTGGCCATTGGCAGTGGGACCAGGATTTATCCCTAGTGCTTGAACTGGCATCTTGGAGCATGTTCTCTTTGGAGGGATACCTTGCTCAGACTAGATATAGGGGGAGGGCCTTGGCCTGCCTTGAAAGGATATGTCTGACTTTTTGACTCCCTATGGGAAGCCTTACCCTTTCGGAGGTGTGGATGGGGGGTGGGATGGGGGAGAGGGTAAAACAGGAGAAGGGGAGGGAGTGGGAACAGGAATAGCTATGTAAAAAGAGAAAAGACTGTATTTAAAAAAAAAAAAATTTAAAAACCACTATTCTCAGGACCATAGAGGAAACAAAAATAAAAATAAAAAAGGAAAAAGCCAGTGGGGCAGCAACACTCACATCTCTCTGCATCCTAACTGTGAACACAAATTGATCAGATGCCTCCCACTCCTACGGCCTCATCTCACCCCATGGACTCTACCCTCAAGCCACATCCAAAATAAATCCATCCTTTTTAAAGTTACTTTTGCCAGGTGTGTTGTTCTAGCAGTGAGAAAAATAACCAACATAGCATCCACCTGACCCTTCTTGTTGACAAAATCTCATTTTACAATACAAGCTTGGCAAAACTTAAAATATGCCCACCACTGCCAATTAACAAAATTACATATTCCTGATCTGTGAGCTGGAGAGTTTAAAACAAACAAACAACACAAAACCATGTGTAAAAATGTGTTTTATCCTTAGACACCAAAAGGAAATCAAGAAATAACATGCACAAATGAACTATGTTGTGTGACTAAGGGAAAGCCACAAAATTAAACCATTCCAAAGGCCTTATAAGATTATAGTCAAGCTTGTTGAAGAGCCCAAAAACTAGTAATTTAAATTTTGTTTGGTAACTCCTTATCCTACTGAAAAAGAAAATATACATACTATGAGCAAAGTTTTATCATTGTCAGTCAAATTGTATCGTTACCAGCCAAGGCTAAACTGAGACCTTAGCTCAAAAACACATGAACACACACACACACACACACACACAAAAGTGGATTATAATACAAACCAAGCCTCTTATGTAGTATAAAGAAGTTAAAGAAAGCAGGTAGAACAAAATGAGCTTTTCTAAGAAAGAACATAAAGCAGAGATATGGTAGCACATGCCTATAATAAAGGAAGATGGCAAAGTCCAAAACCAGCCTAGGACACAAGAAAAGGAAAGGAGGACCATATGTGATGGTTAATTTTAAATAGCAACAGGCTACAACCAAGAATCACCTGCAAAGAGTCTCAATGAGGAATTATCTAGATCAGATCAGCCTGTGCAGAGACTGTATGGATTGCATTGAGGTGGGATGGGTGACTCACCCTGAACCTGGGTGCCACCAATTCAGGCATTGAGCCCTAAACTGTACAACATAAAAGAAAGCTGGAGACAACAAGCCAGCAGACTGCAATAGTACCATTCACTTCTCTCTGCTCTTGGCTACAGATACAATATGTCCAGTTGTCTCAAGTTTCTGCCTCTGACTTTTCTGCAACTGTGAGCTATACCATGGAACCCTAAGCCAGCTTGTCACAACAACAAAGAAATCAGAAGACCATGTGTCTAGTAAAAATACTAGCAACACCACCTAACATCAGTCGTTAGCTATGTGCAAGGCCCTGTCCAAAGCATTTTACATGTTTTAACCAATGAACAACAAATTAACCACTGAATTAACAGACTTTTTTTTTTATAAATCTGAGAAAGCCATAGAGAGGTTAGGAACTTGCTTTTTGTCACATATCTGATAAGATGTAGCTAGATTTTTAAATCAAAGGAGTTTAACTCAGAAAGCAAACTCTTAAAACTCCTAGAGATTTCTAATGGCTAGTCTAAAACAGTTTTTCAAAATACTATCTTTTCAATTCGGGGGTCCTCTGGACATAGAGTCTACAGGGCTAAAGCTATTTTTGCAATAATCTTAAAGTTATCATTGGATCTGTCCAATGTGTTGACAATTGCACTGATAAGAAACAACAGACAAAGGTACCAGTGCCTGAGCACAAGTCAGGACAGTGGCAGTAACAGTAGTAGTCACGACATTCTTTAGGGGGATAAACTGGCAATGAAGAAAAAGGATAAATAACTAAAATCTTAAAGAATGTCCTTAAGCAGTTAAAATGCATTACTATTAATAATATCCAGCATCAAATATATATATGAAAAGTGGAATTAGGCATGGAGCACTTATACTGCATACTGAACAATGGCTATACCTAGCAACGGCACCTGCAGGGTGCTGTAAGGTGCAAGGTGAGCTATATACTTCCTTCTTACAGCACAGCTCTTACTAAAGACACAACTGGAAAATGGTGATTACTGAGACTTAGGTTTTGACAAATTTTGTTCCTAAAAATAAAGGAAGTATACCAGGCAGTGGTGGAACATGCCTTTAATCCCAGCACTTGGGAGGCAGAGGCCAGCCTGGTCTACAAAGGGAGTTAGTTTCAGGACAGCCAAGGCTACACAGAGAAACCCTGTCTCCAAAAGAAAACAACACAACAACAACAAAAAAGTTGGCTTATCAACTTTAAGAGAATTATGGGATCCTAACATTAAGTTTTCTCTCTCTCTCTCTCTCTCTCTCTCTCTCTCTCTCTCTCTCTCTCTCTGTGTGTGTGTGTGTGCGCGCGCGCGCGCATGTATTGGGCAAGCATGTTCATGTGGGTGACATACCTGTGTATGACTGTACAGACCAAAAGACAAGCTCCAATATTGCTCCTTAAGCACTATCCACCCTGTTTTATGAGACAAAGTGTCTCACTTGCCTGGAGCCTACCAAGTAGACGAGGCTAGTCAGCCGGCAAGTCCCAGGGAGCTCCTTCCCTGCCGCTATCTCCCCAGTGCTGAAGTCATAAGCGTGTGCCTACAAGCTCAGCTTTTCTACATAGATTCTAGGGATCCAGCTCAGGTACCCAGCAAATATTTTACTGACAGTTATCTCTGCAGGCCAAGAAGTTTGCTTTCCGTAATTCCTCTTTTCATTGGCATATGTTAATTACATAAAATGACCAGCCTTATTGTGCCATTCTGTACATGTATGAACATAATTTGATCGTATTTACCCCATTACTCTTCTTATCACCCTCCCTCCTGACTAGGTTTCCTTCTTCTTGCCTAACAATCCCCTCTCTTCTCTAAGAAATCTGACATTTGATTTAAAGAAATGCTAGACAACTCTTTTTGTCTCATTTGAATTATGTCCAACAACCGAAAAGAAACTGAAAATCCTGTTAAGGTGTTCTTTTATTAGACTTACAGCTTCCTCTCGATCTTCCAATTGAGCAAAGTATTATACCGTAACTCTCTACCCATGCAAGGAGGCTCCCCATTTAAGAATGAAAGGTGACCCCAAGATTCTTCATGGGATTCTCACTTACCTTCATCTCAATGACGGTTTGCAAGGCTTTTGTTTTGGCAGAATCAGGGGCATTCTCAAATCTCCGGTGCATCTCCTAAACAGAAGCAGAAGGGAGTCAGTGGCTGCCTTCCTATGTTCATGCCATATTCTGGTCTCACTTTGTAGCTCTGGCTGGCCTGGAGCTCACGATGTATTCCTGACTGGCCTTGAACTCAAAGATCCACCAGATCCTCGGCCTTTGCCTCCCAAGTTCTGGTATTCTTGGGAGATGTTAAAAATAACTAAGTTAACATTTGTGGTAAGTGGACCCTTTCTTTGTTACAGACCTTTACCTCTGGATCAGGGAATCCAGAGTGCATTCCAACTGATTCAACATACACTCCGGAGGATTCCTGGTTCTGAACAACTAGTTGTTTAAAATTAGTCATAATAATACCAACAGCTACAATACAAGAAACTACCACACATCACTAGGTTGACACATCAGTAAGACATGAAACCAAAACTGCAAATGATCTCAAGGGGGATTAGGAAAGACCCCTCTTTTTGTTTGTTTAGTTTTTCAAGACAGGGTGTCTCTATATGGCTCTGGTTGTCCTGGAATTCACTCTGGAAACTAAGCTAGCCTCAAACTCACAGAGATTCACCTGCCTCTGCCTCCAAGTGCTGGGATTAAATGTGTGTGCTGAAAAGGACCCTTTTTAAAAAGAAGAAATAACGGCCATCACCACCAGCCCGCTATGCACAGAGCTATGACGTTATCTGTTAACTGCAGCACCCACCTCTAGAGCACCAAGTGCCTCGCTTCCTATGATGAATGCCTCCAGTGCGACTCCAGGGGAGAAGAAAAGGTCTCTTAGACAAGTTTCTAAGTAGCTCAAAATCAGAAAATGTCATGACAGCTTTCTTTTTTAATCCAGTGTTTAATGAGTTTAAGACAGGAAGGAATGAGGCCAGACATGGTGGCACATGCCTTTAGTTCTGGCATTCTTTTTTAAAAGAGACTGGATACTATGAAAAGACTGAACTTTTAAAGTGTTTGAATTTTTACAGCTGTAGAACCTAAGTTTGTAAAATGATGTACATTGTGCTATCTCTATTAATGTGTGCTCTTGGGGGTGAACAGTGATGTGTGTGTGTCTGAATGTCAAGCTAACAAGGGGTCAGTTGTGCTGGCTAGTTTTATGCCTACTTGACATAAGCCAGGGTCAGTGCAGATAAGAGAACCTCAACTGAGAAAATACCTCCATTAGATCAGGCTGTAGGGAAGCCTAAAGGGCAATGGTTTTCAATCTACCTAACACTGAAACCCTTTAGCACAGTTCCTCATGTTGTGACTACCCCAACTATAAAATTATTTCATTGCTATTTCATAACTGTAATAATGCTACTGTTATGAATCATAATATAAATATCTGATATGCAACCCCTGTGAAAGGGTCATGAACCTCCAAAAAGGGGTTGGTACCTGCAGGTTGAGAACCACTGGTAAGGGCATTTTCTTAAGTGATTGATGTAGAAGGGCCCACCCCATTTGGATGGGGCCACACCAGACTGGTGCTCCTGGATTCTATAAGAAAGCAGGCTGAACAAGTCATGAAGGGAAACAGAGGCAGGCAGATCTCTGTGAGTTTGATACCAGCCTGGTTTTAAATAAATAAACAAATAAGTTGGTAGTGATGGAGAATATTAACAGTCTTCAAGAATCACTCAGAAGTTCTAGACAACCTCAGACAATAATTACTAATAAACCTGAGACAACTCTAGATAGGAGGACAGAGTGCAATACTCCATATGAACAATGGTTAAAAATAATGAAAATGACCATGATTTTGATTATGTCTTTACCTAACTTACTCACTGTTGCCTGATGAGGAAGCTCATAGATTAACTTCTCTTAAAATTCTTACAGAACGGGCTGGAGAGATGGCTCAGCAGTTAAGAGCATTGCTTGCTCTTCCAAAGGTCCTGAGTTCAATTCCCAGCAACCACATGGTGGCTCACAACCATCTGTAATGAGATCTGGTGCCCTCTTCTGGTCTGTAGACACACATGCAGAAAGAACACTATACATAATAAACAAATAAATCTTTAAAAAAAAATCTTACAGAACAAAAACCCTTCCAAAAAGTTTTTCACACTATACTCTAATTTTTTTAGTGCACTTGTGGTTTCAGTTTTAGTTTAGAAATGCCCAACTGCTAAAGTCTATGAAAATATTCCAAACTCCAAAAAAAAAACCCCACAACCTGAAAAAGCTCTGGCTCAAGCACTTAGGGGTAGACAGACTCAGTCTTTATTATATACACTACTCTTTCTACTAACTTTAAGTATACAAGTAGACAATCACAACATAGGTAACAAAAATTTCAAAAGTGTGGTGGTTTGAATGAAAATGGCCCCCATAGGCTCACAGGGAATGGCACTACTAGGAAATGTTGCCTTGCTGGAGTAGGCACAGCCTTGTTGGAGGAAGCATGTCCCTGGCAGTGGGCTTTGAGGTTTCAGATGCCCACACCCGATCCACTGGTTTACTCTTTCTGCTGCCTTCATATTCGGAAGTAGAACACTTGGCTCTCTTTTCAGCACCATGTCAGCATGCTTGCACACCATGTCCCACCATGATGAATTGTGGACCAGTCCCAATCAAATGTCTTCCTTTATAAGTGTTGCCATGGTATCACTTCCCAGCAATAGAAACCCTAACTAAGACAAAAGGCTATGTTCCCAAAACTAGACTCCAACAGCATTCTAAACCTGCACCACATGCGGACATTCACACTTTCTAGTCTCCCATAAGCCAAAGGCAGAAAATCTACCTAGATGTCCCTTCAAAACATACCAAAATCTAGCCGGGCAGAGGTGCACATGCCACACCTTTCATTAACAACTTCCTACATTTTGCCTCCCTTACTGCACTTCTCAATAGAACTTCTTTAAAAACCAAGTTGATCAGTAAGCGGTGGTGGCACCTGCCTTTAATCCCAGCAATCAGGAGGCTGAAGCAGGCAAATCTCTGAGTTCAAGGCCAGCCTGATCTACAGAGTGAGTTCCAAGACAGTCAGGGCTTTTTTTGAGAAGTTAGTCTAATCACTCCCACACTCTTGACTTCATTAGATTTCTATTACAGTGAAGAGACACCACGATCACGGCAACTATTATAAGGAAAACATTTAATTGAGGGCTTCACTTACACTTTCAGAGGTTCCGTTCATTATCATGATGGTGGGAAACATGGCAGGCAGACAAACACGGTGCTGGAGGAATACCTCAGAGGCAACAGGAAGTTGACTGACTCACTGGGCAGTATCCTAAGCATACAAACCTCAAAGCCTACCCACACAGTGGCACACTTCCTCCAACAAGGCCATGGCCACACCAATAAAGCCACACCTCCTAATAGTGCACCCCTGTGAGATTATGGAGGCCAATTACATTCAAACTATCACACTTGTCAAGGCTGCTCAGATGACGTGTTTTCTTGAGAGACTATAAAACCTCATATCGTCACTATACTTCAGTCATACTTGGCCCACCCCAGGCTTCTCCACCCATCACAACCCTATATAAGTCCCTGCCTGATACCATTAAATGAATTCCTGCTTTGACAGACAGTGGGTGTGCGTCTCCCCAGGGCCTGGGGGGAGAGCTGAGTTACGACACTCACCATCTGTCAGAGAGCCCCGCAGAACATAGATAAGTGTAATAATGTTTTAATATTAGTAATATAAGCATAGTAAATTTAGTAAAAAAAAAATGAGTGACCAAAAAAAATCAAGATCACGTTGTTATAGAGGAGAAGAGTCTCTGACAGTGATGTTACATGGGAGCTCTGGGTGACTATTAAAGTTCCCTTTCTGTACTCAGGTGCAGGTGAGAAGAAAACATACCTCACAACTCTTTAAGCTGCATAACTGTTGATACCACTATTCTGAGGTGCTGGAGTTAACCTCAGGGACTTGCATATGTAAAGCAATGAATCTTCCACTGAGCTACATCCCTAGCCCTGATTTACTGCACTTTCTATATTATGTCTTCAACTTTTAGAATCTACTAAGTTCATCTATTCAGTTCAGATTAATTTGCCTCTACATTAAAACAAACACACTAGCAATAGCTTGTTCACCATAAATCTGTTCCCCACGCTGTACACAAGGTGCTCATTGAGTACACAGTAGAGACTTCTAATGATGTTTGCTCAACAAATAAGTGTAAGATTTTTGATTCTATAAACAAAATGAACTACACTAATTGTAAACAATTTTCACATAATAATAAAAGGCTAAAATCTATACTTACATTTATTACTTAGTGCTTCTGTCCTACACGATACTTAAGTTGAATTTCTTTGAAATACTTCACAATTAAATTTTATTAAGTTAGATGTTCAACTAATTAAATGAAATCTCTTCCCCATTACCTAATTCCAAACAAGTAACTTCAAAATGCTCCATTCTGTGGTAAACTATTATAATTTTATTTTTAGCTGCTAGCATGTAGGCAAAGAAAAGTAAAGAAAAACAAAACTATGTGAATTTTAAAGATCCTTCTGCATGTATAATAAGGAATGGCTAGACTACATGCTGGCTCACTCACAAGCACAAAGCTTTCCTATAGAGGAGCTATCCGAAAGCCTCTCAGCAAATTTCTAATCTCGGGCCTTCATGTTAAACCTCACTGTAAACACATGTACATATAAAAGCATGTAAAAGAAAATCATGTAAATAATCTACAACTTGGGCACTGGAGACAGCTCAGGTGGTACAGTGTTACTGCGAGCATAAGGATCCAAGTGAGACCCCCCAGAATCCGTATGATTCTAGCCAGCTAGGCAAGTCCAGTTCAGTGAGAAGCTTTCTCAAAAGACAAAGAAGCTGGGCATGGTGGCTCACACCTTTAATCCCAGTACTCAGGAGGCAGAGGCGGATCTCTGTTTGAGGCCAGCCTGGTCTACACAGAGTGAGTGCCAGGACAACCAGGGCTACAAAGAGAAACCCGTCAAAAACAAACAAACGAGAGAGAGAGAGAGAGAGAGAGAGAGAGAGAGAGAGAGAG
>NW_026067943.1:9636258-9658416 GCF_014885135.2 Alexandromys fortis
GGGAGGGAGGGGAGGGGAGGGGAGGGGAGGGAGGGGGAGGAGAAGAGAAGAGAAGAGAAGAGAAGAGAAGAGAAGAGAAGAGAAGAGAAGAGAAGAGAAGAGAAGAGAAGAGAAGAGAAGAGAAGAGAAGAGAAGAAGGCTACATACAGCTCCTGAGGAACAATACCTCAGGCTGGCTTTTATAAATACACATACGCAACACAATACAAACACACTCTCACACACACACACACACACACTCAGACACACCCTGGACTTGGGCATGATGATGTAATTCCAGCAGTAAGGGAGCTGAGACAAGAGACAAGTATGGAGAATTTGACTGGACTATATGGAGAAACCGGACAGAACATGACAAAGAACAGGAGTCAGGGCAGGAAAGGGAAAGACAAGCGAAGGAAAGCAGAAGAAAGGGGAAGGGTAGACGACAGGGAGAGAAGAAAGATGGGAGGAAAAGGGATAGAAAAAAGAGGGGAGAGAAAGGGAAGGGGAGAAGGAAAGAAAAAAACGGGGGAGGGAAGGGAGAGAGAAGGGGCAAAGAAAGGAGAGGGTCAGAGGAAAGGGAGAGAGGGCCAAGGGGAGAAGGGAAAGAGGATAGGTGAAGAGAAAGGAATTGGAAAAGAAAAGGAGGAAAGAGGGGGTGGAATAAGGCGAGAAGAGGGCAAAGAAAAATAAATTATGGGTACAAGCTGGGCACGGTGGCGCATGCCTTTAACTTCAGCACTCAAGAGGCAGGAGAATCTGAGTTCAAAGCCTGCCTGTCTACACGGTGAGACTATCTTTTAAATAGATATATATTTTAATTTTAATAAATATGGGTAGTTTATATAAATACACATGGATAGAATTATGTTAAAAGTTCCTACACCCCAATAAGTCTCTCCGCCAATGCAGCAATCCAAACCAGACCAAATCAAACCAAATTAGAAACAGCCCAGGTTTAATGAATAAAACACTCCCGGATGATTTTCCAGCCCTCCAGAGAGGATATGGGAAAGGAAGACCTGAAAACCACGTGTCTGTTCTGGGGGGCAGTTTAAGTACCCTGTGGGAGTGGTCTTGAGCATCTCTGGTGGAGGGGTCATCCTTTGGTGGGCTTTCTGAAGTGCAGCAGGGTTTGGAAAGAGATGGGGGAGGGGGCTTGGGGTGGAGCTTCCATCAGAACAGCCGAGATATGGAATATGGATGCCAGAAGCTAGGTGAAGCTTCCAACAGAAATAATGGATTGAATTATTTGAATTTTTACTAACATCACAGTTTCTAGTGTAAATAAGAAATATGTTATCTGCTGTAATTTATCAAAGAATGGGTAACCTGAAATGTGAAAACAAATTAGGAACAATTTATGTTCCTTTTCTGCAGTAGATTCTTTCATTTAAAAGAAATAAGCTGGAGAATTAGCTCAATGGTACAGCACTTGCCTGGCATGCATTAGACCCTAGGTTCAATCTCTATAACCGTAAAATAATAATTATAAGAATAATGTACATCTATTCAACAGTACAGCCCTTTGCCTAGGATGTGCAAGGCCTTAAATCCAATCCCGAATGCCATTTGCTGATTTTTATCAACATGACTGAAAGAAAGTAGCATTTATGACTGAAAGTAGCACTTAAAAGTCTGATGTTTCTTTTTTCAAATTTCGTGTTTCAGCTCTCAATGCTCTTAGGCCAAATGTTTGTGCAGCCCCTCACAGAGTCAATCATCCACACAAGTTCTAGATTATTGTACTGCGTTCACAGAAGAGACGGAAATGAAGGGAAAGGAAACAGACTCCTAACTACCTGTGTGCTACTGCCTCTCATCCAGTGATGAACAGTGTGGGCCCACAGCCCTTTGCCATCTCTGGCAGCTACTTCATACTGAGAAAACCTATCTTCTTGACAAAGTGGAAATGTGAGGAAAGAGACACAATTTTAAAAACAAGAATAGGGGCTGTAGAGATGGCTCAGTGGTTAAAACACTGGCAGCTCTTTGAGGACCAGGGTTCAATTCCCAGCACCCATACGACAGCTCACAACTGTCTGTAACTCCAGTTCCAGGGGATTCGACACCTTCACACAGACATACATGTAGGCAAAATGCCAATGCACATAAAGTAAAAAATAAATAAATTTTAAAGAAAAAACAAAAGTAGTAGGAAATATCTGAATAAGCAAGGTATGTACTGTTCTCATTTTCCAAAATCACTACAAAACATCAAACATTAATATTGAGATTATTTTTCATTCTAATTCCTCCTATTAACTATTGTTTCTTCTGTTATCTTCTATTATGAGACAAAATCTCATATAGACCAGGGTAGCCTTAAATTCCCTATGTAGACACAATTGACCTTTGTATTCCTAAGCCTGCTGCCTCCACCTCCCAGGGGTTTAAGCAGTGCTAAGATTAAATCAACTAAGATACATCTCCAGTCCAATGGCTGTTTCTCTATACATCTCTATTCCTTTTTTATTCTTACAACTTAAAACTGCCAAGAAGGCTCACAGGCACTTGTCAAATATGCTAGCCAAAAATTCAAAATTCACAGCCTAGAATCTATATAGCTATTATCACTTTTTACCTCAAACATTTTTATAAACCCTAAAAGGAGAAAATCTGTACTAACAAGATCTTAATTAAAACATTATAGCAAACAAAATAAATAGCCAAATAAAATGTTTCATTCATTACAAGAACATGTAGCCTGGTATGAATTGACACAACTCGCCAGAACCCTTCCCAAAAAACAAAACAATACAAACAAAAACAACACAAAAAGAGGCAAAAAGGTCTTAAATATATAACTGAGTTGCAATGCTTTGTACACACAGGAAAAAAGATTTTCTTTAAATTCCACAGCCAACTTCAATATCTTCTACCAAGATATTGACAATCATAATTTAGTTCTCGAAGCTTACTCTATTCTCCAAGTATTCAAGACCAAAGCACTAAGCAAATATGGCACGTAATTTACTGCTTGTCCAACAGATATCCTCACTCATCTAACATAAAAAAGGGACAGCACTGCACAAAGTATAGCAAGTCAAGCAATGATATAATTCCATTACCAACAGAAAATCTAAGTTCAAACAACAATGAAACTTCAACACAAAAAGATAGTACTTAATCAAATTTTTAGTTATAATTTTGGTGGAGTATGCAGAATCATGTTCATAAATGAAACAGAAGATTGTATTGGTGATATCACAAATGTGTTTTTACTGTTGTCATTTACCAACTCTGAGAAGCCCGGGACGCAAGGCATACCACTCTTACACGTGCCGAATGAGAGTACAGGAAGCACTCTCCACTGCAAAGCAAGGCAGTTCAAAGCTGGGAGTCTTAGAAGGACACAGGCCATAAAAGTTTATCTCCATTTGATGTATAAGATCAAATATACGCTAAGGGCTTAATTAATTATTGTTGGGTAAGGGAATAAATGAAAGAGAAAGTAGGAGCAAGTGCCTCTAGCCTCTTACTGCTTTAGAAATTAGTCTGTAGGTAAGGTAAGGCACATATTAAAATCTATGCCCTGGGGTATCACTTTATCTTTGTAAATTATATCTTCTAATATACATGTTTAATTTATTAATGTTCTTGCTATAGCAAGGAGTCTTTCATGTTAAAGATTAGATTTAAAAAGGATTTTATGTTTTCTTCTAGTGTCTCTTTTTAAGTAGCCCTTTACTTCATCTAGAACTTAATTTTACATAACTACGTATTTTTTAAATGATGGTCATTATCTCAAAATATTCATCACATACTTAACACTGCATTATCTCCAGATTCTACTCTGTTTTCCTTGGTCACACTGGCCTTAAACTTTAAATTCTATCAGTGTCTGCAAGTCCTGGTATTACAGATATACACCACCAGTGGATTAAAAATCCACTCACCTACCTGCATAAGTCTTCCCAGACTTTCCAGAGAATTCCCAGTATAGATACAGTAAATTGATAAATTTAAGGGAAATGACATGTATATATTATTTCTGCAATGATGAAAATTGAGCCCCATCCTTTCCATTACTGATATGATTTCCTCCATTCCCTTCTCTAATTGGGACAAACAGATAAAACTTCAAGAATGCTATCTGCCTTAGTCAGGGTTTCTATTGCTGTAGAAGAGACACCATGACCACAGCGACTCGTAGAAAGAAAACATTTGATTGGGGTGGCTGGCTTACAGTTTCAGTTTCAGTCCATTATCATCATGGTGGGGAGCATAGAGGCACACAGGCAGATGTGGTGCTGGTGGAGGAGTAACTGAGAGACCTACATCTAGCAGGGAACAGGAAGTTGATTGACTCACTGGGCAGATTCCTGAGCATAGGAAAGCTGAAAACCCGCCCCCACAGTGACACACTTCCTCCAACAAGGACACACCCACTCAAAAAAGCCACAACTCCTAATAGTGTCACCCCCTACAAGATTATGGAGGTCAGTTATATTCAAACTACCACACTGTTAAACACCATTTAGCACAACCATCCCTACCTCTTCCTAACTTCAGTATAGAACTTCACTAGTAAGCAGAATGCTTTCTAATATACATTCACTCTATGTACTGTTTGCTACTTTACCAGACTATAAAAGCATCATTCAGTTTTTATTTTATTAGGCATTTATTTGGTCTGGTAGTAAAAATGTATAATATTGTATCTAGAAACTTTGAGGTTTTGGGGCGGGGGGGGGGGTGTCCAAGGACAGCCAGAGTTAGTTAGTAAGAGTCTGTCTCAAAAAGGAAAAGTGATTTGGACACTCCAACTCACATGCTCAAATCCTATATCCCCAACAAAACATTATTAGGAGGTGGGTTCTTTGCTTAGTAATTAGGTTTTAAGGACAATCTCATTCTTTATTAGAAGGACCCCAAGGGACTCTCTTACTCTTTCTTACCACTGACATGTCAGGAAGAGTGCTGTCCAAAAGTAAGAAGTGGGTCCTCACCTGGCACTGGTGACCTGGTCTTGGACCCCTAGTCTCCAGAACTATGAAACATGAAACAAGCATCTAGAGTATTTTTGTTATACTAACCTAAACAAAGACAGAAAGCATATAACCTCAGTGTAAAATGGCAAGTAAACACTGAAGAAATACATGTGTATGATCTCAGTGATATGGTCACTTCTACTACATGTACATGCAACACATGTATGTAGGGATAAGTCCCGCCCCTTAGGGGGTGTGTTCACCTCGGGCTAATGTTAGCCTATAAATTTGGCAAGCGTGCTCCCAGACGCTGCTTCTACTTTCCTGGTCTCCACGGACGGTGGTTCTGTAAGTCTATTTCTCCATTAAAGCTGAATATTTTGACAATCTGTCTGCATTCGTTTACGCCGTTACACATGTACATGAAAACTTCACTGCAAAATTGACATGTGAGCTAAGTCTTGAAGAAAGTAAGAAAATAAATAAGCATTTCCAAAGGCACTGTGTCCACTTGCCCTCAAACGATTTTAAGTAGCATGACTATATTTCTTATAAGATATTATGCTACAAATAGCAGCCTTGAACTGTTTGGTGGTATATTCACAAGGGAATATAATTTCCCATATCATGTACAAAATTTATTTATAAAATTTATTATTTTAAAAAAGTTATCTAAACCTCGGGGGGTTTTTTTTCAGTATTTTTGAGCTCAATATATTTCTAATTGTTCACAGACCAAAAAATGTGGCTTCCCATAGCCCTTGATTATTTGGCATTTATTAACTCCTAAACTACTGGGATAGGCTGAAATATTCAGAAGCCACAAAAAATTTAGAATTCCTAAAGCAGGAAATTATAGTTGTAAAGAAGACATACCCAAGTTTGTGTCTGTTCCATAATTTTTCCTTACATACACATGGCATTTTCACTTTTAAAGAGTGTCAGTTTTTGTTTTGTTTTTTCAAGATAAGATTTCTCTGTATGGCCTTGGCTATTCTGTAACTCACTATGCAGACCAGGCTGGCCTCCAACTCATGGATCTGCCTGCCTTGTCTCCCAAGTGCTGGGATTAAAGACGTGCATCACCACTGCCCAGTTGAATATGTTTGTTTTTTATTTTCCTTCCTCTCAAATCATGTTAAAAAGAATTATTCAGACTCATCCTAACAATGAGGATCCCCACCTGGCCCCCATTAAAATGTGAAAGTTAACTGGTTATGGCAGTATGTGCCTGTAACACCAGAGAAGCTAAAACGAATTTTATGTCTAACTAGAAGCAATGGCTAGGTTTATGTCAACTTGACACAGGTGAGAAGTCATTTTGGAAGAGGGAACCCCAACAGAGAATATGCCCCCACCAGACTGACCTGTGGACAACTCTATAGTGCATTTTATAATAGTGATAGATGTTGGGAGGGCCCAGTCCATTGTGGGTGGTGCTATCACTGGGAAGTTGGTCTGGGGCTCTATAAGAAAACAGGCTGAGCAAACCATAGGAAGCAAGGAAGTAAGCAGCACCCCTCCAAGGCCTCTGCATAAGCTCTTGCCCCCCTGGTTCCTGCTCTGCTTGAGTTCTTATCCTGGCTTCCCTAAGTGATGAAATGTGATATAAACTATAAATAAAATAAACCCTTTTTTTTTTGGTCATTGAGTTTAATCACAGCAGTAGAAACCCTAAGATACAAGATTTATAAAATCTACTGCAACTTTTAAAACACCTCCAGGTAAGATGAATTCTTCCTTTACGCTTTCTTAAAATGACATAGCCTCAGAAAGTGAGGTCTAATCACAGAGCCAGACTAAGTCTGTTTCCTCTAAAACAATGTGTCTCTATTGGTTTCTGCACCCCATGAGCCTCTCTGCCAATGCAGCCATCCAAATCAGACCAAACCAAACAGAATTAGAAAAAGCCCAGGTTTAAAGGATAAAATGCTCCCAGACGATTTTCCAGCCCCCCCCCCCCCCCCCCCCCNAAACCCATGTGTCTGTTTTCGGGGGGGGGGGCAGTTTAAATACCCTGTGGGAGTGGTCTTGAGCATCTCTGGGGGTGGGGTCATTCTTTGCTGGGCTTTCTAGGTTGCATCAGGGTTCAGAAAGAGATGGAGGAGGGGGCTTGGGGTTGAGCTTCCACCAGAACATCTATATCACACCTCTGGCTACACCTCCATGACAAATGATTTTTAACACATATCTTTCACAGCAAGGCAGACGTTTCCAGGGAAACCACAGGAAAACATTCATTACTGCTTAAGCTTCACCAAAAGGTGAACTGAGGTAGCAGTGCACTGTCTCTTACCAGTACTTTTTAACTGAGCAGTAGTTAACTGCTCTCCTGATTCTGGTTTTGCTGTCTGTCTCTATGAACAAATAGAGAAGCAAGTAACAAATTAAAACAATCCTACATCCTTCCAGTGACTCAGAAGCTCCTAGGAATCACATGTAGGTTTACAGGAGTGGGTATGTTAATGAGTAACATATATGCCAGATGATGTCATTCCATTCAAAAAGAAAGAAATCAGTGAAGCGCTAAAACACAAAAGATGAATTTCCTAGTCGGCAGCACAGCAGGGCACATAAATTTATCTAGGTCAAGATTCTGATTAATGAGGGAAAAAGACAATCAGGAAACTGTAACAGGAAAGGTAGTCACTCACCTCTCTCAACATATTATTCTCTTTTTCCTTTTGCTCCAAAAGACTTTCTAGGCGGTGGACATGCATCTCGGCATCTGCCAGCCGTCTTGTTCTTTCATGGTCTTCCTCTGTAGCTTTGGCAGAAAGCCCTTTGCTCTGTAACATCTCCAGAAGCTTCTTAATGGACTCATCCCGAGCACTTAGGGTTTGCTTTTGAGTTTCAATCCGCAGCTCCATTTCTTCCAGGGTCTTCCGCAGAAGAAACAGCTCTTTGGCTTGCCGCTCATGCTCAGTGTGCAGCCTCTGGAAGTTCTCCTCTGTCAGCTCTGCCACGCAAGGCTCTCCAGTCCTACTGCTACTATCCTGCTGAAACAGCTGATTCAAGTCCCTCTGAATCCGCAACTCATCCTGGAGAGCCTGGATCGTCATCTGCATGTGCTGGGAACATCACAAAAAAAAAAAAAAAAAAAAAAAATCAGCTTTCCCCTCAATTAGCAAAGACAGAGCAGCTTGCAGGCAGCTAAAAATAGCTGTAAGCGGTCTCAGAAATCTGCATTCAGCAAATTAGTATTCACCTTATTCTCGCTTAATTCAAATTTTAAAATTATGGTAATAATCCACAATTATCAGCAATTTAATTTGTGCTTATTCCCACCAGGAAAATAAGTATGGCAGTCCTTTACTTTTATAAGCCACCATAAAAAAGCCACAATCTAGACATCTCAAAATTTAATAGAAGGTATCTTAAAGGGACAGAGAAGACTATATCATCAGGAATAAGAACAAAATTTGTCTCAAAATACAAAAATATTTCAAAACACAAGATGACTTTTAATTATTGTAAACATTAATTAGCAAGTACTAGTATTTAATGAGTGGTTATATATAACTTTCTAATTATAATTTAACCTTCAGTATCATCACATACATCCGCACAAACTCATGAATGCACATACAAACACCAAAATCAGGCATAATAGTATATCCCTACATATCAGCATTTGGAGGACTGGACTAAAGCAGGAGTATCTCAAGTTTAAGGCAAAAGTGATACACACGAATCAAAAAGTAAAACTACTTAACATAAACCCTATCTTCATAAGGACTTGAAGGGTCTAAAATGCTGTTGCTGACCGCAGGTACAAACAACACTGTACTCAATCTCTCTCTACAGCTTATTCATCTTGCTTCGCTGGAAATTTATGGACACTGATAAGTAACTCTCCATATTTCTTTTTTCCCAATCCCTGGCAAAGTAACATTCCATTCTTTGACTGAGTGAATGTAATTCTTTGGTAAACCACTTCAAATTTACTGAGAAGTGACCGTGTTAACTGTCGACTTGAAGTGACCTGAAGCTATCTAAGAGGCAAGCGAGCAAACACACCTGTAAAGGTCACTGACGAGGCTAACGGAGGTGAAAAGACCCACACTACGAGTGAGCGGTGCCAGTCCCTAGGCTTCAGTTCTAAACTAGACAGAAAGGAGAAAGCGAGACTAGCACCAACATGTCTCTCTCTCTGCTTTCCAACTTGGGAACAACCCGACCAGCTGTTCCACTGCACCTCAAATTGTAAGCCAAAGGAAACCCTCCCCTTTTTACATTGCTACTGTTGGGGTATTTTGTCACGGCAACCGAAAAGTAGCTAAGATACTAATATTCTAGTAGGGAGGTGATTCTTTACATAACATTAGCAAAATAAACTTTCATTTTCTGTGTATGCCACAAATCTTTCCAATTGTGTCATTCGCCACTTAGCACTACTTATGATTTTTATAACATTTTTACTTACTCTGTGTATGAGAAAGGGAAAGGGAAAGAGAGCATGAGCATATATGTGGGTGCCAGCTATGGTGCAAGTATGGAGGTCAGAGGACAACTTTCAAGAGTCAGTTCTCTCCTTCTACCATATTGTTCTGGAAATCAAACCCAACACCAGCAGTTTGGCTGCAGCACCATTACCCACTGAGCTGTGTCCTCAGATCACTTATGATGACTTTAGTGTGTACACACACACACACACACACACACACACACACACACACACACACACACATTTATAGTACTAGGGAATCAAACCTTGGACTTGCTCATGCTAGGCCAGTATTCTACCACCTACCTATGTCCTGGCTCCAGACTAGATTTATGTTGTTTTGTTTAGTTGGCTTTCATATAAAGACAAATAGTCTTTTCTTTTTAGTCTCTGATTTTGGTATTATTTGCTTAGCAAGCAGTAAATTTTATTTCTGGTAATATTCAAACTCTAAAAATCATTGGTTATGTTTTCTAACATGGATAAAATTACAAATAAACTATCAGATATTTTAGTGTATTGGTGTGGGACAGTTCTATATTCTGTCGATTATATTTTAACTAAACACTGATTGGCTGATAGCCAGGCAGGAAGTATAGGTGGGAAAACCAGACAGGAAGTAGAGGTGGGGCAATGAGAACAGGAGTATTCTGGGAAGAAGGAAGTTCTTTCCACAGTCCTGTCCAGACCATGGAAGAAGCAGGATGTGACCTGACCCACTGAAAAAGGTACTGAGCCATGTGGCAAGCAAAGATAAGAATAATCGGTTAATGTAAATTATAAGAGCTAGTACAAAGTCTGAGCTAACGGGCCAATCAGTTTATAAATTATGTAGACCTCTGTGTGATTTCTTTAGGGGTTACTGGCTGTGGGAACTCCCAACAAGCAGGCCCACGTGTTACAATGTATGAATGTAATTTTCAAAATTCATTTAAGTTCCAGCAACAGATTTCAAATATTTAATAGCAGTTGGACGTTAGTGGTCTCAATAAAAAGAGGTATGGAAATGCTGATTCCCGAAAGCCTATTGTTCAAAATACAAACAGCTCTCAGAGAAAGCCCTGCAAAAGAAAAATGTCAGAAGTTAAACTAAGAGTGTTGGTTCACCCCTATAACCTCATCCCTGGGAGGCAGAAGAAATGAAACCAGCCTCAGCTACTGAGTCCAAAACAGAAATCTATTAAAAGTTTAATTCAAGAGGAGAATGATTTCTAAGTGTGGTTATTCCTCTGTCTTTTTAACATTATCAATTCACTGAGATCAGAAGTAATCTAAGTTAAAGCTAATAATCTTACACACACTTAACTGTGGCAGGACAATTACTATTTTGGAGAAGGAAGATAGAACTAGTCATGTGTCAACTTCATTAGCTCTGCTCAGAGGCAATTCCTTCAGGGTCACACAAAGCAACACCCCCACTTCAGGCTACAATTGAGAAAACTTTACTTTATTAAAAGTACTGCTTCCGCAACCTCACTCAAAAAAAAACCCACCTGCTGCCAACTATTTTAGAAGAGGGGAAAGAGCCCAAAAAGAAACTGGACAAATTTTAGAAGAACCCACTTTAAAATCATAACTGGGGCATCTGCTATCACCATCAAGCTAAAATCTTACAGAAGGGCTAACCAATGTGGTAAGATAAATAAATAAAACCTAATACAAAGAAGAAGTGAATAAACAAACCCTTACCCAAAGATTGTATGAGGAAAATGTGAGAAATTATGAAAACAGTTGTATAATTAAACATAAAACCAGATGAGTGAATATAAGAGCAATATAAAGGGGCTGGAGAGTTGACTCAGCAGTAAAGAACAAGTATTGTCTGTGCACAAACACACTCAAAAATACACACTAAACACATGATTAAAAAGAAAATATAAAAAACATCAACATAGAAATTTTACATTTCTCGATACAGGAACAAAACCTTTAAAAATCTATTTTTTTTACAGTAACTTTTTAAATTTTAACCTACAAAATACAGTTTTTCTTAAGGCATTTTCATACCTATTTGGCTTGGGTTGATTCTCCTCCTGCCCAGTCCACTCCTCAAGCCCCAATGTCCCTTCTGCAACAGCATCTGCCTGACTTCCTCTCCCATAGTACATCCAGTCTACTTCACTCCCCACACCCCTTCCTTACAGATTCTTTTTGCTCATTTCCGAAGCCAGCTCCTTCCAGTTTCCTGGCTCTTCTGCGCCTACTCCCACCTACATGTTTACATTTAACAATTAGAAGCTAGGCTCAGCAGATGAAAGAGAACACATGATATTTCTCTTTCTGGGCCTGGATCACCACACTTAATACATATTTTCTATTTTTGTCAATTTTCCTACAAATTTCATTTTTCTTTATAGCTGAATAAAAAAATTATTGTGTATATATATGGACCATATTTTCTTTATCTAGTCATTTTTCTATGAGCATCTAAGCTGAATCCATTTCCTTGTTACTATAAACAGCAAAAGAAACCACATGGATGTCAAAGTATTTCTGTGGTAGGATATGGAGGCTTTGTGTTATATGCGCAAACACGGTAGAGTAAGGTCACGTGATAGTTCTTTTAGTTTTTTAGGAAGCCTCCATATTTACTTGATGTGGGAGTGTCATATATCATTTCATTGGTTAAGCAATAAAGACACTGCTTGGCCCTGATAGGTTAAAACACAGGTGGGAGGAGTAAACAGAACAGAATGCTGGGAGGAAGAGAAAGTGAGCTCAGACTCGACAGCTCTGCACTCTGGAGCAGAGACGCCATGCTCTGCTCCCCTGGGTAGACGCTATCAATGAAGCTCCAACCCAGGATGGATGTAGGTTAGAATCTTCCTGGTAAGCGCACCTAGCGGTGCTACACAGATGATTAGAAATGGGCTAGTCCAGGTGCGAGAGTTAGCCGAGAAGAGGCTAGATATAATGGGCCAAGCGGTGTTTAAAAGAATACAGTGTCCATGTAATTATTTCGGGGCATAAGCTAGCAGGCGGCCGGGGTGCTGGGGACGAGCCCCGCTGCTCTTATTGCAACATTTACTTCCATCTAAACATATCAGTTTTCACTCCAAACAGTAAATGGCTCCATTTCACCACACTGTTGTCAGTATTTGCTGTAATTTGTTTTCTTGATGATAGTCATTCTGAGTGGGGCGAGATGCAGTCTCAAAGCAGTTACAATTTGCATTTGCCTAAAGGCAAAAGATGGTATGCACTTTCCAAAATATTTAATGTTCATGTCACCATTAATTCCCGTATTTCTTTTAAGAACTATCTACTCAGTTATTAGCTCATTTACTGATTGACAGTTAGGGATCTGTACCTCTTTATATATTCTAATTTTATTATCTGTTGTTTGCACTATAGCTGGTCAAGATTTTCCCCCATTTTGTGGGCTGTTTGCTCTGTTGACTGTTTTGGTTTTTTTTTTTTCCCACTGTGACAAGGTTTATAATTTCATTTGTGGATTCTTAGAATCACCTCCTTTGCTACTTCCTTTGTTCTATACTCAGAAAATTCTTGCTCACGGCTCTTTCCAAAAGTGCTTTCCCTATATGTTCCTTTAGCAGTAACACCATTTCAGGCTTGAATTTTTGTTACATTTATTTTTGAGACAGGGTCTCATTGTGTTGCTCTGGCCAGCCTGAAACTCTCTATGTAGACCGGGGCTTACCTCAAACTCATTGAGATCCACCTCCCTCTGTCTTCTGAGTACTGAGATTAAAGGTGTACACTTTCATGCCCAAATCATCTCAGGTTTTAAATTAGGTCCTTGATCAAATTTAAGTTAATTTTTATACAGTAAAAGATGATTATACAGTGAAAAATATCTAATTTCATTCTTCTGCATGTTGACATTCCATTTTGCCAGCAACCTATATTAAATAGGCTATCTTTAAAGCTGTAACTAAAAGGGAAAACTGGGTGGCGGTGGTGGCACACACCTTTAATCCCAGTACTCGCCTTTAATCCCAGTATTGGGAGGCAGAGGCGAGTTCAAGGCCAGCCTGGTCAACAGAACTAGTTTCAGGACTATCAAGGCTGTTACACAGAGAAACCCTGGGGAGGGGGTCTCATTAGAATAAGATATTGGCCACAGCCGAGAGCCATGCCTTTCCTGCTATAGGTATCTCAAACCATGAGGCAAAAGAAGCCCTCGTCCCTTAAGGTGTTTCCTCTCAGGTAGCTGGTCACAACAACGAGAAAAGGAACTAATACAAAAGTCTTCATTTCCTTGTAAATCATAATGACAGTATGAGCAGGATGAAGGGTTTCAATATGTGATAAACATACAAGTATTGTCTTAGGGTTTCTATGGCTGTGACAAAACACCAATACCAAAAGCAGCTTGGGAAGGAAAAGGTTTACTTTAGCTTACAGTTCCACATCACAGTGACCACTGAGGGATGCCAGAGCAGGAACTCAAACATGGCAGGAACCTGGAAGCAGGAGCTGATACACAGGCTGTAGAGGGATGCTGACTACTGGCCTGATCCTCATGCTTTCTCAGTCTGCTTTTTTATAATAGCCAGAAAACCAGACCAGAAGTGGTACTGCCCACAGTGAGCTAGGTCTTCCCACATCAATTAAGAGAAAGCATCACAGGCTTGCCCAAAGGTAATCTAGTAAGACATTTTCTCAATTGAGGTTCCCTCTTCCAAAATGACTCTAGCTTATATTAAGTTCATATAAAACTAGCCAGCACACACATCTTGAAAAAAAAATACTAAATATTTCTGCTAGAAAGAAAAGAAGAAACACATTCTTGGAGGAAAAGCAGTAACAACTGTAGCTTTCATACAGAAAAGCACAAAGGGGCTGGAGAGGTGGCTCAGAGGTAAAGAGCACTGGCTGCTCTTCTAGAGGTCCTGAGCTCAATTCCCAGCAACCACATGGTGGCTCACAGCCATCTGTAATAAGATCTGGTGCCCTCTTCTGTACTGCAGGATACATACAGGAAGAATCCTGTATACATAATAAATAAAAATCTTTTTTTTAAAAAAAAAAAGTACAAATCTCTCTGGAAAGTAAAATACTGCCATATAAATATCTGACACAATTTGTCAATAAATTCAATGACAAACATAAAACAATATGCCTCTGGAAATGAAGCAAGAGGACTGAGTTCAAATCCCCAGCACCCTTGTAAAAGCTGGACACAGCAGCACATGCCTGTAACCCCAGCAGCAGAAGAAGAAAGGGGACAACAAACAACAAGCAGAGCTGGGGAGCTGCCTGTTAAACAGACCAGCTCAATGACAGTCCCTGTCTCGGGCCAATATGGCAGAAAGTGATAGAAGAAGATACCCAACATCTTCCTATGGCGTCTACATGCATGAGTATAGGCACATGCAATTGTACATTCGCACACATGCATGTTAAGTCTAATAAAACTTTTGCACATGCTTTCATAAAAATATCTACACCGTTCTTTAGGCAGATTAAAATAATGAAGAAAAGTTTGGTATTTAGCACTGAAGGAAAACAAAGAAAAACTATTTTTAAAAGTCAGAATGTCACTGGTAGGAATCGTGCACACTTTTAATCCCAGCACTCAGGAGGCAGAAGCAGGTGGTTCCTCTGAAAAGTCGAGGCCAGCCTGGTCTACAAAGTGAGTTCCAGGATAGCCAGGACTGTTACACAGAGAAACCCTGTCTCAAAAAAACAAAAACAAAAAACAAAAAAAACCCACCAAAGTTAGAATGTCAAAAATAGACATATTTAGTGGGAGTTTTTCTGCCAACCATAAATAAACAATAATACTGTTATTATAAATTATAATACTATAAACTTGTAATAATTAATCTCATAGTACAAAAAGAATTCAACAAGCCTACCAATGGAACAAACCTTAAAATAGAGAAGCACTTAAATGTCTAAAAGAGAGAGAGAGGTGGGAAAGAGAAAGGGAAAGGGGAGGGGGAGGTGAAAGGGGAAGGAAGAGGGAGAGAGAGAAAGGACATCAAGATTCATAAAAGAAGTAGGGTAATTCATTCCACAAAGTGGACGTCTAGGGCATGGGGGCATAATTCTTCTCAAGGATTCAACATTGAGGAGGCTGATCCAAGTGCTTGGAGGCGGAGATGACCATGGATCACACCCATGCATACACACAACTATCCCCTACTCCCTGGAATACTTACATATGAAACCAGGAGCCTTGTGCATGCTAGGCAAATACTCCATCGCTGAGCTACTCCAGCCAAAACCCTTTCATTTTGAAAGCATAGTTGTATCACAGTAAAGAAGCCCAAAATGTATTTTAAACATACTTCTAAATACAAGGTAATACAACAAGTTGTAGACTTGTTTTTAATAACTTTTTTCTTATTACAAACTAAAAGTTATATATAGACGTTAAATTTTTAAATAATACACAATGTACACTAAAACTGGTTCTTTCTTTTAATTCATTTAGGTCATCTTTGGGGAAAACATTCAACTTTTTAAACAATAATGTATCATAGAAAATATAGAAATACAAAATACACTAGCCAAGATAGCCATAGTAGTATTACATATGAAAAACAAAACTATTAATATCAACAATAAAAGATGGCGAAAAGTATGACATTCTGACATGTCTGTGTGTGCATGCATGCACAGGTGTTTGGCTCTTCTGGAGCTGGAGTCACAGCAGGCTATGAGCCATCCAATCTGGGTGTTGGGAACTCAACTTGGATCCTCTACAAGAGCAGTACATTCTGTTAATCACTAAGCAATTTCTCCAGCCCCCTGGAATTTTTGTGTTGTGTTATTAATATAAAAAAGAATGTTCTGCTTGATAAGCCAACTCGGAAACAGAATGTCTGCAAATGTTTGCATGTATATATGTGTATATACACACATAAATATATGTGTGTGCATGCACGCAAACACACATATATATAACGTGTGCATTCACATACTCACATACATATATACACACATCTACATCAGAGAATTACAGGAATTAGACTTTCTCTGCAAAAATTTCTGTATTCTATATATTTATTAATTTGCAATAAGAAAAAATATTTACCCATTATTGTATTATTGAATTTGTAAATGGAAAAGCAACAGTGCGAAGTACAACTGCTTCCTAAAGATAACACACATGTGCTTATAACAAAGGAAACTAGATATAACATTCTTCTCACAAGCACAGATCAATATCCTTCTCAATGTTCCTTGAAGGACACACCCTTCTAAAGACTTCAAAATCAATTCCGCAGAAATTAAGTTGGTCTCTATTCAAGATACATTCATTACAACTATGTGAACATTCCATAAGCTAAAGTGTTTCCTGGCTCGTACTAGCCAGTAAGTAAGACAGAGAATATCAGAAGCAAACTGCTGTATTAGCACATCTTTGAACTGGACATTCCACTGTTTGCAGTCAAACTTTTCAGAGCAAGTTGAGAGCACTCCTGCCTATCACTTTAATCTTTTAAACATGTGCTTCATGATCTTACACTGAACATGTTCAGGAATGGACTTCACTAACTGGGCACATTTAGAAATGGTCCAGCACTTCTATGAATATTTATAGGCTAGGTGAATAAAATCACATCCTTCCTTTGTCAGAGGAGGGCACTGCTCTGAAAATAACTCCCCAGCTCTCCTGGCCTGCTGCAGGTAATAAATCTTTCTCCACTCTTTATGTCCTGACTGCTCAGTTTGGCTTTGCACTCACCAAGACATGAGCTCTCTATGTTGACTTACACTAGTAGACTAAGAAATTTGCTCAGCACTGAAACATACACTAATATGGGACATTTAAACACTATTAAGCAATAGTTTTGTGACTGCTTTTGTACGTAAAATCTTCTTGCTTTAAAAATTGCTTTTCCATCCTACCTCTAGAATGTAATCAAGTTCAAAGTCAGCACAGTGTAAAATTTAGCCAATAACCTGAAATCGATCAATAAAAGCTCCATTGAGCAACAGCTCTCATTTAAGCTCTATACAAGGATATGGGGAATCTATAAAATCATCTTACATTCTAACAAGCATCAGTGGAAGCTTAAGCCCATCACTGAGGAACCTTTTGACATTTGGAACAAGATTATAATAGGATCTTTGAAATCAAAATGTCAAACTGACACACCAGCTATGGCAACTACTCTGAAATCCAGTGACTAAGATAAAAATACAACAAAGGAGGCAAACTACAAAACACACAGTCTTTTTGGTTCTGAAGTTTGTTTCTGTAATGACATTAGTTCATGCATAATTATGGTAAAGAGAAGACTGTTACTGAGCCAGAATCCTGTGGATTCATCAACAACTTTTTTAGACAAAGAGCAGAGACAGAATTACTATGTAAAAAACAAGGACACTTATGTAAGCTTGGTGTCACATCTATGCTCCCAGAACTGGGGAGACAGAGGCAGGAAGACAACTACAAGTTCAGGGTAGTCTAGGTTACATGCGGAGTTTCAGAAGCCAGGGCTACGTGGGGAAACAGTCTCAAGACAAAACAAACAAAAGAGGAAAAAAATACCAAGAATACTTTCACTTTACCTTTAGAAAATTAAAACTGCATACTACTTCCAGAACTACCTCCCCCCTCTCCAGGTACTTCAAGATGCATTCCTCTGCACAGTCTCAATACAGCAAACAGCATTTCTACTCATGCATCCCCAGTATGTGCTGGAGCAGGCACAATGACCTGGGACTATGCAACCAATCTCCCAAGGCAATGGTTTTCATTGCTGTCTGGTTATTAACTTATATATAGAGAGAGTATTTTCTCCCAAATTCCTAACTTTCCAAAAGTGAAATTTTATAGAAACTGATAGTCATTACGTAACTGTAAAATTACCTATATTATAAACTACTGACTTTTAAACTTACTTATAAAATGTGTTGCAAAGATAATTTAATACTTGAGTCACCTTTTATCAGTAAAGAAAAATAAAATTTAAAATAGGAAAGGCCATCTCTCATAAAATACAGCAAGCATTAATTTTAAAAAACTATTTAAAGATGCTCACCATTTAAAGTATTTTATATGACAATTTTCTTAAGTATTAAATAACAATAACATCCTTTAAGAGTCCTGCTTTATGTAAAAGTGAAAACTCAACTCTGTAGACCAGGCTGTCCTTAAACCGAGAGATTCACCTGCCTCTACCTCCCTAGTGCTGGGATTAAAGGCGTGCGCCACTACCACCCAGATATTATTCTAAACAGTAAGTACTACAGCTCACTCAATAGCATTCAAGAACGGACTAAATTCTAAGTGATTAATTCTGATATTTTGGATTGTAATGACATATAAATGTATGGACTTAATCTTAGTCTTTGGCATATTTTACTTTATTATATGACAAATTCATGTTCATTACAAGGAAAAAAGTACTAATAAAAACTTTTAATCAATAATCCTACACTGAGAAAACACACTAAAAAAGATCTTTTTGGGTTTCTGTTTCAATATGAACTTTACAGGAGAGACTGCAGTGAAGACAGTAACAAGGAACGGGTACTTACCACATGTAATTCCCAATCCTAAATGCTCCATGAATCTTAATTTATTTAATCCCACATTTCCCTCAGGATATAGTATTATCTTCATTGTATAGATCGGGAATCTCTCTGCATTCCTTGGATCAGTAATCTCTGAGCTTACTGATTTCACAGTTTGTGATAAAAATGATGCTATACTACTTCTCGACACACACGCATACACACACACATTACATGTTCCCTCTAATGGATAATGAACATCTCCAAATTACAGTAATTTGAAAGTACCAACATTGCAGGAAATACATATTTTCAGATATACTAATTTTATATTCTTACATGTAAAACATGAAATTCAAGGAAATCTTTAACATTAAATATTTCACTCATATTTTAAAAAGTTATACCTATGTGAGGAAACAGCTTCAACTTATAAATAACTCCACTGTTGTAGTACCCATGTCAAAATACTCTGGAATTTGACTGCTCCCAAAAATCTCGTTTATACACAATATGCATATTCCACGTTCACGTGGTTCTAAACTCTTTAAGTGCATATCTGTTCCTCTTTCTCTCTGCTTTCCTTTTTTAAATCCCTCAAAAAACAAGCATGCTAGCTGGCATTCACGGCAAGTACTCAATGCATACTTCCTGACATACTAATTAGACCATGCTATGTTGAAATACCAAGTCATCTTATAGGAATGGATGCAATTAGATCTCTTCCTTCTTCTCATTGGGAAATCACATACATAATCACAATGTATTCCCAGAACATGCAGTGATACACCATGAGAAAAACAGCTAACACTCATTTTGTCTAACTGCTGAATTATGAACTCTCCAAGATTAAGTACTTTCACTTGCTAGCCAAATAGTCAAAGTACAAAGTAAATTTAAAAGGGGGGACAGGCATCCAATTGAAACACAAAAATCACAGTAAAATAAAATAAGTGTTATATTTTAAAAGCGAAGCCTACAAGGAGCCATATCTAGCACTCAGGAAACTGGCAGGAAATTGCCATAGAGGCTAACCTGTAAAAGAGGGGGGAGTGGAGATGTGGTGGTTTGAATGAGCATGTTCTCCACAACTCATCATGTTCAAATACTTGGTCCTCAACTGGCAGAACTGTTTGGGAAGGACTAGAAAGTTGTAGCCTTGTTGGAGGAAGTGTGTCTCACTACGGGTAGGTTTCAAAAGATTCAAGCCATTCCCAATGTCTGTCTCTGTGTCTCTTTTCTCCCCCTCCTTCCCTCACTCCAACTTTCAGAACAAGATGGAAGCTCCCAGCTCTAGTGATAGCCTTCTTTCCTGCTGCCGTGTGCCCTGAATGATGGCCATGGACTCTAACCCTACCCAAATTAAACACTTTATAGTTGTCTTGGACATGGTTTCTCTTCATATCAATAGAAAAGTAAGACAGAAGAAAATGAAAGAGAGGGAGGATATGGTGGTGCACACTTTTAATCCCAGTATTCAGGAAGCAGAGACAGACAGATCTCCAGGACAGCTAGGGTTACACAGGGATAGCCTGTCTTAAAAATGTAAAGAATAAAATTAAATTTCAAAAGAGGAGGCATGGCAGTGGTGGCAGCAGTAGCAATCACTCAATGGTCTAACTTGAAAGTTTGGCAAATACTCATAAATTGAGAGTTGTGACATCAAATATAAAGTCAATACTATACATCACAGAATCAATTACAACAATCAAGTCTCTGTAATATTAAACTCCTGTCATGGCTGGGCATGGCAGTTAGTAAACATCTTCATACCAGCATTCAGAAGGCTTAGGCAAGAAGATTGTAAAGCTAGCCTGAACCGCACAAGATTATCTCAAATATAAACTCAAAAGAATCCCTGCTATCATTACATACTACAGTCAGTACAATTAGGTCTACTCATTCAGTGCCCTGAACAAATACACTGTAACACAACACAACATAAATTTCTGATTATGTAGAATTCAGATGTTAAAAATGTATTTTGTAATAAGTGTCACTAAAACTATCTACTATGGAACATCAACTGAAAAGCATGTACTGTGAAGGTCCTCAAAGACGGCTCAGCTTCCCAAGCTGGCAACCCGAGTTCAGTCCCCAGGCCCTCACAAGCTGTCCTCTGACCTCCGTGCCCACACTCTGGCACATGCGCATGCAAACACACACAAAAGAGAAGTGTAACAACAGTTTCCTAGTCCATTCTGGAGCTGGAGAGGTGCTGCTGCACTGAGAGCTCGCACTGAGTTAGTTCCTAGCACCCAGAACTCCAGCTCCAGGGCGATCTGATATCGCTGGCCACCGCAGGTACCTGCACACATGTGCACATACCCACATACAGACACATACGTACACAAATAAGTAAAAACAAAATAAATTTACAAAGTATGTTCTTAAAAAGAAATAAAATTCAGCTTCACTCAGAATGACTAAGAAATAATGTTTAATTTTGTATCCACTTCCTGCTACAATGCCAATAGCCAGTACATCCAATTTGAAGTTCCTCTGAAGCCAATGAGTGGGCAGAAAACAACTAGAGCCAAAATGGGGAACACATGGGATTTATTCTCTGGGGAAAAAAAAAACAGCACAGGAGGAAGGAAAAGGGAAAGCCATCTGTCACAAGAACTGCAACAGGCCACCTCTATCTAGGCACTCAAATTTTAGATTTTAACTGTAGCTACCTATTTAATGGTCTGTAGTTTTCAAATTTTACTCATGATAAATTATGAATGGAATAGACAAGAGGAAGAAAATTACAACAATGAAACCCTATCTATTAAAAAGCAATAGCCTAGAAGCAAAGAGGAGGGGAGGATGAGAAAGGGTGGAGGAGAGAGGGAGTTAAGGATCAGAGTTGAACATCCAAACTGGCTAGGCTCCCACAAAGCCAGAACGTGTTTGGATGTTCACCTTCCTAGACCTGGATGGAGGGGCAAGGACCTTGGACTTTCCTCAGGGCAGGGAACCCTGACTGCTCTTCGGTCTGGAGAGGGAGGGGGAGAGGAGTGGGGGGAGGAGGAGGGAAATGGGAGGCTGGAAGGAGGTGGGAATTTCTTCTTTTTTTTTTTTCTTTCAATAAAAAAAAAATCAGAGTTGAGAATGCTGCCTCAAACCTGTAATACCAGCATCCAAATACAGAGGCAAGAGAAAGGGAGGAGGAGGGGGAAAGGGAGGGGAAAGGAAGAAAGAGGGAAGGGAGAAGAAGAGAGAAGGGGAGAAGGGAGGAAGAAGGGAGGGAGAGAGGGAGGGATGGAGGAAGGGAGGGAGGGAGGGAGGGAGGGAGGGAGGGAGGGAGGGAGGGAGGGAGAGAGAAAGAAGGAAAGAGGGGGAAGAGAGAGAGAGAGAGAGAGAGAG
>NW_026067943.1:9659455-9680865 GCF_014885135.2 Alexandromys fortis
CTCTCTCTCTCTCTCTCTCTCTCTCTCTCTCTCTCTCTCTCACACACACACACACACATACACACACACACACACACACACACCACAAAATTTAATCAGTCTGTTGCACAGACTCACTTGTGGTGTTCACTGTGAAATTCACTATTTTTTTGTTTCGTTTTGTTTGGTTTTTTGAGACAGGGTTTCTCTGTGGCTTTGGAGCCTGTCCTGGAACTAGCTCTGTAGACCAGGCTGGTCTCAAACTCACAGGGATCCGCCTGCCTCTGCCTCCCGAGTGCTGGGATTAAAGGCGTGCGCCACCATTGCCCGGCTAAATTCACTATTTACGGTGAATCTGGGTCAATAATAGGACTGTTTTGTTGAAAGAATTGTTTTGAACAAATAAATAAACTAATAAAATTTTAAAAATTTAAACAGTCAATAGCCAGGCAGTGGTGGTGCACCTTTACTCCCAGCACTCGGGAGGCAGAAGCAGGCAGATCCCTGTGAGTTTGAGGCCAGCCTGGTCTACAAGAGTTAGTTCTAGGACAAGCTTGATAGCTACAGCGAAACCCTGTCTCAAAAAACAAAAAACAAAAAACAAACAAAAAAAAAATTTAACCAGTCAATAAATCAATAAATACGTTAAAAAAAATAAGAGGAATAGAGTTTTGCTTGAATAGTACCATCTAAATATTCAGTTACCAGCAACCTAATTTTTTTTCCTTCAGACTTGGCACATAAAGCATATGTACTCTATGAAAACAAGAATTTTTAATTAAAAAGAATGACATTTAAAATTTTTATTTTTTGTTACTTCGGTATGCATTTCATTTTGTTGTGTTTTGTTTTTGAAACAGGGTGTCTCTATTTGATCCTGGAGTGGCTCTGCCCATCCTGGAACTCACTATGCAGATCAGGCTGGCCTTGAATCCACAGAGATCCAATAGCCTCTGGCTCCCTTGTGCTAGGATCAAAGACACACACTCCTGGCTTCTGTGTGCATTTCCATAAATGTTTTTACTTTAAGTTGATGACTCGAGAGGTAAATTTATGTTCCTTTAAAACAATATAATATGTTATTTATGAGGAGGGTGCAGAACAGAAGTTACCTTTGCCCAAATTGATAATTTATTATCCTAATGATATAAAAACTGAAATCTTTCATGGTTCAGAAATTATACACTTATTGTTCAAAAGTTCAGTAAATAGAATATCACCAAGTATAACAACTCAATCAACAAACCTCTGGGAAAAACCCATGAAGTCAAACAAAAATAAACAAAATGTTCACACATCATGAGGTAATAAATGTTGAATTCAATTCTTCAGAGTAACTGTGAGCAGCTACAATATACAGATACTTTAATCTTTCCTTTTCTAAAACACTCAGTGTGGAAGGAAAGAAATATTAGGTGTCCTGAGACTATACCGAGATGTGGAGCACAGGTTCTGGGCTACAATTCTGTCTCTGCCACTTGTCACTGTCACAATGGATACCCACTCTCTCTTAGCCTCAGCTGCCACTTCAATAAATTAACAGTAGACACTACCTATCTCATACAGAGAACATAAAACAGGGCCCGTTTCTGTGGGGACACTACCAGCATATTAATCCTACTGTCTACGCTATGTCAATAAGCATGCTCTGGGAAGGTCACGTGCACTCTACCAGCTTCCTGTGAAAGCAGACAATGCATGAATAAGCACAACTGTTCCAATAAAGTCTTAAAGACACTTAATTTTTATATAATCTTCATGTCACAAATTTGACTTTTCTGCCAATTAAACATAAATCAGAAGTTGCAGGAGTACAACTCCCCTCCCCCAGGGTCACCAAGTATAATCTGATGGCCTCCTACCACACACACCAATGCTTCTCAAAGCTAGCCAAATTCCCACCAAGCCCTCAGGAAATTGCCACTGCAACTTTAATTACATTTACTTAGTGTGTGTATGAGAGAAAGAGAGAAAGGGAGGGGAGAGTTAGGAGGAAGAGGAGAGGAGAGAGAGCGCGCGCTCCAGTCAGCTCATTCATGCCATACCATCCATTTGGGAGTCAGAGGAAATCTGGTAGAACTCAATTCTTGTCAGCACAGAGGCCACAGGAATGGACTTGAGTTATCAAACTTTGTAGCAAGAGATTTTACCTACTAGCCACCTATCTCCCTCTATTAAAAGCTACTTTCTTGCAAAGACCCATCCTTTATTCAATTCTAACTCTTTTGATGTTGCTATCTTTTCTTTCATAAAGTAACAGTAAATGCAGTTTTTATTTGACAAACTCAGGCCAGTCTTACCACTATTCCCTACTTCTTCCTTCATAAAGAAATAGTAACAGCAGGTGCCCCGCACTCTCGGCTGCCCGCCGCCCGCCCCTCCTTCCTCTCGTCCCAGTGCCACCGAGCCGGAACCCGAGCCGCCGCCGCAGCCTCAGCCGCGGGCACTATGGCATCTGGAGTCACACTGAATGACGAAGTCATCAAAGTCTTTAATGATATGAAAGTAAGAAAGTCTTCTACACAAGAGGAGATCAAAAAGAGAAAGAAAGCGGTTCTCTTCTGCCTGAGCGATGACAAAAGACAGATAATTGTAGAGGAAGCAAAGCAGATCTTGGTGGGTGACATTGGAGAGACTGTAGAGGACCCCTACACATCTTTTATGAAGTTGCTACCTCTGAATGATTGCCGATAAGCTTTGTAAGATGCCACATACGAAACAAAAGAGTCTAAGAAAGAAGACCTAGTATTTATATTCTGAGCTCCTGAGAGTGCACCGCTAAAAAGCAAGATGATTTATGCTAGCTCTAAAGATGCCATTAAAAAGAAATTTACAGGTATTAAACATGAGTGGCAAGTGAATGGCTTGGACGATATTAAGGACCGCTAGACACTGGGAGAGAAACTGGGAGGCAGTGTCGTGGTTTCCCTTGAGGGAAAGCCGCTATAAAGCAATAGCCAAGTGCCATTCGATGTTAAGGGGCTTCCATTTCTCCAGCTCAGTCCACTGGAATCGTATTGGGTTTTGGTTTTTGTTTATTCCCTTTGCACTGGGCCCTTTCAACACAGTGAATGAATGAATGAATTTAAGAAGCCTGTCAGTGATTGCCATTAGACTGTTTAATATGGTTACTTTTATGTAGAACCCAAGGAATGCCTTCCCCGTCTTATTTTAGCCAAAACAACTGGTTCCATGCCTTCCTCGCAGTGAGCACTACAATGGCTGTGTTGTCAATGTGAATAGCGTAGAGTACTACAAAGGGTAAGCTAATTGAATGCCTTGAAAGTATTATCCACTGGTCATATGGCGAACCTTTCTTCAGTATTATTTATAGTTGCACTTGACTACAGTTCCCGAGGCTGGAGCGTTTGTGCCCTCACCTGCCTTGGCCAGCCTGTTTCTGTGACCTGGCAGCACAGATTTAACACTATGCGTTAAGAGCACTTTTTTTTTTAATACGTTTAATCCCTTAAAAAGAATGCCAATTAAGTTTCATTACCTGTCACTGATTTGTCCTAATACCTCAGTGTTCATTCCTCTTACCTGCATATTTTCTTCAAAGAAATAGCTGTGTTGATGTCTTTGGTCTCCCACTGAGAATACACTACTGAATAAATGTAGGAGTTTTATGTTTACCATATGAGTCTTGAAACACTACAGATATTTTAAGTATCAGTCATGGTGGCAATTTCTGTATAAAAGAGCCTTAAATGGAACATTGTTTTGAGATCAAATTCCCTATCCTCACAAAAGTGGCCACGTCGTAATAAAAACTGTGGCATATTAAAAAAAAAATAGTAACAGCAAATGCAGTTTCTATCTAACTCAGGCCAGTCTTATCATTATTCCCTATTTCTTCCTACTTTTAAGATTTTTATTGGTGTGCATAATTAAATCTGGAACCAGAGAAAAGGCTTGTTAGATGAGGTTGCTTACCACCAAACTTGGTGATTTGAGTTGAGCCCTGTAACCTTCATGATAGGAGGAGAGAACCAATTCCCCCAAGCTATGCTCTGACGCCCACATGCACACCGTGCACACCACGGCACATATGTACACACCAAAAAGATAAGCAAGTGTATATTTTTAAAGATGCTACATCAAGTCTGGGAATTGTTGATCTAACATTCTCTGCCTAATTAAAACAAGCAAAGAAGGGCTGGAGAGATGGCTTAGCAATTAAAAGCAATTAAGAGGACCAGAATTAAATATCTAAATCAACTGGCTCACAACCTCCCGTAACTCCAGCTCCTGGAGGACCTGACTCCTGTGGCCTCTGGGGGCTCCAGGACTAATGTGCACCTAACTACACACATGCACCCACCCACTCTATCCCCCCCCCACAGAGTAAATCTATGAAAAAAGAAAAAGTACTGACATGTGACAATGAGGTGCTGACAGAGAAGAGATACTTAACCTACTCAAGTTACATTTCAAAAATCTCAACAGATTCCTATGCTCTCAACCCCTTCTCTCAATATGAACCCTCTAAAGTGAGGGATCCTACCATAATCCTAGGTCTATTCTTGGAATTACTTCTTCAATTAAAACATGGATGACTTTTTAATGCAGTCTCTACACTTAATGTACTATTAAAAACTTCTTAATAAACCTGCTTGCATAAGACAAAGTCTGTGCCAGGCTTACTATCCTCCACCTATAATCTTCTCTAACTTTCCACTCCCCTGGGACCTCCCCATCAGGACCATGTCACTGAAGAATGTACTGCTGATCCAGGTCAATCTGAAGCAACCCAAAAGAGGTTTGCAAACTCTCTCTGATGTCTCTCTGATAAATATTTTAATTTTTTTAATTTATTTTTACAAATTTTTGTGTATAGGTGTTCTAATTACATGTATATATGTGCTGAGTACCTATGGTCAGACAAGGGTATTGCATCCCTCGGAACTAGAGTTAGGGATGATTGTGAGTCACTATGTGGGTGCTGGGAACTGAACCCAGAGCCTACGCAAGAACAAGTGCTCTTAACAACTGAGTCATCTCTCCAGCCCCAATAATAGTTTAAACATGCACTGACATTTCACTCTCTTGTGCTTAAGTGAAAACACCAAAATCACACTTTAGTTGGTTTTGTAACCAGATAAATATCTGTTGCTAACCAAAAGTGAGACCTATACAAAATCCACATGTCCCTCTGTTAATTTTCAGTTCCTTCATCTATAAATGAAGACAGCATCACTTATCTAAAGGACTATTGTGAAGATTATAAATAATATGCCTACTTAACAAGAGGAATCCATGCTGGTATTGGACACCTATCCCACCACACAGGGCTAGTGAGGTCATAAATCTTGGAGGTGAATCTACAACTACCGTTTTATTAAGCCAGCATAATTATTAGCAACATTTTAAATATTTGATCTTATAGTCACAGATAAGTGTGGTTCTCATCCCTCAACACAGAAATTTATCTTTGCAACAGACAAGACAATTCTAGCAAACCACACCAAACAAAATGTAAGGAACAAGAGATCCTGTTGGGTCCTGTCCCGGCTGCTACATCTGCAACACAATTCCTGCATCTAAGGCTCTGGGATCATGGAAGAAATGGGAGCAAAACAACTGTAAAACACAGAGACAGGAAGTTTGCTATGAGGCTGTATCACCTAGAATGTCAGAGCCTACACCCATTAAGTCTCATCAATATGGCTACCTAGACAATATCTGAACAATGACAACATCAATGAACATGCTAACATCAAAGAGAGAAAACTGGCAGGGCCTCAATCCCTGACAAAGCACTACAGACAACAGGGAATGCAGAGAATGGTAAAAATGGTCTTCAGTCAGGAAGGACTCTCCAATTGGTTATCCGGTATCAAGTGGTCATCCCTGAGACCATACACATGCAGGTAACATCATATGGACTGAACAGGTTGCATATAGGGAGAACTAAAGAAAGAGGCCGTGAATTTGAGAGAGAGAGCAAGGGAAAAGTGTATGGGAAGGGTTGGAAGGAGTGAACGGGAAAAATGTGATTATATAATTTCAAAAAAAATTAAAGAAAATATACAAAAGCATCTAGAGAGACAGGAGCCAACTGGTAACATGCCTGTCAGCAAGCACCAGAGCCTGAGTTTGAATTCCCAAACACCCATTGTGTGTGTGTGGGGGGGGGGGGGGGGGGAGGCAGAGAAGTGAATCCCTGGAGCTCATTGGCCTGAGAGGCTACTTGAAGAGATGAACTCTAGATCCAATGAAAGACCCTATTGCAACAATACAAGGTGAAGGGACAGAGAGATGGTGCAGCAGGCATGGGCATATGCCACCAAGCCTGAAGCTCATCCCCAGAACCTGCTCGACAGAAGGAGAGAACAAGTTGTCCTCTGGGTACCACACATGCACTATCATGTGCCAGCCCAATCTCCAAAAAATTACATAAATAACTTAAAAATAAAGTAGAAAGCAATTGAGAAAGATGCCCAATGTCAATCTTTTGTCGCCACGTAAAAGTATACACATGTGCAAGTCTACATGAAAACATCCATACACCATACCCACCAAAACAAAAAGGATCTACAGTGTATCTCCAAGTGCTCTAGAGTAGTTATCAGCAGCACCTAAAATGGTTATCGACACCCAGACACACATTTGGCAGTAGTACCATTACAAAAACATCTTCATAGACAGAACTACTGCAAGATACATAAAACTCAAGGTGTGTCTGTCACATGGAAAGCCAGTTTTAATATAAACAAAACAAATAATTAGAATAATGTAAATATGGTTTACTTTTCAATGGTATGCATGTATAAACGGTTTCAGCAAAACCTTTTGTTAGAAGTTTAAAAAGAAAAGGAGTGGAAAAATCTAATAGTTTAAAACGGCAGAGTGAGTAAATAGAAGCACTGGACGCTGGCTACACTAAAGAACTCTCCACGGCCTTTAGGAGGCTAAGTTTTCTTCACACAAGGACACATAGTTGAAATTATTTGCAGTGTTTAGTTCCTAAATAACCAGCCAGAAACTCCTTACTACAGGAGGGAGAGACGGTTGAACAGAACACAATACACACTTTGGGCAGGGAAAAATTTCCAGCATTACATTCCTTTTGGGAAAGCACTTTATAATTCACAGATGAGTCATTATGGAAATGAAAATGTTAAATAATGAACATCACTGTAACTGAAAACCCTGCAAACTAATTACCCTACTCAAAGTTCCTGGTAACTCCTACAGGAGTATTAAGGCTGACCTGCTATCCACGTTAGTTATCTACAATGTTGATTAAGCATTGTGACCCACTTTCTAAAAGGCCTTATGGGCCCCATGCTACTGACGGCCTTCTTCTAAGAGATTATAAGGTACAGTCATAGCTGAAAAATACATAAAATTTATATTCACGTGATATTTAACTCTTTGATCAACTAAACATTTACTGGACTGCATATTTATGTCAGACAGTAATATCCAAGCTTTTTTGTGTTGTTTTCTGAGACAGGGTCTCACTATGTAGACCAGACTGGCCTCCAACTCAGAAACCCACCTGCCTCTGCCTCCCAAGTGATGAAATTAAAGGCACACAACTCCACACATTTGTCCACAATTTTATACATATTATTTCCTTTACTCTTACTTAAACATTGCAACAATTAAAAATTTATTGCCCTCACTTAAAAACTGATAAGGTCCAAGGAGATGGTTCAGCAGAAAAAGCAACCTGAGTTTGGAATCCATGTAAATTTAATCCAGAGGGTGGCAGGCATCTATAATCCTAGCACTCTGTGAGATGGGAGGCAGAGACAGGAAAGTCAGTGGGAAGCCCATGTATGAAGCAAGCTTGCATATGCATACACAGTACAGCAGTGACAGAGACAGTAAAAGACCCTAACTCAAAACAAGGCAGAAGGAAAGAAAACGGCTCACAAAAAGTTGTCCTCTGACCTCTACACATATGTAACAGCATGTACATGTCTGTGTTCTCCAGCTCACACGAACACACACAAAATAAGTAAATAGCCGGGCAGTGCTGGTGCACGCCTTTAATCCCAGCACTTGGGAGGCAGAGGCAGGTGGATCTTTGTGAGTTCGAGACCAGCCTAGTCTACAAGAGCTAGTTCCAGGACAGGCTCCAAAACCACAGAGAAACCCTGTCTCAAAAAATAAAAATAAAAAACCAAAACAAAACAAAATAAGTAAATAAATAAAACCTTAAAACAGAACTGGTGAAACTTATAAGAAGACTGCACTTTACCTGTAAGGGCTGAGTTTGATCCCAACAACCTTGAAAAAAATTTTAATAGCCATGTATTTGTCTTTCTCAGTAACTTGATTTTTAAGAATGAATCTTAAATTTGGGCAATGCAATAGAAATGAATAAGATCTCAGAGAATTCCACTAAGATAACTAATAGAAACTTAGTTCAGAGCTTAATTCAACAATGACTCAGAACTCTGTAAGCCTGATGCCACAGAGAAGATGACATTGTGTTTGTCAAGCATAAATGGGTACTGGTCAAAATTCTCAAGAAGAGTGTCTCAATGTACCTTGTGTACCAGTATTCAGAGCCCTTGAAACTGAGCTCTTTCACCTGTAGAATTTTAGAACACTTTCTAATAGTTACTTTGCTAAAACAGGCCTCCATTGTCCAGAAATGAATATCCCCCTCTATCTCTACATCCTTTGCAGTGCTTACGTATGCACACACACACATACAAAGTAATAAATAGTCTTGATTTAAAATTTTAAATACACACAAAACATTAAAAAGATGAGTTCCAAGGACTTTATCACTATATACCTAGTTTAGGGATAAGTAAAACCTTAGATCCTTCCAAGAACAAAGCAAGCCAAAGCATTTAGCACAACAAAGCATGGAGAGCTAACTGACCAATGATGATTTAGGATTAAAACTGCAACTTTAAGAAACTACCATGAGACATGTACAGACTTAAACTGCTTCTTGTTGTTTGGGTGTTTCAGCAGTGCGGGTCCCAAACCAAGGTGATGCTTTACCATTGAGTACATTCCCAGCACCTAAAAATGGATTATGATTACGATTATGGTTGTATGACTCAGTAAATTTGAATTATATGTTTAATCTCAACATATTTTATGCTATACAAGGAATATTTCAAAAAATTTATTACTTGTTGAATTTTGAATTTTCTTAAAAATCCTGAGTTATAAACTGGGCAGTGGGGGTGCATGCCTTTAATCACAGAAGACGTAGGCAGATCTCTGACAGTTTGAGGCCAGCCTGGTCTACAGAGAGAGTTCCTGGAGAGCCAAACTACACAGAAACCCTATCTCAAAAACAAACAAAAACATATCAATTATCTAAAGACACTGCCTTTTCTGATAACCCATTTGCATGAGGTCTATTTTTTCATATACTTTAAGACAAATTACAAGACACTAAATAAATGAACATGATCTATCACAGCTCTTTCTGCCATGCCAGACATGACAGAAGTTTGAAGATTTAAAAAATGCTACTTATATCTTTAAAATGTTACTTATGCTAACATTTTAAAAAGTATAATTATTGTCATTGTTATTTTTATAAAAAATGTTTAATTCTCCCACTTAGTGTAACAAATATATTTATATGGTCAGTCATGCACCATTTTTGCAAATACATAATAAACATAAATATATAATATAAAAATATAAACATATATATAAAACAAGAACAATATATACAAAACATATCTTGCTTGTTTTGTTTTGTGAGACAGGGTTTCTCTGTGTAACAGCTCTGGCTGTCCTGGAACACACTCTGTAGACCAGGCTGGCCTCAAATTCAGAGAGATCCACCTGCCTCTGCCTCTCAAACACTGGGACTAAAGGCATGCACAAAACTACACCCAGCTTAAAGAGAAATTTTCAATGAACATTACTGCCAGTAACAAGGATAAGTGAAAGTATTTAATGTGTATTAAGGATTAAGTTCCCAATTTCAGACAGAAAACAGTTGTATTTTTAGAGATGCGCATGGCAGCATAGAGCCAGCTCGTGAAAGCGTTGCTAACTTTGTCTGTACAGGAGGAACACAACATTTCCAGTACAAAACTGTTTCTTCACTGAGGGCACATCTTCTGCAATATTTCTCTTTTTCAGAAATTTCCTCCTAGTTCATCACATAAACTCCACTGTACTTGTTGGCTAGAATGAAAGACTAGGAGAGACGACCACAGACACACGGACTTAACTTTTTATAGTGCACAGTAACTTTCAGAAAGTTCAGAGACTGTCAGAGATCATCTGCCTTCAAATAAAAATAACATAATTTATTGAACACACACACACAAAAAAAGAACTGGATGAAAAAAATCCATGTAAGGCTCTACCATCTAACAGTTTCTCCCTCCTCCAGCTGCTCAGGTGCAGGAGCAGACAGCAGCCTCTACTTCTCCCTCCCTCCTCCAGCTGCTCAGGTGCAGGAGCAGACAGCAGCCTCTACTTCTCCCTCCATCCTCCAGCTGCTCAGGTGCAGGAGCAGACAGCAGCCTCTACTTCTCCCTCCCTCCTCCAGCTGCTCAGGTGCAGGAGCAGACAGCAGCTTCTACTTTTGCACTTCCAGTAAATTCCCTGACATCAACATCATATTACAGTATTCACATCAAAGTACCTGAGGTCACACTCATTGGTCACAGTATTTCCAAAATCTTATGAGAAACCTATATTCAAATATTTAACTAAATTCACCGTTTCTTACTCTAATCCACTCCACTCTCTAAGTCCTCTCTCTATTGTTAATAATGCTACAAAACATTTCCCTCTTGCTGACAGTCTTTGTCCAGAAACTATCTCACAAATGTCCGCCCTCTCCATAGACCTGCCATGTCATCTTTCCTCCTGTCCTCTCTGCTGGCAGCAACCATGGCTGCTCTCAAACAGCCATTTATGTCCTTCCTTACACTGTCCAAGAACTCCTAGGCCAAGTTACTACCACGTTCTTCAAATTCTTCTTCTCAAACATCAGATGAAGAAACAAAGAAATAATAACTTTCAAAATTAGATCTCAATAAAGCTGGGGGGAGGGCAAGATGACTCAGCATGTAAAAGCACCTACCACAAATCCTGTTGACCTAGGCTCAGTTCCTAGGACCTCAATAGTGGAAATAAGAGAACCAACTCCTTCAAGTGTCCTCTGCCCTGTACACACGTTGTGGCATGTGTGTGCCAATGTACACACAAATAGACATTCACACACAAAGAAAATAGTAAAATGAATTTTTAATGTTAAAAAAACTTTTAAGAGGAAGCAAGAAGGAAAGCAAAGGGGTAAGCAGGCGTAAAGGGGTAAGCAGGCGTAAAGGGGTAAGCAGGCGTAAAGGGGTAAGCAGGCGTGGGGTGAGGCAAACTGCTCTTTATCCCCATGTATCCATTTACTTCACTCAGGCACGCTGAGGAGCAGAATGACTCAGCGAATGTGACAGCTGTCGAAGGCTCTCTAGCCGCTTCCAATGACGGCGAAGCATGGCCATGAAGCCTCCATCAAAGAGATAAAGCGTTTTAAGAAAATATATCCTGGGATTGCCCAGAGATGACAGTAAAACAGGACAGAAAGAGATGCCTCTACAAAAGGGAAATATCTGACCCGGCAGAACAGTACAAGACGGGCTAGAAGAGGTGAAGAACTGCACAGTCTTCAAACACAAGAGCTCTTTTGCACTTGACACCACTCCGAGGCAGGGACAACCCGACCCCAATGTTTTCAGATCTAGGAATTGAAGTGAAATGCTTTAATGATCCCAAAGTTCACTGCCAAAATTCACGACGTGTCAACTTCAAGCCATGTAGATGCTAGTGGCTTCTTGTGTCTTTCTGAGCCATGGTGGAGGCAACCACATTTATACATATTACACCAAAATTGAAATTCAAATATTGACTGGCTTGTTCAAAGGAGACAAGTGTCAGAGCCTGGTCGGGGAAAGCAGGATGATGTGCCCGGTGCTTCCGGATGTGGTAGATCATCAGAAAGACAGGCGGATGCTGCAGCCTCGATGTGCATGCTGCCTGCTGGGGCAGGCTTCCTCACAGCAGCACTGTTACAGAAGGGACTGCGAATGGCTCGTGGTACCTTCAGGATTTGTGTGAGATGCTGGCAAGGCACGGCAGCTCCTTTGAGTTCAAGGTGCTACTCGTGCTAGTGAACAGAGGGTCCTCAATGCTGAGAAGCGACATTTCTGCCCCAGTCTAGCAGGTAAAGCCATTTGTCTTGTCTACGTGTATTTCACACACATTTCCCTTTTACAGAGCTCTCAGTCCATTGAAGCCTTTGATCTAACAATGTAAAATGTTTTCAGGCTTAAAATGCCATAGAAAAATGATGTTTTGTATTTGTTAATATTTAAACATATTGGGCAACGTGGAAGGGCTAAAAAAAAAAAACAGAAATCCTCAGGAAACTATCATGCATACTAGCATTTATTTCATTTTTAATGAACTGCAAGGTTACCCAAAATACCAGCTAATTTGTACTAATTTATTGTACAATGTTTTTAAAGATTTTTGAAACTCAAGAATACAACTGTTTTCATTTAATAGACATCTAAAACTAACATTTTAACATTTCCTAATTCATATGCTTATGTAATTTATAACAGGCATATTTTATTTGGCCATGTATCTTTTTTTAAATCTTGTTTAACTATAATTAAGGTATTTTGTGTATGAATTTAATTCCCATTTTGGAAAAAAATAAATGAACCATAAAGAATTTTGTTTTCAGGTTTCAAGATGTGTAGCTCCCGCTATTCTGGAACTCTCTGTAGACCAGGCTGGCCTCAGACTAACAGAGATCTACTTGCTTCCGCCTCCCGAGAGCTACGATTAAAGGCATGCATCACCACTGCCCAGCTAAGACTTTTTTTAAAAAAAGAAAATACATTCCTCCCAGCACCCATAAAGATGGCTTAAAGCCATCTTTAAATCCAGTTCCTGGGAATCCATTGACCTCTATAGGTACCAGGCACACTTGTGGGATGGTGTGTGTGTGTGTGTGTGTGTGTGTGTATTTTAAAAAAACCTTTTTAAAAAAAAAGAATGATAACTTGAATTTAGCTCCTGGAATTTACATGATAGAAGGAGATTACTATAGCTAGGGTGGGGAAAGGTTCAGAGATAAAGTGCTTGCCCCCCAAATGGCTAGCCACCTTGATCCTGAGTACTATAAAAAATAAAGATTATTCTGACTAAAAACTAAATGCATTTTCTGATTCTTTTTGCCAAGAGAATAAAAAGTGAGTCTTCCAAATCATAGTTAAGCTGTGGTTTTGAAAATTTATCATAAATTAGCAAATCCTTAAAAACAATTTTGTTGTGTTGTAATGAAACACTAGTGGCTGTAACTCAACGGTACAGCAGTTGTTCAGCACAAACAAGACCCTGGCACTCAATGCCAAGTAGGAAAATCAAAAACCAGTGTAGTGAGGCCCAGTCTCAGAAAACCAAAGAACAAAAATTAAATTTTAAATTTTAAAAAGAATCCCACACTAGATTACATCATGGAATTCAAGAGGAGAAAGAACAGACTAAGAACCCCCAATTCTCTGGAAAATAATACCCTTACAAGTCAACCCTAACAGATGTTGATGCAACTTTGAGTCACTGACTTATTTTTCCCAATTATCCCACTGCATTCCAGGTAAGTAAATTTAAGAAGAAATGTCTCATGTTCACTTACCTATTTCTATGCATACCAAGTCTAATAAACAAAATTAAAATCAAAATCAAAAGCCTAGGCTAGGGGTATAGCTCAGTGGTAAAGCATTTGTTTATCACATAGGAGACCTTGGGTTCAAACCTGAGCACCTCAATAGAAGAAAAGAAGCATCAAATTTCAAAAATAATAAATACTCTGTACAAAAAGAAAACATGAGAGCTATCTAGATGGTTCCACAGGCAAAAGAATTCATCTCCAGATCCTGAGTGTGCTCCCACCAAGAAAAATTAAAACCAGCTCCCAAAAGCTGTCCTCTGACCTCCACACATGTACCATGGCACAGGCCTATCTGCACACACGCCCAAAATCTAAGCAAAAAACAAACAAAAAAAATTAAAGGCACATACTTGGTATCCTAAAATATTAAACAGAATATTTTGTTCAAACAAAATTTCAGTGACAGAGCATTAAAATAATTATTTTGTGTATATGTGTGCATGAATGTGCAGGCATGTGAGCATGCAAGTACGCAAGCACATCACATATCCATGTGTTCGTACAGAAGCTAAGGCTTGATGTCACATGTCTTCCAGAATCACTCTCCACTTCATTTTTTGAGACTACATCTCTCTTTAAACATTGAGTTTATAGATGTCACCAGACTAGCTAGCTGGGCAGCAAGCTGTCTTCTGTGCTGGAATTACAGGTGCACCTCACCATGCCCAGCTGTTACATGGGATATAGGGATCAAACTGAGGTCCTCAGGCTTACCTTATACCAACTGAGTCACCGCCTCTGCTATCAAATAATGATTTTTAAAGTGAGCATCCAACTAAATTCAACACATAAAATTCTTACAAGGCATAATCAAGGAAGTGAGGAACTGCAAAGATGGCTCAGAGGTTAACAACACTGTCTGCTCTGCTCTTCCAGAGGTCCTTACTTCAACTCCCAGCAACCACATGGTGGCTCACAACCATGTCTAATAGGGTTTGATGCCTCGTCTGGTGTGCAGGCTTACATGCAGACAAAGCACTCACATACATAAACAAACAACCCTTTAAAAAAAAAAAGTATAGTAGCTGATTGAAATAAAATATCTGTAACTTATCCAAAAGCTTCTCACTAGCTCTGCAACTGCACAAATCTCACAAGAAAGTTTCATTCTTCTCCATCAAGCTCACACTAAAGTCTTCCTTAGTCATAATTTTTTAGAAGAAACGAACTTCTCTGTCAAAACATATATGGATATACACACATACACCAACGTGTGTGCGTGCACGCACACACACACACACACACACACACACACACACACACATTCCTAGCTCTCCAATCATCAGCTATCTGAAAGTAAAGTAACAGAAGGAGTCCAAGATATAAAAACATCTGTGAATTCTTATTTTAGAAACAAGCTTCTAAGAGAATGCCATAATAATGAAGCAGGCACACCAAGCAATCTTAAGCAAATATGTTTTTATACTAATAGGATTCTGGACCCAGCTCAATCAGATCAAACATTTAAAATGGACCAAAATCCCCAGGCTCAAGCTGCAATAGAGAAATGTATTTAATTGCTATAAAGTCTAATAAACCAGTCTTCTTCACAAATGAAAGATGTCTGACCTCTGGGAGCTACGAAGAGGATAATGAATACACTATATAATTAGGGGCCTACCACTAGCTGACTATAATCTATTAATTAGCATTCTCAGCCTCTGTATCTCACTGTACTGTCTTTAAAATTGCACCCTTTGTTTTTTGAACCGAAGTTAACCAATTTTAGAACTCTGTAGTAATTACAGTGGTGCGGGAAGAATGTCTCTGCCAGCACTGGTGTGCACTGGTGTGCACTGGTGTGCACTGGTGTGCACTGGTGTTTAATTAGAGCACGGGGTTACCCAGATAAAGCAGTGCTCGCCCTCTTCAGCACATAAAGGTTTTCTTGGCATGAAAAAACCTGTGGACTGTTTCTTTTCCAGAAAAATGGAAGTACCCATAACTGTCTTCTTGAAAGTTTAAATATTTTGCCTTTGAATGTAGTGTGATAATTGGAGAAAGGATACTGCGCTGGTTTCTCTCCCAACCCCCATACTTTCTAAAGCATAGACATAAGAAAATATCTATTTCAAAATTTAAAAAATGCTAGTAATGTTTTTCCTCAATAAAATACACGTTTCCAAGTCACTAGACAATAAAACTACCTTACTGGTCATGATATTTTCAGCAAGGCACATCGATGAGTAGGTAATTCAATAGTATCTTTGTTTAACACCAAATTTGCTTTAAATTTCTCTACAGACAGAGAGAGAGACTGAGAGACAAAGAGGCTACTCTTGAAAAGATCACCTTACACTAGTGGTCAGGCAAGCTAACACAAGGCTACGTAAGCATTTAGGGTGGAGACAGAAGAGTTCCATGCCATCCTAAGCTACATATATAGGGGAAGAATGCTGAACTGACTTAAATTGTTTAAAAGCATACTGAACCTTTTATTTATTTACTTTGGTGAACCAATGAATTTTTTTTTATTAAAGTTACTTACAAGAATATGTGTGAGCCAGGCGAAGGTGGCGCATGCCTTTAATCCCAGCACTCGCGAGGCAGAGGCAAGTGGATCTCTGTGAGTTCGAGACCAGCCTGGTCTACAGAGCTAGTTACAGGACAGGCTCCAAAGCCACAGAGAAACCCTGTCTCNAAAAAAAAAAAAAAAAAAAAAAAAAAAATGTGTGAGGGGTTACTTACAGGAGTAAAGATGACTCCAATGTAATTGTGTTACCAAAAATCCCACTCCAATACAGGTAATGACTCATGAAACTGTAACCCTGGAACACTCAAAACAATCTAAGGCAGCAAGACAGGTCCAAGAATCTCCTTCCACATGCTAGGAAACTGGTCTTCCACAGAACTGCATCTGCAGTCCTGTGTTTGTTTGGTTTTAATTTTGAGATAAGATCTCAACATATATACCCAAGTTAGCCCTGAATTCACTATGTAGCCAAGGCAGTACTCAAAAATTTTTAAGAGTTTTTTGTTTGTTTTTTTTAGAACTCACTGTGTAGCCCAGACTGGTCTTGAACTCACACAGATTCACCTGCCTCTGCATTATGAGTGCTGAGATTAAAGGCCTGTGCCACCACCAACCGGTTTAAGACTTTTTGTTTTAATTTATGTGTGTAAGTACTTTGCTTGAACATACCTGTGGACCATGTACAGGACCAAAATCTGGAAAAAAACTAAGAAAGTAGAAACAGAATTCTAAAGTAAAAAGGATAAAAAATAAAGGAACAAAGATGGGAAAAATCTAAGACAAGAGGGAAAAGGAATCCCTTGTTTTATTTATATATTTGAATTCAACCCATAAAGATAAATGTACAAATGAAACTAACCTGGTTTTCTTCCTTCACAACTCGGAACTGTTCCTTCCAAATGGTGATTTTGGAAGCTTCATCTTTTCTCAAGGCTCGCTCTTTCTTCAGCTCTGGGCTCCAGAAGGTTTTGATGCTATTCATCGAGGAACTTAATTTGCTTTCCTTCACTTCCACATCCTTCCTCAAAAGATCATTTTCTCTTAGTACTTCCTTCAGCTGTGTCTGCAGATCCATGATGGTGTTATCTCTTGCCTGACGAAGAGAGTGAGGTACAGTGGACGCCATACTAACAGGAGGGAGGTGATGTTCTCCAAATGCTATGGTATCACTAGCAACCCCACTGCTTGCTATATTGGGGCTACTGCCCATAGCAGTCATCCTAACACCATAAGGCAGGCGTCCCCCAGAACGACCCAGTGTCATGGTGCTTTTAGGTGTTTCTGAACCCACGTTTTCATGGTCACTTAGGTACATGGGGCCAGATGTAGCATAGGCAGCATTTAAGGACTGTATGTTCTCCATTGACAGGGTTTTCCCACTGCCACCTCCAACACTGTTTCCAGAACTCCCTCCTGTACTATTTGTTCGCCGATGACCTAAGCGAGGGGACCGTGGAAGCCGAGGAGATCGCCCAGGACTCTGGCTGCTTGGTTCCACTTTCCCTACTGATCGAGCACTTCCATACATGGTTGCAGGATGAACTTAGGTGCCAGAAATGGTGTAAAGCAAAAAACAACAACGTAATTCCGTGAGGTTTCTCTATGGCTATAAAGTCAGCTTAAGGCTATCAAAAATAGCAGGTCACCAGCTGTCCAATCTTGAAGAAATATCTTATGCCATATCTGTAATGAAAAGATCACACATTAAATCCCCAATAATAAATATTTCCCTTCTCAGAACTGTTCTATTACCTTTACTTGGGGAAGAATCTCCTTTCATTAGTATTCTCAAAGCTTTAAAAAAAATCACATTACCCACAATGCAATGTTTTTCTAACTGAAAATGTGAGAGTATCAACTGATAATTACAAAGTGACACACATCTGAAGAACAGAACTCAGACTATTACTCTCATAAGATCAATGTATAAATATCAATACTTGGATACATTATCAGAATAAAAGAACTCAATATATTAGTCATATATAAGATCAATATATAAACATTAATACTTCAACACATTATCAGAACTAATAACAGCTAAACATACTAGTCAGATGCAAGATTAATATTTAAATACCAATACTTCCATATACACTGGGAATAACAATTAGAAAATAGTTTTTACGGTTAGGAAGACGTATCTATCCATGGGTAAAGTGAGAACCTGAGGTCATAACTCCAGAACCCAGGTAGAACTGTATGCTACAGCATGCAGCTAAAATTCCAGTGTTCTTATGGAGAGATGGGACACAAAGAAGGGAACATTCCCAGAAGCTTAAGGGCCAGCTAGAGAACAAAGAGACCTTGTTTCAAACAAGATGAAAGCCGGACCAACACCTAAGGTTGATGACTGCCAACACTCAAACACATATTATACACACACACACACACACACACACACACACACACACACACACACGGCAGGGCAGGGTGCGGGGGAGAGCGAGAAGGAGGAGGAGAGAGTAGGACAGGGAGATACAGAAGAAAATAGGCTTTTAACTTAAAATAAACTCAGGCTGGGAATATAGATCATTTGGAAACAAGATCCGCCCAGCATGAACAAAGTTCTGGGCTTGAGCCCCAGCATTGCATAAAATGGATGTTGTAGCACACACATACCAGTAATGACAGCACAAGAGGTAGAAACAGCAGGGTCAAGGTCATCCTCATCTACAAAGTTCAGTTTGAAGTGAAACTCACGTACGGGAAGCCCTGCCTCAAAAAAACAAAGTCCTATCAACAGCAACAAACCTATATAATATTACCTTAAACATAACCAAAATCTTTAAGCATTTAAAACTCCATTGGAAGACATGTACCTCAAGAATAGACAGATAGACAGATAGACAGATGATAGATAGATAGATAGATAGATAGATAGATAGATAGATAGATAGATAGATAGATAGATGATAGATAGACAGATAGATAGACAGATGATAGATAAAAAGTTAGCCATGCTCCCACATGAGAAAACAAATACTTCTCGTGGGTTAGTTCTTCCCCCAGCTCATTCGCACAATCCCAGGGGGTTTTCACATTACTCAAAAATGCTGACTCTAAAATTCAAATGGAGGACTAAAAGTACAATAGCCAAACTAGCCAAGCATGGTAGAGCAGAGGAGGCAAGGCAGTAGAATCACCACAAATTTCAAGTCCATGTGGTCTATAAGCCAATTACCAAGACAATAGCCAAGGCCATATACTTAAAAAAAAAAAAGGCGACAAGACGAATTCATGAATAAAGGTGTTTGCCACATGTGGTGGTTTGAATGAGAATGGCCCCCACAAGCTCATGCTTGAATATCTGGCCCCTGTTGGTGAAATTGTTTAGGAAGGATTAAGAGGTATAGCCTTCCTTGTTGGAGAAGGCATGTCACTGGACCATTCTGAGTTAGCGCTCTGCCTCTCCTCTCGGCCGCTGCTCCAGATGTCTGCCACCATGTATGTCTCTGCTCTACTATTACAGACTCTTAACCCTCTGGAACTTAATGCCAATTAAACTCTTTTACAAGTGCTCTGTTACAGCAATAGAAAAGTAACTAATACCTAAGTCTGGTGAGATTAGTTCAATCCCCACAACCTACACAAAGTCAAAGGAAAAAGCCAACTCCACAAAGTTGTCCTTTGACCTCCACATACGCATGATGGTGTTCATACTCACATACATATATCCACATATACACACAGAATCAATTTTTTAAAAAGGAGAGGCTAGAGCAATGGTTCAGAGGTTAAGCACACTTCCTGCTTTTGCAAAGGTCCCAGGTTTGGTTCCCAGCACTCCCATGGCAGCTCACAACCATCTGCTCCCCAGTTCCAGGAGGTACACTGCCATCTTTGACCTCCATGGGCAGCGGGGATGCATGTAGTGCACATACATTCATACACATAAAATAAAAACAACTAAATCATTTTTAAAGAAAAAAATGGAACTAGATAGATGGCTTAGTGGTTAAGACCATTTGCTGCTCTCCCCTAGGATCTGACATCAGTTCCCAGCACCCACAGGGTGAAGCACAACTGCCTGTTATTCCAGCTCCAGGAGACCCAAGCCTCTGGCCTCCACAGGCAGGTGTATGCATGCATAGACATACAGCCACACAAAGTTTCATATATCCAATATAGTAAGAGCAAATACTTACTAAGACTATTTTTAGATACATAAAGAAGACATCCCCAGTGCAAGATAAGTTACAGGTCTACAATCCTTTATTTACAACATTTTTTAAAAACTAATTTTTAAAAAATATTTTTAATTATGAGTTGGGTGGTAGTGGCACACGCCTTTAATCTCTGGAGGCAGAGGCAGGTGGAGCTCTGTGAGTTCAAGGTTAGCCTGGTCTACACTGAGTGTCAGGACAGGCTTCAAAGCTACAGAGAAACCCCGCCTTGGGAAAAAAAAAAAAAAAAAGATTTTTAATTATGTGTGACTGCGAGTGTTCTCAGAGGTTGTCAGAGCCCTTGGAGCTGGAGTTACAAGTGGTTGTACACCATCTGATATGGATGTCAGGATCTTGGGGCCTCTGTAATAGTATAAACTCTAATACTGCTCTTCCTGAGGACCTGAGCTTGGTTCCTAGCATCCACATCAGACAGCTTACAACTGCCTGTAACCCCAGCTCCAGGGGAATCAGACACCTCTGACCTTTGTAGACACTTTCATTCATGTGCATACACACACACACACACACACCCCTAATTAAAACAATAAATCTTTTTAAAAAATATTTGCTGTTAGCCACTGAGCCATTTCTCCAGCCCCCCTCCTCACTTTTTGTAAACTAACTTAGTAGGTAAACCTATCATGATGCAAGATTTCCTAGTGTTTTTATCTGTAACACTGCATAGTATCATACATTTTATCAATGAAATAATGTGGATGATCAAAAGATACTGCATAATGCCCAATCATATTCTGAGAAAAATTCTGGGAAACAAAGTTGTATCAGATCATCATATTCTCATAAAGAATTATAGACTTTATTATAAAGACAGACATATCAGCATGCTTATAATTCCAGCTACACCGAGTCTGAGGCAGCCTGGGCTACACAGTAAGACCACATCTCAAAAACTAAAGAAAGATAAAATAAATAATACAATTAAACCAGCTGGGCATAGCTGTATTTGTTTGTAATACTAAACAATGGGGAGAATGAAGGCCAACGTGAGTTTTTACAAAGCAAGTTCCAAACCAAGCTAGGATATCTATATCAATATTAATGGAGAGAGAGAGGGAGAGAGAGAGGGAGAGAGAGAGAG
>NW_026067943.1:9681226-9849848 GCF_014885135.2 Alexandromys fortis
GGCCGAGGGAGGCCGCGCGAGACGGGGCGCGAGAGAGAGAGAGAGAGAGAGAGAGAGAGAGAGAGAGAGAGAGAGAGAGAGAGAGAGAGAGAGAGAGAAATTGGAGGGATTAAAATCCATAACCTGAGTTCCTTATATAAAATGGCTTTCACATCCACCATTATACTTTAAGTCCTTTCTGGTCCTATCAATAATACCTAACTAAATGTAAACTCTATAAAAATAATCATCATGTTTATTATATTTAAGAAAGTAGCTGATAAGAACAGTTTTTTGTTTTGCTTTGTTTTGTTTTCTCTGAGACAGGGTTTCTCTGTGTAACAGCTGTCTTGGAACTAGCTCTGTAGACCAGGCTGGCCTCTGCCTCCAGAGTGCTGGGATTAAAGGCGTGTGCCACCGCAACCTGGCCGATAAGAACAGTTTGTATATGTTCAATACAGATACCTTTTTTCTAAATACTTTTTATCATTGGTTGGTTTGATCTAAATGCAGAATCCTCAGATCCAGTTCAACTGTGTCCACAACCCCATCCATCCTATACAATCCCCTCATCCTGCAGAATATCAAAAAGGAACTCTAGATCTAGTAAACATCATAATGAGTGAGGTAACCCAGATCCAGAAAGACAAATATCATGTGTACTCACTCATAAGTGGCTTTTAGAAATGAAGCAAAGAAAAACCAGCCACAACTCACAACCCCCAGAGAACCTAAGAGGACCCTAAGAGAGACATACATGGATCTAATCTACATGGGAAGTAGAAAAAGACAAGATCTCCTGAGTAAATTGGGAGCATGGAGACCATGAGAGAGGAAGGGAGGGGAAAGGAGAAAAATATATAGCTTAATAAAAACAATAAAAAATATTTAAAAAAAAAATTTTAAAGAGGAATGTTACACACCAAAACCAATCACTTAGCATTTCACAGTTCTCCAAGCCCTGGCAATCAATCATTATTTCATACCTTCTCTCTGCCTATTCTGGACTTTTCATATACATGGAATTAAATGTGACCTTTTAGGTGAAAGATTAACAGCAGAGGGTGTCAAACTTTTTGCTATCTAAGCCATTTCACAACATTCCAAATACCACCTTTCATGTATGGTCTCAATGAGTTCTCAAAATAGAACAACAAAACTGAATTCAAGCCTGGGCACTACCATGCTACCACAAAGCTTCTAAGTCATAAAAAATATAAAATGTCCAACACATAACCCGAACCACAGATGCACTTACTCTCTTACTCAGAATCCTGCAGTGTATCCCAAGTTAATATACATCCACACATAGCAACTGTATGGACCCTTGAATTCTCACTCTTCCTACAAAAGCTAGAAGCGAACCATGGAACGATAAGTAGCAATCTCTTCCTCGTTCCTAACAGGTGGGAGACAATAGCTCTCTACAACCAAAAACATCTTCCCAGAGAAAACACCAAATACTCCTAAGACAAATGGAACTAGGAAATGCTTTAACAGCAACATGTTAGAGTAACCTACCTTAAATTAATTATAATTGAATAGGCTCGTGTAAACGTGCTATGAGACATTTACAAGAAGATGCAAAAAAATGTAATAGACTACCATTAGTTAAAGCACTGCCATTAAAATTCTGGCCTAACCTCAGAGTCACTAGACTAACCTGCTGTGCTAGGTTATACTCCTCAGTAATTATCGTTTATTATCTGAAAATGAGTTAAGAATTTTAAACATTGTATTTAAAATTTTTGAAAGAGTCTGTTTGTTTTCTCAAAAAGCTATAAAATTGCTAGGGTCAAGAAATATTCATTTTAAGTTCTCTGTAAAAAGATTTAAAGATCATACTGAAGTACATACAATTTGGCAGAACTAAAATTTGAAATGAACTACCATTTTAAAAGGAAATTTCAATTTTTAATTTTTTTATAGCAGTGGAGATTGAACCAAAGCTTGCACATGATAAGCATGAACTCTACCACAGAGCTATAGCTCCAGTTCATAAGTTTTGCTTTTTTGCTTGTGTTTTGAGACTGAACCTCATGTATTCTAGTCTCTCTAATTTGTCGTGTAGCTGAGAATGGCCTTAAAGTCCTGGTGTTCCTCCTTCCACTTTCCAAGTGCTGGGATTACAAGCATGTACCATGATGGCCAAATCTACAAGTTTCACTTTTTAAAGTAGTCTTCATGTTTAATAGGTCCCAAGGTAAATCTGCAATGATGCTCATTACTGTATCATTTATACCAGCAAGAATGTAATTTCCAACAAGAAACTGGTTTAAATAAATCATGTTATTTCTAAACCCTAAATATGCTTATCTTTACCTGACATGCAAAGACATTTACAATATACTATAAAATAGAAAGGTAAGTTGTGGAAGAATGCATACAATAAAATCACTAGTATACAAAGTGATGAACATGCATGTGTCCACATACACACAGGTATAATTCCAACCCTTGGGTCACAAGTGGCCAAAGCTAGCTAAGAATTTTTCTGTGATTTTTTTTTTGCATGGATGCAATGTTTGCATGTGTATGCATGATGTGTATGCACACACTTGTAGAGGCCATATGTTGATGTTATCTTCTTTGATTACTCTCTTCCTTATATACTGAGGCAGGATCTCTCACCTGAACCCAGAGCTCACTGAATTGGCTAGTCTAGTTAGCAGTCTATTCTAGGGATCGTCTGACTCTGTCTCCAGAGTTCTGGGATTAGAGGCAGGTGGGCAATTACCTGGATGCTAAGAATCCAAACTCTGGTACTCATATTTGCATAGCAAGCACTCTTACCTGCGAAGCCATTTTGCTAGTTCCTTCTGAAATTTTTGTGATTTGATGGTGTAATTCTCAAGGGTAAGCTTTGGAGATGACAGTGTGTAGCATTATCAAAAGTATAACAAAAATCTGGGCCAGTGAAGACACCTCATTGAGTAAAGGTGATTTCCACCAAGTCCAACAATCTTGAGTTCAATCTCAGAGATATGGGAGAAAGAAATGGCCCCAAGTTGCTTCCACACAGAAAATAATAAAAAAAAATTAAAAAAAACTGTTTGTTAGGAAAAAAATCATTTACCACACCTTGAAGTCACAGAGGTCAATCCACCTCTTTTTTTTAAGATTTGTTTATTTGTTTATTTATTTATTTATTTTTGTATACAGTGTTCTGTCTGTATGTATGCTTGCAGGCCAGAAGAGGGCGCCAGATCTCATTATGGATGGCTGTGAGCCACCATGTGGTTGCTGGGAATTGAACTCAGGACCTCTAAAAGAGCAGTCAGTGCTCTTAACCTCTGAGCCATCTCTCCAGCAGCAAGAAATCTGACCGTGGTGATGCTGTGAGCCACCATGTGGGTGCTGGGAATTGAACTCAGGTCCTCTGGAAGAGCAGGCAAGTGCTCTTTACCACCGAGCCATCTCTCCAGCAGCTCAATATACTTCTGCCCCTTGAAGTCTCAGAGGTCAATCTCCCTCTGCCTCCCAAGTGTTGGGATTAAAGGTGTGTACTACCACACCCAACTACTCTCTTTCTTCCTTTTTTTTTTTTTTGTTTTTTACTTTAAGAACTTTCACTTTTAGGTTGCATATCTTTTTAACACACTGTAAATCATTTAAAGGTTTTGTTTTGTTTTTGAATATCTCTTTACTGTGTCTCTCTCTCTTTTTCTGACCACGTGAGCCTTTAAATTACTGAGCAATATAGGTAGGATTAAAGCCGTGGCTTTGCCAGCTAGATCCAGCTTTCCAGCCTCATTCATGTGCCTTGTCTAACAAAATAAGAAAGCATTATTTTCATGGGGTATTTTTTGTTTTGTTTTGGCTTGGCTTGGTTTTTTGTTTGATTTTTCAAGACAGAGTTTCTCTGTGTAATAGTCCTAGCTGTCCTGGAACTCACAGAGATCAGACTGCCTCTACCTCCCGAGTACTGGGATTAAAAGTGTGCACCACCACCACCACCACCGATCTACTATTGTTTTTTAAAAGTCTCACTATAAACTAAAACATTAAATAAGGACCATTCAGCACTAATTTTCATGGTAATCAATGACCAATGACAGAGGTCTGAACAGTGATTGCTAATATTTCTATGAACAATAGACTTTTTAAAAGAAAAGAAACTTACACATTAAAGAAAACTTACATCTTTGTTCCACTTTCTGCATACAACTTAGTAAAACTAGGTTTGTTCAAGCTTACCCTGACTCTTCAGTATCTACTGGAGACTGGGAACTACATACAGCACACTGGCTAAAGCACCACCACAAGAGTATAGCAACCTGAAAGAGGGTCTCTGGTAGGAGCAAAATATGGAATTAAAGGGGCAATCATAATACTTGCCACTGTTATCATTTCTCCCTTTTATAGAAGGGTTAGTAACTCAGTTACAAATCAGGTGGATTACAGGTTTTAATAATTCTTATCAGTTAATCAAGTTAATTGTAACTTCTATCAACAGTCTCACCATAATAAATACATTGTCAAACAGATACTTAGGAGTAAACAGTGGTTAAGCAGGCCCTGGACTTCTATCAACAATCTGCCACTCGGACAGGGGAGGCAAGCTCTAGGTTGTGGAGCCTCCCTTAACTCTAGGCCTCACACCATCATCTTCTAGAATGCTAAGACGTTCAATTGTAACTTTAATTATCTTGCATTTTATACCAAATTTCACACTAAGTAAAATAAATCATGAGCATGGTGTAGTGTGATAAGGGCATGACATCCCAGCTACTTGGGAGATTGAGTCAGGGGAATAACTTGAACCCAAGTTAGACAAGAGCAGCTTGGGCAACTTAATAGTAAAACCCTGTTTATTTAAAAAAAAAAAAAAAAAAAAAAAAAAAAAAAAAAAAAAAAAAAAAAAAAAAAAAAAAAAGGAGAGAGAAAGAAATCTAAAACCAGATGTACCTATTCACAACTTCTTATCCATAAATCCAAATTCCAAAATCTCACAAAATACAAAACATTTGAAACTAATCTTGTGGACTAACTAGGCCTGTGCCAAAATGGAAATAGCAGTATCTCTGTTGAACTACAAAGCCACAGTCCCTGAAACCTGCCTTACAATACACAGGGGCTGGAGGTGGCTCGGGACCTATGAGCTCATACTGCTCCTTCAGAGACCACAGCACCCACACCTGCAACTCAAAACTACTGTAACTACAAGTCCAGGGAAAGCCAATTTCTCTCTCCTGCCTCTCGTCATTGGCCGTTCAGCTCTTTATTAGTAGACCATCAGGTGTTTAGACAAGCACAGTAACACAGCTTCACAGAGTTAAACACACGCAACATAAACAAGAGTAACTCACCTTAAAATAATATTCCCCAACAATGAGTGGCACAAAGACCAAAGAACCGGCACTTTGGCTGCCGTAAGTGATAAACTGAGTAGATCTAAAGAGGCTCATCGTATCCGGTCTAGTCTTGACATCAACAACGATAAAAACGAACAGTTCTCTCTGAGATGGGAAAATGGCAAGAACATCTCTCATCACCTTTCTATGAAACCAAATGCTAGAAACCCTAGCCATAGAAGGAAATAAGGGGTACCAGAATTGCAAAAACAAAATAGTAACAATCTAAACATTATGTAATGTGGAAATAAAAGAATTTATGATTAAGTTATCAGACTAAGGCTGGCAAAACTTAGAAAAATACAGCCAATACTGAAAATGCAATTTTGTCTCTATAGAGCAATAGGAAATAGAAAATAAATTTTATTTCAAAATTCTCTTTACAGCCAGACTCACACTTGTACTCCCAGCACTAGAGAGGCTACAGCATGGAGACCGCCATGAAATCAAGATCATCACAAAATGAAATCATCTCTAACTACAGAGCATGACCCCATCTGCAAGACTTAAATAATTAAGCCATACATGGTGCACACTCTAATTTTAGCACTCAGGAGACAGGAGTAGATATCTGAGTTCTAATCTAGTCAGGACTACATAGTAAAACCGGGGTGGGGGAGATACATTTATTATTTATTAATGAATAAATAAAATTATTTAAACAAAAGCCAGACACAGTAGTATATGCCTGTAGTCCCAGCTACTTGGGGACAGAAGACTGAGATGGCAGGATAACTGGGAGTTAAGGCCAGCCTGAACAACATTGTGAGACCACGTCTCTTAAAAAATAATAATACAAAAAATCTATTTATAATAGGATAAATATAATAAAAGATGAGTGAGAATACTGCAAAAGAAAAGAACTACAAAGCATTACTGACCCCCATGTAGTGGCTCACCCTGCAGTCCCAGTTTTCAGGCAGCTGAGGTAGGAAGACTGCCGTAAATTTGAGGTCAGCCTAGGCTTACAGCAAGACAATGAATGTCTCAAAAGGCAAACAAGCAACAAAAGCAAGTGAAGCATTTAGGGATGACCTTTGCTTGCCAGCAAGTCTGATAACCTGAGCTCAATCCCTGGAACCCACAAGGCAGGAGATAACCGAGTACTACAAGTTGTCGCCTGACCTCCTTAAGCTCTCCATGGCTGTCTGTCTCTGTCTCTCATACTCGCCAACAAATAAATGTAATTTTAATTAACTAAGAAATGAAAAATAACAATGGAGTCACATTTGAAAATTCAAGACTCCACATCATGAAGAAATGATTTTACCCAACTTGTAAGTCCAACTAAATTGTAATTTAGGACCTCACGTTCCTTTTATCTTTTGAAGGCATTCATGTGTGCATGTGTGTATAAGTGCAGGCACAATCATGCCTTGACCCATGTTTCACAAATCAGAGAAAAATCTCAGGTGTCTGCTCACCTCCCACCTTATCTAAGACCCACCCACTGCTGCCAGCACCACCACCTCTCTTTTTTTTTTTTTTTAAGGAGATGTGGGTTCACGTAGCCAGGCTAGCCTTGAACTCACTATACAGCTGAGAATAACCTGGAACTCTGATCTTCCAGCCTTACACCATCGTGCCCAATTAAGAAGGTGCTGAGCATCTAACACCGGGCCTCAAGCATGCTAGGCAAGCACTCGACTATATCCACAGCCCTGGATGCTTATTTCACTATGCTACTGACTGAGCCTAGAGCATCAAGCATACCACATGAGCACGGAAACACTCAGCTGTCTATCCCCAGGACACTCAACACAGTTCTGTTTTGTTCTGTTTTGTTCTGTATGAGACAGGGTTTCTCTGTGTAGCCCTGGCTGCCCTGGAACTCACTCTATAGACCAGGCTGGCCTTGGCCTTGAACTCCGAGAGATCCATCTGCCTCTGCCTCTCTTGCTTGGATTAAAGGAGTGCACTCCCACCTGTACAGTTCTTATTCTGGCAAGCTGATTCCAACTTTGAAATAAAAAGTCAACAGGCCCATAGTCAAAGAAGAAATTTAATTGTTTTATTAAGTTAAAATTCAAATACCATTTTGTAGTATATGTTGATAAGTTTTAGTAAGTTTGTACAGTTATACAACCATCACAATGCTTAAAATACTTCAACTAACACAAAAGAGCTTCTTATGCCAGGTATGTTGGTACCCACCTATAAACCCAGCTCTCAGGATGCTCAAGCAACAGGATACAGGTTTTGAGGCCAGCTTGGGTTACACATTGAGTTCCAGGTCAGCCTGGGCTCCAAAACAAGGAGGAAGAGGTAGGTCCTATATTCATTTTCAGTTATTCCTCAGTCTTATCCCTTGACACAGCCACAACTCATTTGACTGACCTTCCTATAAGTTTCTCATAAATAAAATTATAAGCCAGTTATTTCTTCATTAACATAACATTTTGAGACTATTTATAATGTTTATTCATTTTTATTGTTCATCAGCTCACCTGTTCCCAAATTTTGCTGTTGTAATTAATATTGCTGTGAATATTTACATACAAATCTGTGAACATGTTTTCATTTCCTCTTTTGTAGACACTACTTACAAAAGTTAAAGGCATATAGTAAATATGTTTGACTTGTTTTCATAATATCTGCCATGTGCAGAAATCCCAGCTCCCCCACTTCTTCACCTGCACCACCCCACTCTTGATTTTAGCTCTTCTGAGGGTGTGGGTGGTTACCTCACTGTGGTGTCCCTACTAATGAGCAACGGTGGTGAGTAGCTTTCCCAGGTGCTTATTACCATGGTAGGGTAGGAGCTATTCAAATCTTTTGTTCACATCTGTTGACTTGTTTGTCCTAGTAGAAAGAATTCCTTATATATTCTAAATGAAAGGGGGCTGGAGAGATGGCTCAGCAATGCAGAGTGCTTACTGCTCTAAGAGAGGCCCAGAGTACAGACTACCACTCTCATCAGGCCGCTCACAAACACCTGGAACTCCAGCGCCAAAGGACCCGATGCTCCCTTCTGGTCTCCGTGTACTAGCACATACACACATAGAAACAAAATACAATCTTTTAAAATAAGAATAAGGTTCCAAATAAAAGACACAAATCCTTTATCAACCATATGGTTTGCAAGCATTTTTCTCCCACCTGTCGTTTGCTTTTTATTTCGTTAGTGACAGCTTTTAAGAGTAAAACTTTAAACTTTTTGGTTTTTATTTTGGGGGGAACAGGGTCTCTCTATATAGCTCTGGCTGTCCTGGAACTCACCATGTAGACCAGACTGGCCTCAAATCACATCTGCTGCCTCTCTCCTCTTTCCCATTGCCCCAAGTGCTGAGACTAAAGGTTTGTTTCCAAACCTGATCAAAAAAAGAAAAAAAAAAACTCTGATAAACATCCAATTGTCTTATTTTCTTATATGAGTTATGCTCTTAATCGAATATCTAGGAAACCCTTGCTGGGCATAGATGCATCTATAGTTCCACTAAGAAAGGGAAGATTACTTGGGCTTTGTAGTTTAGCATCAGCCTAGAAAATATACTAAGGACCAAAAATCCATCTCAAGTAAAAAACAAAATCCTGGAAGGAAAAAGGAAGCAGCAGAGCGAGCAGAACGATTGAGCATGAACTACAACGACACACATCTATGAGTAGAGTGACACCCAATACTTTGTCTACTGATCTAAAATACTAACTGAAAACATTCTTTCCTTGCTCAGCACTTCAGAATTTCTCCTATGATGTAAAATTTGGGGTTCTTTTCTTTATCTTGTATATGCTGATATCCAATTGTTCTAGTACTTTCCCCCACTGAACACCTCTGTCAAAAATTAATCAGCTGGGTCTGGTGGCACACACCTTTGAACCCAGTGGCTCGGGAAGAGAGGCAGAGGCAAGTCATCTACACAGAGAATTCCAGGATAGTTAGAGATACATAGAGAAACCTTATCTCAGAAAAACAAAACAAAACAACAACAAATGAACCAGAATATAACCAGCACACAAGAGACATCTGTGCACTCATGTTTGTAGCTATAGTGTTTATAGTAGCAAAGATATGGAATGTTCATCATATAGATGTTTATATTAATCACCATAGAGCAGGATAAACTCGTGTCATTTGCAGGAAATGTGTAGAACTGTGTCCTAGTTTACTGCTCTGCTGCTGTGATAAACACTGACCAAAAGCAACTTGGGAAGGGGAGAGTTGATTTGGCGTCCACATCACAGTCCATCCCTGAGAGAAACTAGAGCAGGTGTTCAAGTAGGATCCTGGAGGCAAGACCTCAAGAGCATGGAGGAACACTGCTTACTGTTACTCCTCATGACTCGCTCAGTCTGATTTCTCATGCCACCCAGGACCACCTACCCGGGATGGCTGCACCCACAGCAGGCTGTGCTCTCCCACATCAATCATTAATCAAGAAAAAGCTCCACAGGCCACCAATCTGATGGGCATTTTCTCAACTGAGGTTCCCTCTTCCCATATAACCCTAGTTTGCATCAATTTTTCAAAACGTACCCAGCACAAACTGGATGACACCTTGTTGCCTTGTTATATAAAATAAACCAAATAGAAAAAAAAAGTCTCCTGTTTGTCTTTCAGATGTAGAAACTGGAGGGGGGGGGAAGGGATGACGCAAGAGTAAAAGGGGGATAACAGAGGCTGTAGTGAGTGGGAAGTAGAGGGAGAAAAAATATGATCAAAGTAACACATATGAACATGCCATAATAAAGCTCATTAATTTCTGTCACTAATACAGGTTAATAAAAGAGATGGCCTAGTCAAAAAAATAACTATCCATAAATGTGTGGATTTGTTTCTGAACTTTCTATTCTGTCCATTTCACCTGGATATGTATGTATGCTTGTATGTTCATTCCTATACAATTCCTACTGCCCTGATTACCAATCATGACAGTCATTGATGGCTACTGAGTGTCAAGCAAACAGTCTTGAAAAGCAAGAGGGACACTTCTTATACAGATGTTAAAACTGACCCTAAGGGGCTGAATGGCTCAGTGGCTAAAAGCATTGCCTGTTCTTCCAAAGGTCCTGAGTTCAATTCCCGGCAACCACATGGTGGCTCACAACCATCTGTAATGAGGTCTGGTGCCCTCTTCTGGCTTGCAGACATACTCACATACAGAATATTATATACATAATAAATAAATAAATATTTTTAAAAACTGATCCTAAGGCTACAGTCACTAAAAGAGGCTGGTAACAGCAAAAAGGAAAAAGAAAAGTCCTATTTTATGATGAGTCAGTAAGAAGGGGAGAGATCATCAATAAAGGATGCTAAGAAAATGAGGCAGGCAGTCATGTTGGGGAGGTAACTTCAACACTTAACTAAAACTATACAAAAGCCAATTTTACACAGATCTCAGGAAGGTGTAACAATAACACCCTCAGAAAGTAATATAGAGAATGAAGTGATGACCACAGAGTGAGAAAGATTTCTTAAACAAAACATAAAAGTGATTAACAATAGCAGCAAATATTGATTGGACTGTAAGAAATTCGTTTTTTCAATAAATGCCACAATGGGAACGAAAATGGAAAGCTACTGAATGAAAGGAAATATTTACAATATAAATAACCAGCACTCAGATATTAACAAAATATATTAAGAACTCCTGTATATTAATTTAGAAAGACACTCAAATAAAAAATTGAGCCAGACATTTGAATAAGCATTTCACAAAACAAATGATCTAGTGACCAAGAGACACAAGATATCTCAACCTCTCTGGACATGGGGATCACACCTATAATCCCAGCACTGTCCAACACAGCAAGATAACAAATTCTAGGTTGTGCTGAGCTATATAGGAAGGCCCTGTCTCAAAATGAACAAACAAACCAGGCCTATAATCCCAGAACTTGGGAGGTATAAGATCAGGAGTTCAAGGTTATCTTGAACTACAGAGTGAGTTGAAGCCAGCTGGGCTACAAATATCCCCAAATTTAAAAAAAAATCAAATAAAAAATAATAAAGTGTAGTATATTTCTATAACAGAATACTATTCAGCAATGAAAATGAACAAATCTCAGCAACTCATAATTAAGTGTCTCAAAATCAAGATTCCAGTATGAAAGGATTTCATACAAATGAAGTTGAAAAACAAAAAAACTAAACCTTGAAAATCTGGGGCTAGAGAGATGGCTCAGCAGTTAAGAGCACTGACTGCTCTTCCAGAAGTCCTCAGTTCAATTCCCAGCAGCCACATGGTGGCTCACAACCATCTATAACGAGATCTGGTGCCCTCTTCTGGAGTGCGGGCAGAACACTGTATACATAATCAATAAATAAATCTTTCTTTAAAGAAAATCTATCAGTAGTTCCTTTTGTTAGGAAAAAATCCTAAGAGAGGCGGTTCCGCAGGTGCAAAGAAATTCAATTGGGTCAGATCAAACCGAATTAAAATGCCCATCGTTTTCACATGGCAGGGAGACAGGAAAGTGGGGAGCACATGACAACCCGAAACCACATGTTTCTCTTCTGGGAGCCCACTTAAAATACCCTGTGTGAGTGGTCCTGACCAGGGAGGGATCAGGACCTGGCATGCTGGGATTTGGAGTCCAAACTAATGCAACTCCCAGGCCAGGGGGCTGGAATGGATGTCAGGAGCTGGGGCTACGCTCCAGACTTAACACCTTTAACATACAGTTTCACTGTCTGTGGTTTCAGGTACCAAATGGTGGGTCAGATGATAGTATTAAGTGAGAAACTACAGAAATAACCAATTTTTTTAAACTGTATGCTAATTGAACAGCATCAAAATATCTCATGCCATCTACTTCATTCTTCCCAGAAATCTATTGCATCTCTTGGTGACTTTCTGAATTATCAGATCTACTGTCAGGTGCTGAGTGCAAGTAACCTTTCCAGAGTAGCCTAATACTGTGTCTCAAAACCTGTGTCATTCCTTCAATGTATCTCATCAAACAGGCACTGTAATCATTTCACATTATCATAATACGGATTGGACACAAAACCAGAGTGGTGTTACAGGCCTGAGGGAGGAAGATGACAAGTTCCAGACCAGCCTGGACTACCTAGAGACCTTTTATTTTCACACACAAAAAAGGAGGGTGGTAACTCAGTGTGGTGATAGGCACCTTTAATCCCAGCACTCGTAAGGCAGAGGTAGGCAGATTTCTCGATGGATGGATGGATGGATGGATGGATGGATGGATGGATGGATGGATGGATGGATGGATGTTTGGGGTGAATAGAGTTTAATATAATAAGGTAGATAGGTTGGTTAGATTCCACAAACTCATTATATAACCCAATGTGCCCTCCAACTCCTGTCTCAGCTTCCTAAACGCTGGGCTAATAGGTGGAATCCTATTACTGAGCACCTGGCTCAGTAAAGTCTGTGTTAATGTCTCCCCACAGAAGAGGCAGCCTGCATGAGTCCTCTGTGAGCCAGGACAGTGGCTGTGCCTTTATAAAGGATCAGAGAGGGAAGAGTAAAAAAGGCTTCTAGAATGGTGACCTAGAGGGTGCCAAGTGTTCCACAATTTGTTAAACTATACATTTGTTTTAGCATTTTTCTACTTTGTGTGTTTGGGTGTGTACGTGTGGGTACAGATGTGTGTTTATATGGGTGCAACTGTATGTGCACGCATACAGGCCAAGAGTCAATTTCAGGTATCATTTCTCAGGAGCCTTATAATTTGAGAAAAGGTCTTTCATTTGGTCTGGAGCTCACAATTAGGCAAAGCTGACTGGCCAGCCTGCCCAGGGACTGGCCTGTCTCACAACACCCTGATCCATGCTGGAATGACAAGCAGAACCCCCATGCCTGGCTTTTTCACAGTGTTGTAGAGCTCAACTGAGGTTTTCATACTAGTACTCCAATTACTGTATACTGAGCTACCTCCCCAGTCCTTGCTTTTCTACTTTAATTGGCAAATTATATTATACAATAAAATGAAATTTAAAGTCTAAACTTTTATTTCCCAAAATAGTTTCACAATAATAACACAATGTTAAACTTAAGGCATCCCCACAGAACATGGGTTAATTCCAAATACAAGGGCTTTCAAATAAAACAATAACAATGGGGGAAATGATATATCCAGAGGGTAGTAAGGTGAAACTGTCTATTCATCACACAGTATACCACAATAAAACTCGGAAGAACATAGGGGATTAATTCTATCAGCTGGTGAAGCACTAGCAGTGATAGTGTAAGAGTAACTGCCAAATCACTGACAGGGTCACCAATTCATAAGCCCAGTACTACGAGTGCTGAGGCAAGAGCACTGTGAGTCCAAGGTTTGCCTAACTACACAGTGAGAATCCATTTAAAAAAAAAAGTGAAATTAAATAGCTATCCTTCTGAAACACACCAGATCATGTCTACTAATTCAAAGTTTCTATCATCCCAGGGTGATGGTGGTGCACGTCTTTAATCCCAGGACTCAGGAGATAGAATCAGGCGGATCTCTGAGTTCGAGACCAGCCTGGTCTAAGAATGAGTTCCAGGACAGCCAAGGCTACACAGATAAATTCTGCCCCCACTGCCCCCACTCCAAAAAAAAAAAAAACCAACAACCTCATAGCTTCAATAACTATGAGCACAGGCTAAGGAATCTTACTTAGCATTCATTCAATGCTTGCAACCCAGGAGGAAATGTATTAAATACCTCCTTAAAACATTCATACCATCAATGAACACTACTAGTCTTATAAAATCAGTAAGAAATAGTAAACTGGGGGGTGGAGGAGAGGGAAAAACCACACATCTTTCTGGACTGATGTCTTAACTAAAAAACACCAGACAAGAGCAGGAGCAGAAATCACTGATTCAGACTGGAATGCACCGAGTTTGAGGAGCTAACGTGAAATACAGTCCTCACACTCAGGACAAGGTTCACTGAAGACAAAAACACATCCTCCCAGCCTAAACTAAAACACAGAGGATAAGGTGGCCTGGAGAAACACTGAAGAAGTAGGTAGAAAAGGAGTCAAAAGGTGACTGACAGCAGAGCTAAGAGACTGAGCAAGAAACACAGGACACCCTCTGAGAATCCTTAAGGAAGAGAGGTTTACAAAAGGAGAAAATCAGACATCAAGGCCCCTGCCTGTAATCCCAGCACTTGAAAGCTGAGGCAGGACAACTGCTGTTAATTTGAGGCCAACCTGAACTATGTAGTGAGTTCAAAACCATCCTGAAAGACACAGCAAAACCTTGTTTAAAAATTAAAAAAGTTGGGGGGGGACTATGAAGTCTGCCGTGGTACCAGTTTCCAACATGGATAATCTCTGCCTTCATGGCGTTGTGAAATCCCATCTTGTGTGTGTTGGATCCAGACACAAACATGTAATATACAAACTATGGCAGAAGTGCCAGCACACCACTCGCAAGATTAGGTTAGAAAACACTGTGGCTAAATCTCCCTTCCCCTCCAGAGCTCTTGATCCAAAAGATGCAAGGTGCCACTGTTGTAAGTGCACCTGTAATCATACACAGAGATCCAAATGGCAAGGGACTGGTCTATTTGCCCAGCAAACAGCCAACAAAAACCTGCAGCCTACCGCCAGCCATGCATACGCTCCTGGAAACAGAACCTCCTCCAGTGAAGCTCGAGATCACAGCAGCCTCACTCTATACCTCTACAGCCTGAATCAGAGGCACCAAACACAACCAGACTTCAGACACAGAGTCTATCAAATAAAAAATGTTCCTTATTTTAAATTTGGAGGTTATTGTGTAGCAATAGAGCACTGCCAAAGGGTTAAATACAAGGACAGAAAAGAAAAGTCACTGGCTATGTTCATATGCTATTTTCAGTTTCAGGGAAATCATGAAGGCACAGAAAAAAAATCACAGAAGAAACGGAAGAGTGCAGTAATGTGGACAACTCTTCCCAAAAAGTCTGGCTAGAGAGCCAGGATGGCAACTCCAGCCTGGAATACCTGCATTTGCAAAGTGCAGGGAAGAGAGAGGATGAGGTCATAGTGAGTCTGAGGCCAGACAAACTGGGCTACATGAAACCCTGACTCAAAAAAAAGTTGTTTAATTTATTTATTTATTTATTTATTTATTAAAAAAAAAATTAAAAGTCAAACTACAACAGAGTTAGGCAGCAAAGCTGAGAGCAACTTAGAACAATAAAATATGGACAGGTGAAGTTTCTCAAGAAGACATTTTATGTTAAGAAATGGTAAGTAACCAACTGAGAAAATATACTTTCTTGAGAAGTCTGCTAACGTTCTCCATTTCTTCAAAATGCTCTCAACTATCTCTATGCCTTAACCTAAAACTGGCTTTCCAATCAGGACAGTTCTTGTCACTTGGCCTTTTTCAGTTTCTCAGGCCACACCCAATTCTGAGAAATGGCCTTTAATAGGCCTTTAGTCCTCCTACATCCTCATGAAAATCCTTACTCGACTCTCATGCTATTCAGCCAAATCTTCTATCTCTCCATCCTCGCTGACTGCTGATAATCATCAAGATGTATGGGCACCAAATCCACAGTGGTCACTATGCTCCAGCTACCACTCCCACTTTATCCTCGCTTCAATACACACATGAATGAGTCCTTTAACATCAGTTCTTCAAGCTCTCCATCCTCAGTGAGCAACTCTATTTTCTGGCTCCAGCCATTCAATCACTTGTGAATTCATTTGCTTGTACTATTATCCATTCATTCATCAAATATAGTAACTACCTATTATTTGCTCAGCAGAGAACACATGACAGATACTCACTGTCCTGATGAAATATAGGACTTTTTTTCATATTTTCCATAAAGACAGCATGAAAAGATATAGCTGAAATCCAGTATATTGATGGAGGTGGGTCTTGTATCTTATCTGTTGCTTTCATTGGTTAACTAATAAAGAAAACTGCTTGGCCTGATAGGACAGAAAATTAGGTAGGCGGAGTAGACAGAACAGAATGCTGGGAGAAAGAAGCCGAGTCAGGCAGTTCCCACGATTCTTCCACCCGACACAGACGCAGGTTAAGATCTTTCCTGGTAAGCCACATCTCGTGGGGCTACACAGATTATTAAAAATGGGTTAATAGAGATGTGAGAGTTAGCCAATAAGAGGCTGGAACTAATGGGTCAGGCAGTGTTCAAAAGAATACAGTTTCCATGTAATTATTTCGCGGAGCTGAGTGGGAACGCAGCCCACCACTGCTCCACACAGCAGTATATAACAACCACATTTCTTTTATTCGTCAGTCTAGTAACCATATCATTCTATGAAACTGGTATTGTCTGATTTGATTCAATGAATCTCTGTGAAACCCTAGTGATCACTACTTCCCTCAATAAGAGTTCAAATAGTCTATTCTAAAATAAAGCCAGAGTTCATCATTAGACCAGTAAATGAAATATTTAATGAAATTTTAGAATGACTAAATGGCATTTACTTGCAAGGAATTTTACTGGTAAGAAAAACAAGAACTAGACATGATAATGCATGCCTGAAATCCCGGCACTCTGGAGTTGGAAGTAGGAAGTTGTCACTTGGTTCCTCTTCTTTCCTCCAGGATGTCTTGCAGTTTCTTTTAAGGTAAGGACCATTAAGGCAGAGACATTTGATAGCTAGCTAGTGCATCCCCAAAAGAACACCTAAAACCACACTAACTCCATGACAGGATGAACAAATAAACAAATCAGTCCCACAGCTCAGAGGTTTGGATCTCTTCTCTGCCTAATTCACTCTTGATGCTCTCACTACTACACAATTCTAAATACCAGGTGGAAATACCAGGTGCTCACTTGTCCTGTTGCTTACTTTTCCTGAACTCCAACTCCTCCCAACTTCCAGAATTTTCCCGAACATGCTTCAACTGCTATCTTCATTTCGGTTATGGCAACTGTGTTCTTCCAGCTGTTCAAGTAAAAACCACACTTCTTTATGATTCTATTTTGCTCACATCCCATATTCAATCACTACAACTTATCTACCCTCGATATATGCTAAAAATCCAACCACTTCTCAACATTTCATTTTGCTATTACCTTGGTCAGCGCCATTCCCATCTGAAACATCATAACACAATCTCCTGCCTAGTGCCCTTATTTCTGTCTCCCACCCTGTCCTAACACCCCAGAGAGGTAACAACCATTCTTCTAAAACACAAGTCAGAGTCTGTGATATCAGAGTATAGTGCTAAAAACTCCACACTGGCACTCTACGTTACTCTCAGTAAAACTCGATGGCTTATAAACCATGGAAATTCCCATCCACTACTTATCCTTCTCTCTCTCCATTTCTGTTTGTGATCTGAATGTCCCCCAAGGATTCCCATGTTTGAACACTTGGTCCCCAATGGTGGCACTGTTTTGAGAAGGTTGTAGAACTTTTAGGAAGGAGAGCACTGAGAGAGAAAGTGGGTCACAGGGGGAACAGTGACACTTTTTACAGAAGCCCAGACCCACTTCCCATTCACTCTCTGCTTCTTGAGCGCAAACACATGATAAACCTGCTTCTGGCTCCTGCCACCATGCTCTCCCTTCCATTGTATCCCTCTGGAACTATATACAAATCCTGTCTCCCTGAAGTTGCTTCTGTCAGAATTTTTTTTTCGGGGAGGGGGGAGGTGCGGGGGGGGGGGGTCACAGTCATTACTGGTTCAATAAATGGTGGGAAAAAAACACATTACCTATCATCACTCCTGGGGCATCATGACAGACATGAAAACCACCCTTCAGAAAAGCTGGTCAGGATATTTAACATGGCAATAGGAAAAGAACTAAGGCAATACTTATTAACATCCACGTGTGTAATTCATTCATTTAATCATCTGTCTCCTCACCCAGCATAAATGCTCCATGAGATTTCAGGTTTCTGTCTGCCTTGTTCCCTCCTAGAGTCCTAGCACCTAACATAAAACATGCTCAATGAGTTGTGGTTTTTTTATATTACATTGTTTATTTCGTGTTTTTGTGTGGACGGGTGCAGGTGGAAGCCAGGCGACAACCTGTAGGAGCTGATTCTCTAAGTCCCAGGGACTCATCAAGTGTTCAGCTTGATTAACCTTTTCCTACTGAAACAGCTCCCAGCCTTCAATCTGTGTATTTTAAATGAATAAAAAGGTAATGCTCAAGGAATAAAGTTCAGAGGTGTTAACAAACAAGCTAATCATGTGCCAACATTGTTCCCACTACATTAACTCATTTGCCCATCCTAAGAGGTGAAATACTAATGCTAGTATTCTAATTTTACACAAGAATTTAAACAGAAGTTAAAGTTAAGAAATTAAGGTTGGAGAGATGGCAACAGTTAAGAGCACATATTCTCCTACAGAGGACCCAGGTTCTGTTCCTAGCACCTACATCAGGCAGTTTACAACATCTACAGCTTTAGTTCCAGAGGACCCAATGCCCTCTGGCCCTCTGCACACCTGTGATATACAGAAACTCACATATACACCATATACACATAAATAAAATTATCTTATTTTTAAAGCAATTGCAGTTAAGACTAGTTATGGTGGCATACACTTCAACCCTAGCAGTCTAACCCCAGCACTCAGGAGGAGAAGGCAGGCGGATCTGAGTTCAAAGTCAGCCTAATCTACAGAACAAGTTCCAGAACAGCCAGGACTATACAGAGAAATCCTGTCTTGAAAAAAAAGAAAACAACTAAGCTTAAGCAGCAATATGCCCTACACTATACAAGGCAAGGCTAGGATTAAACACTCTAATTCCAGAATTGACACTCCAAACCATGGAAAACCTCAAGTGCCATACAACTCAATTATATTCCACATAATCATAGCCCATCGCGCTCAAAATAGCTAATGTACTACTTATTTGATTACACATAGCACTTTGTTCTCTGCTCTTTCTCCATCAGTGGCTCTGATACCTTATAAATAAAATGTATTTAACAGTATGAAACAGCAGCTGTTCCTGTGAAACCCTTCACCTTTAAATTTCCAGTTTGAACCTGGATTACAAGACTGATATAACTGCGACTTTAATAGTAAAGAAAAACACACTTCAATGGACTCAACTACAATAGGATAGGGAAGAAGAAGCAAACAGCCTTTAAAAAAAAAAAAAAAAAAAAAAAAACAGACAATCTACACTGTAGTTCAATCAGACCTAAAACTCACTATGTAGCCAGGCTGGCTTCAAGCTCAAGGCAATCCTCCAGTGTCAGTCTCCTAAGCACTGGAATCACAGGTTTATCTTATTTTTAGTTATGTGCACAGGGTGTGAATGATGTGAGTGTGGTGCCCAGGAGGCCAGAGAGGAAGTCAGATCCCCTAAGGCTAGGGCTAGAGGCAACTGCGAGCAGCCTGATGTGTGCTGGGAACCAACCTCAGGTCCTCTAGAAAAGCAGTAAGCTCTCTTAAGTGCTGAGCCATTTCTACAGCACCCAAGTAATGTGTCCTGATTAATAAAATGCAGGATTTTTTCAGATACACAAAATTCTAAACTGGTTTCTAAATTAAATTATTTCCATCTCTGACACCTACCAAATTACACAATTTTATTTCTACAAGAATCACAATTCATTATCATGTAAACATTAGTATATGCACCCAAGTTGCACCCAATATCTTTTGGGTTTTTTTTTTCTTCGGTGCTGGGGATCAAACCTAGAGCTTTCCTGCATGTTAGGCAAAGAAACTACACACTAAACACATATCCATTCCCAGCAGCCAGTATCTAAATCTTCAAAACTCAAAACTAGCCTGGCATGGTGGTGAATACCTGTAATCCCAGTACTTGGGAAGCATAGGCAGTCAGATTTCCATGAGTTAAAAGCCAGCCTTGTCTCCATAGTGAGACCCCATCTCAAAAATTCCAACAAGGGGAGGCAGTAAATATGTGGGGTTTGCTCCTAGCTAATTTAAATCACAAATACTCACTGTACCAACCAATTATCCAATGTCTACATAGAGATCATTAAATCTTTAATTTTATGACTATAAATTGAACTATACACTTTATCAATTAACTATCATAGCCTCATTTCCTATCAGTCTTTACAAGCAGAAGTTTCTCTAGTAGATCAGCATCTGCTCCTGAAGCGAACATGGAGAACAGGCAGTGATCTCCAACTACTGAAATAACCTACGCATTTCTCTCTTGGGTTACAGAAAAGTATTCCTTTGGCCAAAATAAATCAGGCAGGCATTAGGAAAGTTACTGTTTTTAAATTTCATTTTCTGGTAGTTTCCCCTTCTTCCATAAGTGAACTATGGAGAGTCATGCCTCTCATTATATCATAATATGTATCCATCAAAGGGCTTGTTTACTGAACAAGAAATAGTTTAAGTCACAAATGATAAGCCATGTGGTTACTACAGTCTAATAGGACGCACGAATCCAGAAGACTCGGGTCTACTGTGCTAAACTGTGAACCACTGATGTGAACTGTTGTTCACTCTCAATAACATCTCCCAAGAAAAGTAAGACACATTCTCCCACAGGATACCAGAAGAAGCACAGTTTAAATGCATTTGACACTGACAATATTCCTTGAAAATGGAGGGACCTACATAATGAAAAAAATCCTATTTCATTTTGAAAGTGTTTGATGAAGACTGCAATAAAGCCAGGTGTGGTGCACGCCTTTAATCCCAGCACTTGGGAGGCAGAGTCAGGCGGATCTCTGACTTTGAGGCCAGTCTGGTCTACAGAGTGAGTTCCTGGACAGCCAGCATTACACGGAGAAACCATCTTGGACCAGGGGAAAAAATGTAAAAAGAAAGAAAGAAAAAAACTGCAATAAATACAACTGAAAATGAAAAATAAAAGCAATCTTCAAGAAAGCCAAGCATAGGAGGTCAGGTCTGCAGTCTCAGCACTTGGAAGGCTAAGATGGAAGAATCACAGTAGGCTGGAGGCTAGCCTGGGATAGAGTGAGTCCATGTCTTAAAAGAAAAATTCAAAAAAAATAGGGACAGCCAGATAACTCAACGTGTAAAGTGCCTATGGCACAAGTCTGACAACCGATCTGATCCTAGCAATAGCAATCCACAGTGGGAGAACTGAGTCCCAAAGGCTGTCCTTTGACCTCAAATCTGGAGCACGCCACACACACACACACACACACACACACACACACACACGTCCATTTTTTTTAAAAAAATCCAAAAATAATCACCCCCAATGAATAAATACAATAAACACAAAATGTATCAAGGTCTAGAGAGAAACAAGGTGTAAAAGACAGCTGCACTTTAAAACATTTAAGCGATTCTCACACAATTAGCTCCAACACAACTATTAGTTTGTCTTATCCACGCAAAGCAATCAACCACAACCACCTGCAACTATTACTCTGAAACGTGCCTGACAAAGCCACTACCTGAGACCCGGGCCTTCCTTTCCTTCAAGGGTCAGCTGAAAAATTAAAAGTGGTACAAAGAGCTCAAGCACAAGCGAAGGGAGGGGGGAACGCAGGAAAAATAAACTGGAAGACAGCACTTTTAAGAGGCTAAGAGTAACGACTCATGGTTGCTTCAGAATGAAGTTGTCTAAACACCAACATCTTCTTTCTTGTGTGTGAAGCCAGAGTCACTCAGGCTGACAATTTACCTACCCCAAATCAACGCAAAGGTACTCCCTTCCGTGAATTCCACTCAAGAACCCAAACCTAAAGTGGCAATGTGAGATCTGCTTCAATAGCCCCTCTAGCTACCTCCAGGGCAACATCCCCGCTTCATTTTCCTCTTGAAATACAACCTTTCTTCTTCTTCTATATCACCAGGTCCAAAATAAAAAGATCATCTTAAACATTTTACCTCAGATCCACCTTGGCCGCACCCCAATATCCCCAAGATTCCCCGTCTCCCCACATCATGCCTCCCACCTCCGGGTCTCGGAGTGCCAGAAGCCCTCCACCTCCCCACAGCGGAGGTCCCCGCCGCCAGCGCCTGCGCTCCCGCCCAATCCCGGAGCTCCGCAGGGCGCGGCCGCCGGTGGGCTCGGGTGCGCTGGGGTGGGGTCCGCTCTCCCGACCTCCCCATCCTTCCCGCCCCCACCCCCGGCCCGATCCGGAGGGGGAGGGGTCCCGAAGCCTCACCTACGGCTCCGCCCCTCCCCAGGGGCACTCTGCCCTGCCCAGCCAGGGCCGGGAGCGCCGAGCCCGGTAGGAAACGGCGAATGCCTCAGCGCCGGCGACCGCCGGACAGCTCGAGGTTCCGCCCGACGCGCGGGCGGCTGCCGACGGGGCCGCCTCACTCTCCTCAGGGCCGCCGCTGCCGCTGCCGTTGCTGCTGCTGCCTCCCGGACACCCTGCCGCCGCCACTATCACAGCCGCCGCCGCCACCAAAGCCACAGCTACAGCACGACCGGCGCCCACGACGTCACCGCGCCCCGCCCTCCGCGCACACCTAGCCCCGCCCCCGGGCGCCCGCGCGGCATCCGCGTCCCGCCTCCCACCCTCGCGGGCCTCCGGGCTTTCCCTTATCCCTCCGGGAAGCGCCTCCCGTAGCGGCTCAGGGGGACCGCGCAACAGGATCGCGAAGCGCGGCGCTTCGAGGCCACGAAGGTAACTGGGCACCGAGGCAGAGTTGTGCCGCACGTAGAGCCGCCCCTTACAATCACACACCCACGGCCGAGCGTCCACAGGACAGCCAGGGCCGCGAAGGCGAGCAGGGAAGGTGCGGGCGAGGAGGGGCGGCGTTTGTCTCCTCCTGCTTGCCGTAGGACGTGGACTGCTGGAAGCCCCAGGAGTGGAGTGGCCTTTCCCAAACCTGGAGTCGCCCCGCCCCCTGCTTGGCAGGCCCGTTACCCGAACCCTGGGATCGCCGCCACCTTAGGAAATAACTCTGGGCTTGTCACTTTGAGTCACTGCTGCCTGGACACCCTTTGTCCAAGAGAAGTTAGCTTGCCCCTCACACTTGACTTTTCGAAATGTAGCTGCGGAAGGCAATGCTCTGAGTCCTCGGGGCTGGCTAAGCGTCATCGTAAAGACCCTCTCCTCAGTAGGTGGCTTTTCCGCAGCTCTCGTGCCAGGGAGGAAGAGCGTGGGCGGAACCTGGTGTCCACATGCGGTGCGTGAGCTGTGCCAAATGCTTCACCACGTTACCTTTTTTATTTAGCCCTCACACCAAGCAAGGCGAACGAACTACGAAGCAGCTGCTGCCTTATTTTAGACAACCCAGTTTTTCTGCTGCTGAATCTCAACCTTTTCCTTTTGTCAGGTGCGGGCAAAAGTACAGAGGTGGGGGCAACACACAGGCATTAATTTTAAAATGTAGATAAGCTATCTCTAAGCCAAAAATCTAAAGGCGGTGTGAATTATACTCATCCCCATACTCCCAGGGCTTATTAAGCTGATTTAAAATGCCTTTGAGATGAGAGGAGTTAAGACTCATCCTTTTACTCATCCTTAACCTCCCACCATCATAATTAGCCAGCTTACGCTCTTACAATCCATTGACATTTTCCCCCATCCACCCATGGCAATCACGTTCATTCACCAAGTTCTGTAGTGAGGATTTGTTTGTGTTTTAACAAATAAAGCTTGCCTGAAGATCAGAGTACAGAGTTAAGCCACTACAGGCCAGGCAGTGGTGGCACACACCTTTAATCCCAGGATTAGCAGAGGAAGAGGAATCTCTGTTAGTTCAAGGCCACCCTGGGCTACACTGGATTGAATCTGTCTGAAAGGGAAACAGCACTCTCACAAAGGTGATCCCAGCACTAGGGAGGTGGAGACTGGAGCGATGTGGCTGGGCTGAGAAAGGAATGTAAGGCAAAAGGTACAGGAGCTCAGTGCAGTCTGAGGTTTGATGGAGACAGTTGCAGTTTGAGGACTGGATCGCCCTTTCGGTCTGAGCATTGGTAGAGGTGAAAACTCTCTAGTAGCTGGCCACTCTGCTTCTCTGATCTCTCAGCTTTCACCCCCTAATATTATTAAGACCAACTAGAATTCGTCCTACAAAATAATTCTGGGGTTTTTGTTTGGTTGGTTGTTTTTTTTTGGTTTTTTAGACAGGGTTTCTGTCCTGGAACTAGCTGTTGTAGAGCAGGCTGGCCTCGAGCTCGCAGAGATCGCCTGCCTCTGCCTCCCAAGTGCTGGGATTGAAGGCGTGAGCCACCACCGCCAGCACAAAATTCTGTTTTGTCCTTCCCAGACTCTCTAATGTTTCCCTCCCAAAATGCACTTGGATGATTACAGTCCTTGGGCATGCGGAACTAACTCCCCTTCAGTACGAAGCCTAATATACGACAACCTTTTGTTAGAGTGTGTGCAGCCAGTCAAGGTGACTGTAAAGTGGCCAGAGATGAGTCTTCAAAGTCTTCATTTCTGGGACAGGGAAGATGGACTCTGTGGGTGCGAGCACTTGCTCTGCAACCATGAGCACCTGACTTTGAAGCCCCAGAACCCACATAAAATCTAGGCGTGGCTTCGAATGTCTGTAACAGCAGCGCTGTGGAAGGAAGACAGGCTGATCCCCAAAGGTTGATGATAAAATGAACTTGTGATTCGGTGAGAGACCCTGTCTCAAAGCAATAAGGCAGAGAGCAATAGAGGAGACAACTGATGTCCTGCCCAGGCCTCTGCACATGCACACTCACCTACACACGCACACACATGCCTGCACACACTCAGACAGAAACTGAAATTGACATTTCATTTCTTAGATATGTAGGTACTCACCCATGGAAAGCCATTCTTCATTGACTGTTTCTCCAGCTACTTCTCTGACAGTAAGTATAGCGAAGTTTGCCTTGCCTCAGGTGGAGATGTCCTAGAACTCACAGCAGTAGTGCCTTCAGTCCCAAATGAGGATACTGCAAGCGTGCAACACGACGTCAGCGCTCTCACTGTGCTTTATGCTGGCTTGGCACCTGGCCCCCTTCTTTTTTTTCCAGTTTCTCTATTTTGGGATGAAAATATCTATTCTGTGTATGTCCTGCCATTGTTTCCTGGAAGCATGTAACTTGTCTGGTTCTTAGCTGGAGAGAATTTTTGCCTTAGGATGACTCACCCCAAGTCTCACCCATACATAACTTAGGTAATACAGACTGAGTACCTCTTACCTGAAATGCTGGGACAAGAAGTGATTCAAATTTTCTTTTTCTTTGTTTTGTTTTATTTTGATTTGTTTTGTTTTGGGGGTGTTTTGTTTTGTTTTTGAGACAGGGTTTCTCTGTATTCCTGGCTACCCTGGAACACTCTCTCCTATAAACCAGGCTGGCCTTGAACTCAGAGATCTGCTTCCAAAGTGCTGGGTTCTGTCCTGGGAGTGAGCGTAGATACTGGCATACATATAGAGAGGTATCTTGAGGATAGACCCCCAAGTCTAAACACAAAATTTATTTCATATATACCTGTTTCAGGAAATATGTCCTAAAAGTCATTTCATACAATAGTTTTAATTTTTGCATAAGGCATGGTTTTATAATGTGAAATTTTCCACCTATGATACTGTCTTGGTAGTCCAAAACTTTCGGCTTTTGCAGCATTTCAGATTTTTTTTATTAAGAATGTTTAATATCTCTTTATCTTGTTTTAATTTGGGGAAATTTTTTATTAGTTGTTATTTTTGCCCCCACACACACACACACAGGGTGGGAATCTCACTGTATTTGCCTAGACTGATCTCGAACTACTACTACTGGGCCCAAATGATACCCTACAAACCCTTAGCCTTCCAAATGCTGGAACTGCAGACTAGTGGCACCCCATTTAACCTATATTTAGTTAGGTAGAATTGTGGATTTAGAGTCCGTGTGAACATGGATGCTCTCCGGTGGCATAGGTAGAATGTATTTTTCCTTTAAGGGGAACATAAATCTGGATGGTCTGGAGGACAAAGTTGTATGGGTTGAATTAGGGTCCTTTGAAATTAAGATTTTAATCTTCAAAGAGGTCAGCTTCGGACTGTGCTGTGGCAACTCTAACCAACTAGTAGAGACATGATCAAAAAAGTAGGAAAAAAGGATATATATAGTGTCCCGTGCCTATAGTTCCAGCACTCTGGAGGCTGAGACTTGAGTATCAAATCAGCATGTGCTAAGTAGTGAACCCTGTCTCAAAATAAAATAAAATGAGGCTGGGGGAGCCTACAGATAAATGGAAGGACAATGTGGAATTAGGAAACAATTTGAAAACATATCTCTCCCATATCTAGAACTCAACAATAGAAAAACAACCCACATTTAAAGAATGAAAGAATAATCTGAATAGATATTTTTCCAAAGAAAACCAAATAGCCAAAAAGAACTTGAGAATTTGCTCACCGTCTTTAATCATTAGAATTAGTTCTAGGCCAGGCAGAGAGCAAAACACTGTCTCAGCACTTAGGAGGCTGAAGTGGCCAGATAGCCATGAGTTTGAAGCCAGGCTGGGCTACAGAGTGAAACTCAGTTAGCAAAACAATAGATGTAGCTCAGTAGCAAGAGGCCCTGAGTTCAATACCCAGTACTAAAAGCAACAATGTAATCTAATAAAGCTTGCCTAAAGATCAAAGTGCAGAGCTAAACTACTAGTTAGCCATAAAGGCCAGGCAGTGGTGGCACACACCTTTAATACCAGGGAGACTGAAGCAGTTGGATCTCTGAATTCAAGGCCACCCTGGGTCTAAAAGAGGTACAGAGCTAGGGAGGTGGAGACAGGAGTGATATGGCTGGGTGGAGAGGAATACAAGGCAGGAGGAGAAAAGAGCTCGTTGCAGTCTGAGGAGATAGTCTAAGGGCAGGGTCGTCCTTTTGGTCTGAGCATTAGTAGAGGTGAAAACGCCAGTGGCTGGCCGTTCTGATCTCTCAACTTTCATCCCTGATAGGTGACTCCAAATTTTTATTATTGAGACCAGTTATAATTTGTGTTGCACAGCAACAACAACAAAGCTCTCTAAAAAGCTATGATCACCAATAATGCATATATCTCATGTGAAAACTAAGTACATGGCCCTTTCTTGTCTATGGGCAGGTTGTAAATACAGCTTTTATTGTGAATGAACACACATTACAGTTAAAATTAAGACCTACAGCCAAGTCATGGTGGTAAACACTTCTAATCCATTCACTTGGGAGGAAGGCAGAAGAATCAGGAGTTAAAGGCCACCAAAGCTCCAGAAGAACCCAACCATTTAAAAAAAAAAAAGAAAAGTGTAGTCTATGATTCTGTAATCCCAGGACCCACAAGGCTGAGGAAGAAGACATAGAGTTGAGGCATATCTGGGCTAGATGGTAGACTCTATCTAAAAATAAAAATAATAATAATAACAAAAATTGATGATGGTATGTTAACAAATTGGTAGAAAACTGATTATGAGAGAGAAATTCAAATGTTTGACAGAATTACTAAAATTTGGACCAGAGAGATTTGGACCAGCTCAGTGGATAGAGGTGCTTGCTGCCAGCCCTGATGATCTGAGGTCGAGCCCCAGGACCCACATCATAACAGGAGAGAACCAACTTTCCAAGTTGTCCTCTGACTTCACCTGCATACACATACGTACACACAAAATAAATAAATGTAATAAATCTTTAAAACTTCAATCATGCCAGGCATTGGTGGCACATGCCTTTGTCTCAGCACTCAGGAGACAGAGGCAGGTGGATCTCTGAGTTTAAGGCCAACCTGGTCTACAGAGCAAGTTCCAGGACAGTCAAGGCTGTCCTGTGTAACACAGAGAAACCCTGTCTCGAAAACAAAACAACAAAAACCAACCAACAAAAAAAAAAAACCTACTTAAATCACATTAGAGGCATCTAAGAACAAATAAGATAGAAGATCCAGCTAAAAAAGGTTTTCTAAAATGCTGAACAAGCTGAGCAGTGGTGGCACACACCTTTACTCCCAGCACTCGTGATGGAGGAAGGTCATTGAGCAATAAAGAAACTGCTTGGCTGGCCCTGATAGGTTAGAACATAGGTGGGAGGAGTAAACAGAATAGGATGCTGGGCGGAAGAGGAAGTGAGGTCAGACTCTGCTCTGCTTCCGGAGAGACCCGACAGCTCTGCTCTCTGGAGCAGAGACGCCATGCTCCGCTCTCCCAGGCAGATGCACGCAATGAAGCTCCTCCGACCCAGGATGGATGTAGGCTAGAATCTTCCCGGTAAGCGCACCTTGGGGTGCTTACAAACAATCATTAGAAATGAGCTAATCCAGGTGCGAGAATTAGCCTGTAAGGGCTAGAGTTCATGGGCCAAGCAGTTAAATGAATACAGTTTGTGTGTTGTTATTTTGGGCATGAGCTAGCCAAGCGGCCGGGGTGTTGGGGACGCAGCCCCACCGCTCTTATTTCAACACACTCGGGAGGCAGAGGTAGGCCGATCTCTGTGAGTTCGAGGCCAGCCTCGTCTACAAGAACTAGTTCCAGGACTGGCTCCAAAGCAACACAGAGAAAATCTGTCTCGAAAAAGAGAAAATAAAAAAATATATGAAATGCTGAGCAAAGAATCAAATGAAAAAATGCAGATTAAAGACACAAAAACAGAGTGTGGTGGTGTAGTTTGTACTCCCCATACTGTGGATTCCTAGACAGAAGGCAAGGTCCGCTTGCCTATAGAGTGCAATAAAGAGGGCTACTTAGTGAGACTGTTTTGTTTTGTTTTGTTGTTCTAGTTAGTTTTTGTTTTTTGAGAGTGGGTTTTTCTCTATATCTTTGGCTGTTCTGGAACTCACTCTATAGACCAGGCTGGCCTCAAACTCACAGAGATCCTCCTGCCTCTGCCTCCCAAGTGCTGGGAGTGGCATGCGCCACTATACCCTGCGTGAGATCCTTTCTTAAAATAATAATAATAAATGTAGGGGCTGAAGAGACGGCTCAGCAGCTAAGAGTACTGACTGCTCTCCCAGAGGCCCTGGGTTCAGTTCCCAGCACCCACATGGCAGCTCACAACTATCTGTAACTCCAGTTCCAGGGAATCTGACACCTTCATACAGAATGCACATTAGATAAAGTTAAATAAATATTTAAAAAGAAAAAGGAGGGGTGAAAATATAGCCTAGTGGTAGGGTACTTGCCTAGTATGATTGAGAATCCATATTCAATCAGTACCACAAAAATATTTTTATTGGTGTTGCTTCTTTGGGCAGATGTAAATGCCACAGACTGAATAGCTTTAAACAATAGGAATGTATTGTTTCCCAGCTCCAGGGCTGAGGAAATAACTCAGTAATAGAACTCAAGATTAGCATACATGAAGCCCTGGCTTTAATCCCCAGTTCCTAGCACCTCAAAAAAAAATCTGAGGTATCAACAGGGTTATGCCCCCTCTGAAACCTGTAGGGAGGTGCCTCGCAGCCTTTTCCTGGCTTCTGGGGATTGCCTGGAAATTCTTGGCATTCCTTGACTTGCAGTCCCTGATTTCAGCCTCTGCCTCCTTCATTGCCTGCATTCTGCTTCTGGATGTTGAATGTCTTCTGTGTTTATTTTGAGAAAGGGTGACTGTGTTGCCGGGGCCAGACTTGAATGCCTCCACTCAAGTAATCTTCCCATCTCATCCTGCTCAGTATCATGCTGTCTTTTTAAAAGATTTATTATTTTTAATTGCGTGCTCATATAGTAAAAAGTAGAATATTATGGAACTAGAGAGTTGGCTCCATGGTTAAAAGCACTTGTTCTTTCAGAGAACTTAGGTTCTACTTCCAGAATCCTCACGGAGGCCCACAAACATCTCTAACTGCAGGTCCAGGGGATACAGTGCCCTCTTCTGACCTCCACAGGCACACATGTAAAAATAAATAATTTTTAAAGTAGTGTATTATAATTGAGTTCACAGAGGCTGGAGAGATGGTGCAACAGTTAAGAGATCTGGCTGCTCTTCCAGAGGACCCTGGTTCAATTTCCATCACCCACATGGCAGCTCACAGCTGTGTAACTCCAGTGCCAGGAGCTCTGACACCCTCACACCAATGCACATAAAATAAAATTTAAAAGGAGGGAGGGGCAATTGGAGAAATGGTTCAGCTGTTAAAGGCTAGACTTACAACCCAAAATTATAATTGAGTTTACTAAGGTTGTAAGTGTGATTCCTCTCCCCACCCCTGCCCAGGTCTTTTCTGTGTAGCCTTGGCTGTCCTGGAACTCACTCTGAACCAGGCTGGTCTCGAACTCACAGAGATCTTACTGCCTCTGCCTCCTGAGTGCTGGGATTAAAGGCAAATGCCACCACACCAGGCCTATTTTTAGAGTTTATTAAAATAATTTTGAAGGATTTACTTAGTTTTATGTACTTGGGTGTTTTGCCTGCAAAAAGATCTGTGCATGCAGTGCTTGTGAGGCCAGAAGAGGGCGTCAGATCTAGAACTGCAGTTACAAGCCGGGCGATGGTGGCGCACGCCTTTAATCCCAGCACTCGGGAGGCAGAGGCAGGCGGATCTCTGTGAGTTCGAGACCAGCCTGGTCTACAGAGCTAGTGCCAGGACAGGCTCCAAAGCCACAGAGAAACCCTGTCTCGAAAAACCAAAAAAAAAAAAAAAAATAGAACTGCAGTTACAGAGGATTGTGAGCCACGTGTAGGTTCTAGGAAATGAACCTGGGTCCTCTGGAAGAGCTGCCAATATTCTTAATCACTGAGCCATCTCTCCAGCCCCGGATTCTTTTAAAAAAAAATTTAATGAAGCAAATTTATTAAAGTTTACATTATGACACGAAATTGCTTTGCTCTGCTTTGCTTTTTCTTAGTTTTTCAAGACTGAGTTTCTCTGTGTAGCTCTGGAGCCTGTCCTGGAACTCACTCTGTAGACCAGGCTGGCCTCAAACTCACAAAGATCCGCCTGCCTCTGTCTCCTGGGTGCTGGGATTAAAGGTGTGTGCCACCACTGCCTGGCCAAAAATGCTGACTAAATTCCAACGCCAAAGAAGAAACTGACACCAGAATTACCCTCCTCTAACCACCCCAGGGTGGTTGCTCTTCAGAGCTCTGCCTTATTTTTCTAGGCTTTTCCCACACAATCTGCAAGTCTTCAACATTAGAATTCTTAATTCTTTTGGGGGGAAATCAGACCTCAGGCCAACAAAATGTCATCAGATCTCCTGGATTATTATTATTCAAGAACAAAATCCACCTTGAGCATTGTTCTGGAAATAGGGAAAATCGACTCATTAGGATCTATGCTCACTATAGAATCAGCTGGTACAACTGATTGACAGCTCCCTCAGTGACACATTTGATCAACAGTGTGCTTAAAAGTCAAAGCAAGTGTATTCACTCAGCGGTAGAAACAGCAGTGTTTCATTCATAACTAGAGAAAGAACGAAACACTGAATCAATCCAGAGGCTAAAAACTACAGTGAGGTCAATAAATACAAACTTCAGTCAGGTTTGCTCCTTTCTCAATTGCTTAAATCCCAGAATGTTGGCAAATACTGCTAATAAGATGCCAGCTCCATTAGTTGAAGAGCAGGAGGAAGGATTATATGAGCAAGGGGGGGGGGGTCAAGATCGTGACTGGGAAAACCAGAGAGACAGCTGACCTGTGTTGAAATAGGAGCGGCGGGGCAGTGTCCCCAGCACCCCAGCCGCCTGCTAGCTTATGCCCGAAATAATAACACACAAACTATTAATTTAAAGACTGCTTGGCCCATTTCTATCTAGCCTCTTCTAGGCTAATTCTCACATATTAATTTAGCCCATTTCTAATAATGTGTGTAAGCACCCCAAGGTGCGCTTACGGGAAGATTCTAGCCTAAGTCCATCCTGGGTCTGAGCTTCATCACGTCTGCCACAGAGTGCAGAGCTATCGCGTCTACCCTGGAGAGCTGAGCATGGCGTCTCTGCTCCAGAGAGCAGAGCTGTCGGGTCTGACCTCACTTCCTCTTCCTCCCAGAATTCTATTCTGTTTACTCCACCCACCTATGTTCTAACCAATAAAATGGGCCAAGCCAGTTTCTTTATTAGCCGATGACCTTCCTCCATCAGACCTGAGCTAGTGGGAGTTCACAGACTATGGACTGACAGCCGGGGACCCTGCATGGGACTGAACTAAGCCCTCTGAATGTGGGTGACAGTTGTGTGACTTGATCTATTGGGGGGCATCCTGGGTGCATGAACAGACTTCGGAGCCCACTGCATATACTAGGATACCTTACTCAGCCTTGATAATGGAGGGGTTGGGGCGGGAGTCTTGATCCTGCCTCACCTTGGTGAATCGGACTTTGTTGACTCCCCAAGGGAGGTATTACCTCCTCTGAGAAGTGAATAGGGTGGAATGGGGCTACGGAGTGGGGAGATGGGGAGGGGACTAGAATGTAAAACTAATTTTTTAAATAAAAAAAAAGAAAAGAAAGCCTGTATTTCTTTTTTCAGTATACTGTTTTTGTTTGTTTTTACTGAGCTCTACATTTTTCTCTGGAAAGCCTGTATTTCTAACCCATTCCCATTAAATATTTTCAGAATACTGTGTTTCATCCATACATACATTCTGTTGCCTGGCGATCTGAAGAGCTGGGCGTCCTCATACTGATGCCATTCATTTGATCATGTAAATGACGTGGTAAAAGGAAGACCAGGAACAGGTGAAGTCAGAACTGCTCGTTTGCATCTTAGGATCACAGAACATTTAGGTCACAAGATGGAAAAGCCACAGGTTCTCCTCCAAACCTACATTTACACAATGGAAGTCAGTGACAGCAGCTACGACAAGTAAGCTCTGAGGTGACCGTACTTAGTGAGCCTGCTTTCACTTAGTGATAGGTCTCTTATGGCATTACTTAGCAAGCTAGTAAAGGTTTGGCTCCAGCAGAACATAAGCCTGAGGAGCGTCACGAAGCCTATGGCTTCCATGAGAGCTCAGCAGCACCTCAATCCACTAGTTCTCCAGGAATCCGCCCTGCTGAGTGCCACAGACAGCTCATTCTTTTCATTTATGAGACATTCAGTTTTGTTATTTATCTCCCAAATGAACTCACATCAATAAGAGGCCATATCCCCATGCCCTTAAAAGAAAATTAAGCCCAGGGGACACCCCTGCCTGGGGACCTGGAGTACAAGATGAGTACATAAACCCACAGCACAAGAGTGCATTCCCTTCAATTGGGAAGTTTTTAGCTTGGGTTTATTTTTTCATCTGTTTTTGGGTTTTGGCTGGTTTTTGGTTTTTGTTTGTTTGTTTGTCTTAGGTTTTGGGGGTAGAAAGAGAAAACACCATGTTTTGGGGAAGAAGCTGATAGAACAACAAATGGAAGAATAAGCAGTCATTTTCTTATGGGGAGTCAACTTGTAAAAGAACTAAATTGCCATTGCAAGAAGTAGCTATATAAACTGGAAATCTGTTCTTAATAGCATTAGTAGAGAACGTGTTCTAGGAAGTTTACATAACTGGATGTAAAATTCTGAAAACAATAGAACAGTCCCAGATGGTAGCTGAGGCCAGCCTTTAATGAGGATGAAAGCCTTGCCTATGGGGAACTTTGGGTGATATTTGCAGAAATGGTACACTGCGAAACAGAATCAAGGTGTTTTCACAAGTGTAAAATTTCCATTTCACAGCACAAGTGGCATAGAAAAACAGACGAGAGCTTGCATGCAAGATGCCTAACTCCTTCATAATGATAATGCATCCACTTGAGAATGATTGCACCATGCTTACATCCAGGTGGTGGGCGCCAGATGATCTGTATTTCTTTCCTCAAGCACAAACTTTGACCCGAAAGTGGCCCCGTGACTTTGGAAAACTGCATGAGACAAAGCCTAGGAGGAATGTTCTCTGGGGCAAACATGGCCAAAAGGACAGAAAAATGCAAAAGGAAGAACTCAGATAAGGGAGTAGAAAATATTTACAGAGACGTGTGAAAGGAAGAAATGAGTCAAGGGGCCAAAGATACTGTTTGATCAAGCTCTGTTTACAATGCTATATCTCTAGTAGCCATGTAAACAGTGGGAAAAATAAAAATTATGAATCCTTTTTTTAAGTGAATCCAGAGTCTGTCTACCATTGCCCTCCTTTCTGGGTCCCCTGCCATAGCGCCAGGACTTTATAAAACCTACAGGTGGTGGTCCTGGGAAGCAGAGGCCCAGGATCAGCACCTAGAAAATAACCATTTCTGTGTCTTTTTTTTTTAATTTTTCTTAACTGCCATTGTTGCTGCTGATTAAGAAAACTAGTAAATGCCTTTAATCCAGTTCTCAGGAGTTGCTGCTGATTAAGAAAACTAGTAAATGCCTTTAATCCAGTTCTCAGGAAGTATACATTTTAATCATTAAACAACGCCCTGGCAATCAGAACATTGAAAACCTTCAGTCTCCTGGGCTGAGAAAGCATTGTTTCTTCAGCAGATAAAGGCATTGCCACCAAACTTGGAGACCTGAGTTCTATCCCCAGAACCTAGGGTAGAAGAGAACCAGCTCCGGAAAGTTGTCTTCTGAGTTCCACTTACACGACTTGGAACATGAACATAAGAAAATATAATTTTTTTGAGACAATATCTCAATATGTGGCTGTCCTGAAACTCAATATGTAGACCAGGCTGGCCTCAAACTTACAGACATGCTTGCCTGCCTCTGCCTCCCAAGTGCTGAGATTAAAGGCATGTGCCACCATGTCCAGTTATAAAATGAAATCTTTAAAAAAAAAAAAGGGGGGGGGGCTAAAGATGGCTAAGCGGTTAAGAGCATTGGCTACTCTTCTAGAAGACACAGGTTTGGTTTCTAGCACCTACATGGCAGCTCAATCATGTTTAACTCCAATTTGGGGCCTCTAGGTGCCAAGCATAGAAGTTCACAGACATACATACAAGCAAATGTATACACGAATAAAATTTTAAAGAATAACAATGATTAGCAAGAGAATATTCTGGGCATGGTGGTGCACGCCTTTAATCCCAGAACTCAGGAGGCAAAGGTAGACAGATCGCTGTGAGTTCTAGACCAGCCTGGTCCACAGAGTGAGTTCCAGGACAGCCAAGGCTACACAGAAAAATCCTGTCTGAGTTTAAGGTCAGACTGGTCTTAATAGTGAGTTTTCCAGGGCTATGCAGTGAAACCCTGTCTCAAAAAAAAAAAAAAAAAACTTTTAAAATTTTGATTAACAAGGTTATCACTGGTTTTCCTGGCTTGACAACCACAACTGTTCTGATCATTGTAGGAGGACTGACTTAAGCTTCTTTCAAAGATTAATATAAGGAAATTCTCATTTTGGACTGATGTGATAAGTCCACTCAGTTCCATCCCATGCCATTCAATTCACTAGATAACCCTAAGAACAGAACAGCTGTAACATCAAAGGTAACCTGGTATCAGGTCAAGAATCACACCCCAAGGGTGACATTGTTTGCAGTAAAACCACTTTGCTGGTCCACAGCTGCTAGGTCGTGCTCAGTTGATGTGGGATTCCCTTCTGTATGCTGTGAATATGTTATATTGCCATTGGTTAATAAAGAAGCTGCTTCTGGCCAATGGCTTAACAGGTGAAAAATCCTAACAGCGATGGAGAGAGAGAGAGAGAGAGAGAGAGAGAGAGAGAGAGAGAGAGAGAGAGAGAGAGCAGAGTTAAGGAGACACCATGTAACTGCCTAAGAAGACAGACACCCTGGAACCTTACCAGTAAACCACAAGCCTTGTGATAAAATATAAAATAATTGGAATGGGTTAATTTAAGATGTAAGAATTAGTTAATAAGAAGCCTAAACTACTAGCCAAGCAGTGTTGTAATTAATAAAGTTTCTAACTCCAGGACTCTAGTTTTTTGCCTGTGAAGACAGGAGAGGGCATTGAATCCCTGAAACTGGAATTACAGAGGGTTCTGAGTCATGTGGACACTGGGTGCCAAATCCAAGTCCTCAACAAGAGCAGCAACTGCTTTTACTGCTGAGCCTTCTCTCCTGCCTATATTAACTTTTTCAAGAATTGTATTAGTCTGTTTTCTATTGCTGTGATAAAGCACTGACTAAAAGCAACTTTGGGAGGAAAGTGTTTATGTGACTCATAGTCCATTGAGGGGACCTGTGGAAGAGCACTGCTTACTGGCTTGATCCTCGTGGCTTGCCTAGCCTACCTTCTCATACAGTGCAGTACCACTGTTATTGGTGACGCCCCTCCCTCCCCCCCTCCGCTCAAAGGTGAGCCCTCTCACTCAGTCAGTTAAGAAAGTGCCCTTCAGACTTGCCTGCAGACCAATGTGATGGAGACAATTTATCAATTTAGAGTCCCTCTTTCTGGTTACGTTTTTATGTTAGTGTCAAGTTGACAAAAAAAAAAAAAGCAAAAATCAGTCTGAGACTATTATAATGTAATGAAAGATAGGAATTGTCTGTGTATGCTTTTACACTAACATGCTAGAGTTGAATAGTTGTGATGGAGACAGTACTCCCCCAAAACAGAATACTTACTGCTAGCCTTTGCTGACACTACTAAATTTCTTTATATCTACTCTTGTTTCTTTAAAAAATAGACCAGGCAGTGGTGGCAGCTCACTTTAATTCTAGCACTCAGAAGGCAAAGACAGGGCTGGAGAGATGGCTCAGAGGTTAAGAGCACTAACTGCTCTTCCGAAGGTCCTGAGTTCAATTCCCAGCAACCACATGGTGGCTCACAACCATCTGTAATGAGTTCTGGTGCCCTCTTCTGGCCTGCAGGCATACATGGAGGCTGAACATTGTGTACATAATAAATAAATAAATCTTAAAAAAAAAAAAAAAAGAAGGCAAAGGCAGGTGGATCTCTGTGAATTCAAGGCCAGCCTGATCTCCACACTGAGTTCCAGGACAGCCAGAGCTACACAGAGAAACCCTATCTCAAAACACTAAAATATAAATAATAATAATAATAATACATGTTTGAACATTGAAATAGTACTGGAAGTTTATATTATTTTATTGGTTTATTTCAGGAGGGGGCTTTGAGATAAGACCTTATACAGACGTCAAGGCTGACCTTGAAATCCTGATGCTTCTCCCTTCACTCCCAGTACTGGACTCACAGGCTGTGCCACCCATGCTCACTGCTAGACCTATAAACTCTTCCACATTGTGCAATAGCTACTCTTGATGCAGACTTTCCCATTCCTAGCTGTACTGGTTACTTTTCTCTTGCTATGATCAAACACCTCAACCACAGAGATTTAAGGAAGGAAGTGTATTTGGGCTTATGGCTCCTGAGGGATAAGAAGAGTCCATGATGGCAGAGAAGAGGCATGGCAGATGAAGCAGGAAGCTGAGAGCTCACGTCTTCAAAACCCAAACACAAGCAGAGGACGCCAAATGCAAGTAGGGCCAGGTCTTAAACTCTCAAAGCCCACCAGGGACATACTTTTTAAAGCATGGTCACACCTCCTCAACCCCACCCCTCCAAACAGCACCACTAACTGTGGACCAAGTATTCAAATGCCCAAGACTATGGTTTCCTCATTTAAACCATCATACCAGCCTGGTTTTGTAACTCAAGTATGGAAAGAAAGTTATCAAATGCCGGGCGATGGTGGCACACGCCTTTAATCCCAGCACTCAGGAGGCAGAGGCAGGCGGATCTTTGTGAGTTCGAGACCAGCCTGGTTCCAGGACAGGCTCCAAAGCCACAGAGAAACCCTGTCTCGAAAAACCAAAAAAAAAAAAAAAAAAAAAAAAAAAAAGAAAGAAAGAAAGTTATCAAACATCATCCTAATTTATTGTCGTCATCACGCCAACTTTTTTTGGAGACAAACTCTTACTATGTAGCACAGGCTGACCTGGGATTCACTAGGTATCCCAAGGTGTCTTCAAATTCATGGTAATCTTCCTGCATCAACCTCATAAGTCCTAGGATTACAAGCATTCACTACTGTACTCGGCTGGTCTTTCCAACTCTTTTTACTGATGTTTGGTAATCATTCTTTATTCCATGAAAGATGATGAATTGGATATTTGTTTGTTCGCAAGTATACGTTTGTTTCTTCTTCTTTTTTTTTTTCTTTTTGAGACAGGGTTTCTCTGCAGCATTTGGAGTCTGTCCTGGAACTAGCTCTTGTAGACCAGGCTGGCCTCCAACTCACAGAGATCCACCTGCCTCTGCCTCCCAAGTGCTGGGATTAAAGGCGTGAGCCACCACCACCCGGCTTGTTCCTTCTTTTTTAGGTTTGTTTGAGATGGAGTTCCACGGACTCAACCTGCAGTGCTGGGAATATAAGCATGTGCACCCACAGCAGGCCATGGGTTTTTTTGTTTGTTGTTTGTTTGTTTTTGACTTTTTCAAAACAGGGTTTCTTTGTATAGCTCTGGCTGTCCTGGAACTTGGTTTGTAGACCATGCTGACCTCAAACTCACAGACATCTGCCTGCCTCTGCTTCCTGAGTGCCTAGCCACCCAGCCTAGCCACAGGTTTTTGGTGGGTTTTTTTTGTTTTTTTTTGTTTTGTTTTGTTTTGTTTTGGTTTTTCGAGATAGGGTTTCTCTGTAGCTTTAGAGCCTGTCCTGGAACTAGCTCTTGTAGACCAGGCTGGTCTCGAACTCACAGAGATCCACCTGCCTCTGCCTCCCAAGTGCTGGGATTAAAGGCATGCGCCACCACCGCCCGGCCTAGCCACAGTTTTTTGTTTTTTTGGCTTTTTTAATGAGTAAGAGTGTTCAGCTAGTTGAGTGTATGCATTTCTTTCCTGTCTGGTGCCTGGGAAGGTCAGAGAGGGTGATCCTCTGGACCTAGAGTTACAGATGGTTGTGAGCTGTCATGTAGGTGCCGGGAATCAAACCCAGGTCTTCTGAAAGAGCAGCCAGTGGTCTAACCACAGGGATCCTCTAGCACCACAGGTGTATTCTGTTAAGGTTAACTCAAGAGAGGGGCTAGTAATATGAGCGAGATAGTTTGCTTGGTTTGAGGGGTTTTGTTGTTGTTGCTGTTTTTTTGTTTATTTGTATGTTTGGATTTTGCCTTTGTTTTGAAATAATCACTCGTATAGCTGGAGAGGCTTCAAATTCCCCAAGTAATCTAGGCTGACCTTAAAATTCTGATCCTCTTTCTCCACCTCCTAATGCTGGGATTCATGTTGTCCTGGAGATAGAACCTGGGACTCTGCATTCTAAGCAAGTACTCAACATCCCTAAAATATGTGTTAAATTAATAAAATCGAACTTTTTTTGAGATGCTGGGGATTAAACTGAGGGCTCACATCAACAATAGTGTACCACTAAGGTATATCCTCAGCCTGGAAATTGTATATTTAAACACAGTAGGGTAAGGGGCTGAAGAGATGGCTTAGCAGCTAACAGCACTTTTTGCTCTTCCAGAGGACCAGATTCAGTTCCCAGAACCCACCTGACAGACAGGCTGTACACCACCATGAAGCAGAAGACAAGGATAGGAAACAGCAACAAAAATACCCTAATCTACTCACCCAGCCCGACAATGGGACAAAGTCTTGGAGCCTCGTCAAATTACTAATAACTACCACGGTGACGCTTAATGAAAATGCTTTGAATCCGCTGAAGCCAGATGCCTTCCTGCCACTGAAGACCCCACCCGCCTCCAATTCTACACAAGAGTTCTGAATCACCACGTCCATTCTGTGCCACCCAGATCCTTCCAATTCAGCCTGGCTTGCTGTGAGGATCAGAGGTGTAGCAGCCACTTCATTTCCTGGCACGATTTGTCAGTATTCTGTGGTGGGTAAAAATTCCTAAGATGATGCACGGCCATCCCCATTCCACAGGTTCTCACATGGTGTCTTTAAGAGAAGACTGTTTTCTTTGGAGACTAGATATTCAAAGGCAGTACACCTTTCTGCTTTTTGGGAATGCTGGCTCTCAGCGCCCAGTCATATGCCAGGAAAAAATCCAGGCAGCCTGTGAAGAAGCCCATGCAGAGAAGAACATGGACTGAGCCCGGAACTCAGCTGCACTCTCGGCCAGCAGCCAGCACTTCCTTGCCAGCCATGGAGTGAGCTGGCTTGAAAAACAGATCTTGCAGCCCCCAGCCAGCTACCCTGACTTATGCCCCAGAGTGAGAGGTAAAGCTGCCCAAAGCAAGATTCATGAGCAACAAAATGATGACATACTCCTAACAAAGGAGTAAATTAATATGCATGAAACCCGTTTTGCCAAAATGATACTTTTTGGTAGATTTATTTTGTATTGTTTTTAGATTCTTAGTGCATATATACTAAATATGTACATGTGTGGTTATGTGCACACAAGTGCAGGCGTCTGCAGAGTCCAGAAGAGGGTGTCAGATTCCTTGGGACTGAGTTACAAGTAATAGTAAGACAGTCATTGTGGGTGCTGGGAGCTGATCTCAGATCCTCAGGAAAAGTAATGCGTGTTCTTCTGAGCCATCTCTCCAGCCCCAATACTTTTTTAAAAAAGACTTGACCTTTGGTGCTGGGGTTGCTCAGTTGGTAAAGTGCAAGCCTTAAAACCACAAGGACCTAGCTGAATTTGATCCCCCAAATCCACGTTAAGTGCCAACTGTTATGGCACTCTATTGTAATTCCAGTCCTGAGGAGGCAGAGCCAAGGAGGGTCCCTTGTAGCTCAATGCTCAGCCAGCCTAGCCTAACTGATGCGCTTCAGGCCACTGAGAGAGAGGCCTTTCTTCAAAAAATATGGACACTATTCCTGAGAATGATGGCCAAGCTTGCTCTCTGGCTGTCACAGGCACCTGCCCTCATGTGCACCTGCCTTTTCACACACTCACACACTTACGTGCACGCACATGCATGAAGAGAGAGTGATGGTCTTTGTTGATTATCCTGATCTCAAACTCCAGGACACAAGCAATTCTCCTGCCTCAGTACTGCTTTGCTTGGGTACCTCAGCACCTGGCAAAAATTCTAACTTTGTTGTTTTAAAAGATTTATTTTTATTTATATATTTTTTAATTTTTAAAATAGTTTTATTGAGCCATACATTTTCCCACTCCCCTTTTCCTTTTTCCCTTCCACCCTCCCCCCTTTATTTTTTTTTGTATTGTATAGCTGTGTATGCAGGAAGGGAATGTGTACATGTGAGTGCAGGTGCCCAAGGGGTCAGAGTCCCTTGGTGCTAGAGTTATAGGCCATTGGGAACTGAATTCAGGTCCTCTACTAAAGCAGCATAAGCTCTTAACCACTGTTTTAGTTAGGGTTTTCACTGCTGGGAAGACACCGTGGCCACAGCAGCTCTTATAACGGAAACATTTCATTGGAGAGGCTTACATTTTCAGAGGTTTGGTCCATTATCGTTATGGTGTGACAAGGCGGTGTGCAGGCAGACACAGTGCTGGAGAGGGAGCTGAGAGTCCTTACAGACAACGGGAAAGTGATCTGAGACACTGGCCGTGACTTGAGCACACTTCCTCCAACACACCTACTCCAACAAAGCCACACCTCCCAACAGTGCCACTCCATTTCTTCAGCCCCAGTGGTTTTGTTTTTTGAAGATTTATGTATATATGTATGTACGTATGTATGTATGTATGCAGACCAGAAGAAGGCACCAGATCTCATTACAGATGGTTGTGAACCACTGATAGGAATTGAACTCAGGACCTCTGGAAAAGCAGCCAGTGCTCTTAACCTCTGAGCCATCTCTCCAGCCCCAGCCCCAGTGTCTTATGCTCTATTTCTCCTGACTGGTCTGGAACTCATCTTACAGCCCACACTGACCCTGCATCTACAGTACTCGCTTCTACCTCTGCCTATTGAATGCTGAAATTAAACTTATGTGTCAGCTACCGTGTTCATCCAAAAAGGTGCAATTTTGTTTGTTTCTAAAGCAGAGGCTCTGGTAAACTAGGCTGTCCTTTAATTCCCAATTGTCTCAGAATGTGACCTTGAACTCAAGCACTAGAATTACCGTAGGTACCGCTGATCAAGATTGTACACATAGATAAGTGATCTACCATAGACTTAGAAACCCAGCCTCTCAGGTGGGCTGAATGAAAGGCATGAAAATTAATGCAAGTATTACTGAAATAGCTATAGAACTGTGTGCTTGGCCCTAATACATGTCTGCTGTACTAAGAACCAAAACTTCGACCAGGTATAGTGACACATAACTGTATTCCCAGCACTTGGGATAATGAAACAGCAGAGACAAGAAGACTCTGCCTCCAAAAATAAAACAATCAAAGAAAGGAGAGTGTGGGCCATGGTGGCACACACCTTTAGTTCCAGTACTCAGGAAACAGAGACAAGCAGATCTTTGTTGAGTTCAAGGCCAATTTGGTCTACACAGCAAGTTCCAGGGTAGCCAGGGTGGCATAGTGAGATCCTGTCTCAAGAAAATGGGGGTGGGGGTTTAGGGAGAGAAAAGAAAGGAAAGGGAACTGAGTCCAGAGAAGATCCAGGCCTTCAGTTGGATGCTACTGGATGTGTTTTCCTGATTGTGAAGCCTAAGAAAAGTGGGTGATCCCTGGTGCCCCTAAGCTCAGGCAAGGGTCTAGATACTATATATTAGGAAGCATCTGATAATGAGTTCTCAGGGAATAAAAATTTTGAGAGCCATGCATGGTGACTCATATCTGTAATCTTAGTACTGAGGAGCCTTATGCAGGAGGATCACTGTGAGCTCAAGGCCAGCTACAGATTGAAACTAAGCAAAATAATAATAATAAAATAAAAATTAAAAAAAACAAAAACAAACAAACAAAAAAAACAGCTGGGTTATATGTTATCTCGGAACTCAGAAAGCCGAAGTAAGAGGGCAATGTTATGGTGTCGGAAACAGGAGCTAACACCAAGATGTTACAACGTGCCAGGACACACAGAATGGAGTCATGAGACTTCTGAGTGCTTGTGAGACACCCCCAAAAAGAAGACAAGATACTTGTGACCTCAGATTCTTCACAACAGAATTTTGTTCTTGGAATGTGTTTTCATGCTCCTCCCAGGTGTAGCGTTAGGAGTGGGTTCCCTTCAGCTGTTGCTATTCATCGCATCTGTGGAAAACCTGTTTTTACCACTGGCGGCCTGTCTTTGTCTCACTCAGGGGACCCTTCTTAACCCTCAGAATATAAACTGTGCAGTGCTCTGAATAAGTTGGCTAGTGCATGAAAATTTCGTCTGCCTAATTTTTAGGCCCTGCTCTCCCAGGGTCACTCCGCTAAACAATGACCTGAGCTAGCTAGCCAGACCTATCTGACCTCCAGTGCTATAGCATGTGCACACACACACACACACACACACACACACACACACACGTCTGATCTCCAGTGGTATAACATGTGCACACATACACACTTGTCTGATCTCCAGTGCTATAGCATGTGCACACACATACACACTTGTCTGATCTCCTGTGCTGTGGCATATGAACTTACATACAAACGAGTGTAAAAAGAGAAAAAAGAAAAAGAAAGCAACTTAGTGGAAAAGTGAAAAGAAATGTGGGCCAGGTGGTAGTGACACGTGCCTTTAATCCCAGTGCTGGCAGGCTGGAGCTCTGTGAATTGAGGCCAGCATGGTCTACAGGGTGAATTCCAGGACAGCCAAGGCTACACACAGAAACCCTGTCTTGAAAAACCAAAAAGAAAAAAAGAAAGAGAAAATTTGGCATTAGAAGTTTAAAGTCAAATGCTCAAATTGTTAACTTCCCCAAATAAATAACCCATGCTCCGCTCCTTAGACAGTTTTAAACTTTATTCCCAGAACTGAGAAAATAGTGCAGTAGGTACATGTTGTGTCCGTTTACTGCATCAGAATGTGTTCAACTGTAACAGGATGTCCAGTCATGTGGCAGTTATTGGGGTTTGAGCTCTCTCTCTCTCTCTCTCTCTCTCTCTCTCTCTCTCTCTCTCTCTCACACACACACACACACACACACACACACACACACAAATAAAGGTGAAAAGAAAAATATAAAACATAATTCATCTATTTGCCGCCTCCAAAGAACACACCATCAAAGATAGACACATTCTGTCCTGTAATTTGCTTTAATTGCCAACACAGCCAGTTATGTGGGAGCCTCACTTAAGGAATTGCCTAGATGAAACTGACCTGTCTCTAGGGGACTGTCTGGATTATTAATGGATGCAGGAGAGGCCAGCCCACTTGTAGACAGTCTATCCTTAGACAAGTGGCCTTTGCTTTATAAGTAGCTAAGCATGTGTCCGAGTGAGACAGAGAGCCAGCTAGCAAGCAAGCAGAGGTTCTCCATGGTTTTTGCTTCAGGTTCCTGCCTGAGTACCCACCCTGACTTCCCTTAATGGACTGTAGCCTGGAAGTGTAAGACAAATTTTCTTTCTACCCTGTCTTAGTTAGGGTCTCTATTGCTGTGAAGAGACACCATGTTTAAAGGAAAACATATAATTGGTGCTGGCTTACAGTTTCAGAGGTTTAGTCCATTATCATGATGGGGCTTAGTGGTGTGCAGGCAGACGTAGTGTGGGAGAAGGAATTGATAGTTCTACATTTTGATTCACAGGCATGGTGAGGGACAATTCTGTATTCTGTCAATTACATTTTAAATAAGCACTGATTGGCCAGTAGTCAGACAGGAAGTAGAGGTGGGTAAATGAGTATTCTGGAAAGAAAAAACCTCTTCAACAGTTCTGGCCAGACCACTGAAGAAGCAGGATGTGACCTGCCCTGCTAAAAAAGGTACTGAGCCATGTGGCTAAAATAGATGAAAATAATGGGTTAATATAAGCCATAAGAGCTAATAAAAAGCCTGAGCTAATGGGCCAATCACTTTTATAACTTATATAGAACTTCTGTGTGATTCTTTGGGATTTGCCAGCTGTAAAAACTGGACAGGACAAAAACACCAACAAACCGGCCTGCCTGTTACACAGGCAGAAGGAGACTGTGTACCACACTGGATGTAGCTTGAGCATATGAGACCTCACCTCAAAGCCTGCCCCCATAGCAACACAGTTTTTCCAACAAGGACACACCTACTCCAACAAGGCCATACCTAGTAGTGCCACTCCTTATGGGATAAACTCTGAAACACATGACTCTATGGGGACCATACCTACTCAAACTATCCATTTAGTCAGTGTTTTATCACAGCAACAGAAAGGAAGCTGTAACATGATCTTAGGATAGGAAGATGCAAACGATATTCTGAGTAATAAAAGTAGGAAACATGCAGCATTGCTATTCTAATATCTGACAAAATAGACCACACCAAATCCACTCCGGAGAGATAAGGAAGCGTTCTCTCTCACTCTTGTCACCCCAGCTCCCAAACAGGATGTCACCACGTTGTAGTAGGAGCTGCGGGCCGCTTCCCACCGCCCAGCTCCTGCACCAGCTAGCTTTGCCCAAAATAATTACACAGAAACTGTATTCTTTTAAACACTGCCTGGCCCATTAGCTCTAGCCTCTTACTGGCTAATTCTCACATCTTGACTAACCCATTTCTAATAATCTTTGTAGCACCACGAGGTGTGGCTTACCAGAAAAGATCTTAACCTGCATCTGTGTCCAATGGGAGAATCATGGCGACTGCCTGACTAGGCTTTCTTTCTCACAGAATTCTGTCTGTCTACTCCACCTACCTAATTTTCTGTCCTATTAAAGGGCCAAGGCAGTCTCTTTATTTAACCAATGAAATTAACACAAAACAAAAGACTCTCCCCTATCACCATGTAATCTTAGCTAGTCTGGAAATCACAGAGATCAGCACAGAGTGCTATGATTTAATTTTTTAAATTTTTTAATTGATATTTATTGAGCTCTACATTTTTCTCTGCTCCCTTCCCTACTTCTCCCCTCCCCCTTTCAAACCTCCCCCAGGGTCCCCATGCTCCCAATTTACTCAGGAGATCTTTTTATACTTTCTACTTCCTATGTAGATTAGATCTATGGAAGTCTCTCTTAGTGTATACATTGTTTTCTAAGTGCTCTGGGATTGTGGTTTGTAGGCTGGCTTTCTTTGCTTTATGTTTAAAAACCACCTATGAGTGAGTACATGTGATAATTGTCTTTCTGTGTCTGGGTTACATCACTCAAAATAATGTTTTCTAGCTCCATCCATTTTCCTGCAAAATTCAAGCTGTCATTATTTTTTCTGCTGTGTAGTACTCCATTGTGTAAATGCACCACATTTTCCTTATCCATTCTTCAGTCAAGGGGCATTTAGGTTGTTTCCAGGTTCTGGCTATGACAAACAAAGCTGCTATGAACATAGTTGAGTACATGTCCTTGTGGCATGATTGAGCATCCTTTGGATATATACCCAAAAGTGTTATTACTGGGTCTTGAGGAAGGTTGTTTCCGAATTTTCTGAGAAATTTCCACACTGACATCCAAAGGGTTTGTACCAACTTGTACTCCTACCAGCAATGCAGGAGTGTTCCCTTTACCCCACAACCTCTCCAGCATAAGTTGTCATCAGTGTTTTTACCTTGGCCATTCTTACAGGTATGTAATCTCAGAGTTGTTTTGATTTGCATTTCTCTGATGACTAAGGATGTTGAACATTTAAGTGTCTTTCAGACATTTTAGATTCCTCTGTTGAGAGTTCTCTGTTTAGGTCTGTACTCCATTTTTTACTTGGATTATGTGATCTTTTGGTGTCCAATTTCTTGAGTTCTTTGTATATTTTGGAGATCAGACCTCTGTCTGATGTGGGGTTAGTGAAGATCTTTTCCCATTCTGTAGGCTGTCGTTTTGTCGTATTGACCGTGTCCTTTGCTTTACAGAAGCTTTTCAGTTTCAAGAGGTCCCATTTATTAATTGTTTCTCTCAGTATCTGTGCTGCTGGGGTTCTATTTAGGAAGTGGTTCCCTGTGCCAATGCATTCAAGTGTACGTCCCACTTTTTCTTCTATAAGGTTCAGTGTGGCTGGCTTTATGTTGAGGTCTTTGATCCATTGGACTTGAGTTTTGTGCATAGTGATAGATAAGGTTCTATTTTTATTCTTCTACATGTTGATATCCAGTTATGCCAGCACCATTTGTTAAATATGCTTTCTTTTTTCCGTTTGATATTTTTTTGCTTCTTTATCAAAGATCAGGTGTTTGAAGATGTGTGGATTGATATCTGGGTCTTCTATTCAGTTCCATTGGTCCTCCTGTCTGTTCTTATGCCAGTACCAGGCTGTTTTCAGTACTGTAGCTCTGTAGTAGAGTTTGAAGTCAGGGATTGTGATGCCCCCAGAAATTCTTTTATTGTACAGGATTATTTTGACTATCCTGGTTTTTTGCTTTTCCATATGAAGTTGAGTATTGTTCTTTTGAGGTCTTTGAAGTATTTTGCTAGGATTTTGATGGGCACTGAATGCTATGATTTAAGGACTGCTCTACCACACCCGGAAAGAAGGTTCCTTTATACAAATTAAGAGAATAATCTCTTGTGGGATATTTGTACACTGTGTGAAAATGTATTGCTGTGATTGGTGTAATAAAAATCTGAACAGCCACCTGGTGGTGGTGGTGGCACATGACTTTAATCCCAACACTCAGGAGGCAGAGGCAGGTGGATTTTTGTGAGTTCAAAGCTAGCCTGGTCTACAAGGCCTAGTTCCTGGACAGGCACCAAAGTTACACAGAGAAACCCTGTCTCAAACAACAACAAAAAGCTGAACAGCCAATAGCTAGAAAGCAGTTAGGCAGGACCTCCAGGGACAGAGAGGACTCTGGGAAGAAGGAGGACAGAGTTGCCAGCCAGATGCAGAGGACTTATCATGAGCGGTATGAAGAGATGAGGTAACAAGCCATGCAGCAGAACATAGATTAAAATAACTAGGTTAATTTAAGTTAAAAGAGCTAGCTAGGAACAAGCCTAAGATATAGGCCGACCTTTCATGATTAATAAGAAGTCTCTATGTCACTTTTTGAGAACTGGCTGGTGGGATAGAAAAAGACTCATTACAATAATCTGTCAAAAAACATTACATATATACACCAAACACAGGAGTACCAAATTTCATTAAAAAATCTACTAGATATAAAATCACTGATTTTATTCCTAACAAAGTCATATCAGGAGATTTTAGTATCCCACTCTACCAGTAGATTGATTATCCCAGGAAAAAATAAACAGAAACAGCAGACATCACAGAACATTCCATACAAACACTGTAAAATATACATCTTTTCCCAAAGCCATGGGACTCTCTCTAAAATAGATGACATATTAGGATTTAAAAAAAAAGTCATGACAAATACAGGAAAGTAAAACAATTCCTTATATCTGACCCCAAAGAATACAGTTAGAAATAGCAAGAGAAGGGTCGTCGCCACTCTCTGAGCTTTATCACACTGCCCAAGGATGACAAGAAGAAGAAAGATGCCGGAAAGTTGGCCAAAAAAGACAAAGACCCAGTAAATAAGTCCGGAGGCAAGGCCAAAAAAGAAGAAGTGGTCCAAAGGCAAAGTTCAGGACAAGCTCAACAATCTAGTCCTGTTTGACAAGGCTACATATGACAAACTCTGTAAGGAAGTTCCCAACTATAAACTTATTACTCCAGCCGTGGTCTCTGAGAGACTGAAGATTCACGGTTCCTTGGCCAGGGCAGCTCTTCAGGAGCTCCTTAGTAAAGGGCTCTTCAAGCTGGTTTCAAAGCGCAGAGCCCAGGTAATTTACACCAGAAACACAAAGGGTGGAGATGCCCCAGCTGCTGGTGAAGATGCATGAACACGTTCAATCAGCTGCACTTTTGGAAAAATAAAACTTTATTAAATCAAAAAAAAAAAAAAGAAATAGCAAGAGAAGCCATGGAAATTGTACAGACCCATGAAGATAAGGCAGGACACCACTGAATGATGAATGGGTCACTGAAGAAATTGAGAAGGAAATTTAAAAGTTTTTAGACTTGACCATAAATGGTACAGCAAACCAAAATCTGTACAACAAAGCAAATAAATCAAATGAAGAAACAGCCTACGGAATGGAGAAAATCCTCTCTAGCTACACACAGACAGGATTGGTATCTAGACTATATGAAGAACAAAAAAAATCTTCAAATAACCCAATTTAAAGGGGAGGGGTAATAAAACTAAACAGAGAATTCTCAGAAACAAAAACAAAACAATATTTTTAAACATCAACATTCTGTGCCAAGAAGACGGTTTAACAAGTAAAGGTGTTTGCTGCAGAAGCCTGCCAAGCTGAAGCTGATGCCCAGGTCCCATGGTGGAAGGAGAAAACTGACCCCTGAAAGTTTTCTACATGCCTGTCATGGTGTCTCTAACCATAAGGACAAACTTTGTTGGGAGAGGGGACGTTGCTTTCTAGAATTGCTTCCTCCTGTCATAGGGGTGATGTTTTTTCTATGGGATCCTGTAAAAGTAAAATGATGGTTAAGTATAATTACAAATAGTCTCTGAGTAGTTGATAGGGCGTTTTTGTTTGTTTTGAAGTTCTTGTTTGGAGTTCTAGCCAGAACATTGTAAGAAGGTGCACCATTTCCACAACTGGTACCCAAAAAACCGGTCTCATAGTAGCGCTATCAGCATCATGACATATCAACCAAGTGGAGTCATTGTTGTGGGGCCACATCTTCCTGGAAGCTTCAAAGATTACTGCAGGAAAATCTACTGTTCAGTGTGGAAAACTTAAGAATTATTCATATAGACATATCTTCAATGAATGATACGATATAAACAAAATGGGCATGGAGAAAAGTTAAATCTGTCTTCTTTCTGACCCAATACCAGATGGCTCCTGACATGAGACAGAAATTCTGAATTTTTCTTTTAACAGCATGCTTGGATTTAAAGAATAGCCATTGTCAAACTCCAAAGCCAGCTCTTATTTTTAAGTAGAAGTGTATTCATGTTCAAATAATCAAATTTTACCATGCAGTTGATACAGCATCATAAGTCAGATTTCTCTTTGCTTGTTGATTCTTCCTGGATAGCTATGTTTTCATCTTTAGGCATCTAGATGTCCAAGGTCTCTCTACTCTTTGAAGATGAGATTTTCTTGCAAAGACAAGAACAGAACCCTGCACCAACCCTTATGAGTTTTTTTTAAATTTATTTATTATGTATAGAGTGTTCTGGGCACCAGATCTCATTCTAGATGGGTCTGTGTCATCATGTGGTTGCTGGGAATCGAACTCAGGACCTCTGGAACAGCAGTTAGTTCTCTTAACCTCTGAGCCATCTCTCCAGCCCCCTTATGAGTTTTTATTATCACCTGTATGATTGTTGCCTCTGTGGATGAGCTATCATTTCTATTTCTAAAGAAGTTTCTCTTTTTCAAACCAAATCTTTATCAATTTTAATGGTATCCATAGCTTTCCTTCTCCTGTGGAAACAAGAGCGAAAACCCTTCCCCTATGTAGCACATCTCCTGGTTTCCATTGGGAGGTCAGCCCAACTTTGAAATGTACTAGCTGATTTAATTCAGATTTTTTTTATTATCCAATGTCTTTCTGCTGCTGCTGTTCCTTTCTCATTAGCATTAAGAAAATTCAAGGTTAATAAATCATTATTCAGTCTGTTTCGGAGGATATTTTCCATCCTTCTCTGTTTGTTTAGCATATCCTTTATAGTTTGATTTGATCTTTCTATAACTGCCTGACCTGTAGAATTATTTGGTATACCTGTAATATGCTTTATATTATAATAAACAAAAAACTTTCATTTTCTTAGACATACATGCCGGACCATTGTCTATCTTTATTTATGCAGGTATACCCATGATGACCATAACTTCTAATAAATGTGTGATTATTGAATCGCTCCTTTCTGAGCTTAAGGCAGTTGCCCCATTGAAAACTTGAATAAATGTCAATGTTGTGGTGTACATATTTTAATTTTCCAAAATCTGTAAAATGGAACACATCCATCTGCCAGATTTTATTCCTTTGAGTACCTTTTGGGTTACTCCCTGCTGGTAATGGTGTTTGGTTATAGAAAGAGCAAGTAGGGGGGTTGGAGAGATGGCTCAGAGGTTAAGAACATTGCCTGCTCTTCCAAAGGTCCTGAGTTCAATTTCCAGCAACCACATGGTGGCTCACAACCATCTGTAATGAGGCCTGATACCCTCTTCTGGTCTGCAGGCATACATGCAGACAGAATAAATACTGTATACATAATAAATAAACAAATAAATAAATATTTTTTTAAAAAAAGAAAGAGCAAGTAGGACATCTCTTTATAATCTCCTTAGCTTGTTGCCATGTAATAGAAAACTCTTTCTTTAAACCTTTGCTATTGACATGATGTTTCCTATGAAATTCTGAGGCCTTCAGCTCATTTCCAATCAATAATCAATCAATTACTGCATTCTCTTGTGCTAGAGAACCTGGCAGACCCGTATAGAATCGGATGTGTGTTATGTATACAGGACAAAACCTATTTCTGATTATATCTTGAACCTGTATGAATAATGAAGTCAATTCTGTATCATCTGGTATAAATTCAGCAGTTTCAATATTCAAGAAAACTCTCTCTGCATATTGTGAATCAGTAACTATATCGAGAGGTTTTTTTAAAGTCTCTTAGTACCACGAGAATAGCGTATAATTCTGCCTTTTGGAGAGAATTATAAGGGCTTTGTTCCACCTTACTTATATCTTCTGATTTGTAACCTGCCTGTCCTGATTTATTTGTATCAGTATAAAATGTATGGGCTCCAGTTATTGTTGTATCACATACAATTCAGGGAAGAATCCAAGTAGTTCTCTTTATAAGGTTAATTCTATCACTTTTGGGATAATTGCTATTAATTTCTCTCAAAAATTAGCATGAGCTCTTTGCCAAGGTTTATTTTCTTTCCATAATTTTTTAATTTCATCAGCAGTAAAAGGAACTATAATCTCTACTGTGTCTATACCTGCTAATTGACAAAGTCTCAATTTTCCTTTTATAATTAATTCAGAATTTTTTTCCACATAAGTTTTTAATATTTTACTTATTTTATGTGGTAAAAAGATCCATTATAAGATAATATCTTCCCTCTGCATTAAAATTCCTATAGGAGAAATTCTGGAAGGCAATATTACTAGAATACAATCAAGATTTGGATTTACTCTATCTACATGAGCCTCCTGTAATTCCTCTTCAACGACCATCAGTTCTTTTCCCGCTTCGGCTGTTAATTCTCTGGGACTATTTAAGTCTTTGTCACCAACTAAGGTTTTATTTAAATGAACTATTAAGTCAGGTGTTATCCCAACAGCCAGTGGTAGATAGGAAATATCTCCTAATAATCTTTGAAAATCATAAATGGTCTGCAATCAGTCTCTCCTAATTTGTGCCTTTTGTGTTCTAATTTTCTGTAAACCTATTTTGTAACCTAGGTAATTGACAGGATCTCCTCTTTGTATTTTTTTAAGGAGCAAGTTATAATCCCCACTTAGGCAAAACTTTTTTTTTTACTTCTTCAAACATTCTTTCTAAAGTATCTGCATTTGATTCAGATAACAAAATGTCGTCCATATAATGGTAAATTATAGACTTAGGAAATTGTGTATTATTTCCAATGGCTGATTTACAAAGTATTGGCACAGGGTGGGACTATTGAGCATTCCCTGTGGGAGGATTGTCTACTGGCATCTCCTAGTAGCCTGAGAATTATTGTAAGTAGGCACTGTGAAGGCAAATTTTTCTTGTTCTTTTTCTTGTAAAGATATAGTGAAGAAACAATCATTTAAATCAATAACTACGAGAGGCCAACCTTTTGATAATAGAGAAAACAGAGGAATTCCAGATTGTAGAGGGCCCATAGGTTGGATAACCTTGTTGACAGCTCTTAGAGCTGTCACCATTCTATATTTTCCAGATTTCTTTTTAACAACAAATACAGGAGACTTCCAAGGACTGGTTGATTCTTCAATATGGTGAGCATCTAGCTGCTCCTGTATCAGCTGTTCTAAAGCCTGCAGTTTGTCTTTTGTTAAAGGCCATTGTTTAACCCATATGGGTTTCTCAGTTAAACATTTTAAGGCAAGGCTGTTAGTACCTCTGAAGGTTTGCTAGTTGCTTTGTGTTCTTGTACAGCTTGAATGGCTGATGACCTTTGTTTATAATATTTTATAATATCCTTCTCAGAAACATGAGTTTTGGGGACTACAGAAATGTTAACCTGGGTAGTCATTGCTGCAATATGTCATGGACCCATGAATTCACTCCAATATTAGCTAAATATGGCTTCAGCCTTCCTTTCTGTCCTTCTGGCCCTATGCATTCAACCCACCTCATGCTTTGTTTTACTTGAGATAGGGTTCCAATTCCTAGGACTTGAATATCTGCCCCTTGAAGCGGCCAATCTGGATGCCAAGATTCTGGAGTAATGATACTCATGTTCACACCCATGTCTATCAAACCCACAATTACAATGTCATTTATACACACTCTTAGCTTTGGTCTTTGATCATGTATAGAGGTCTGCCTAGCTGGGTGGTGATGGCATATGTCTTTAATCCCAGCACTCGGGAGGCAGAGTCAGGCAGATCTCTGTGAGTTTGAGGCCAGCCTGGTCTACAAGAACTAGTTCCAGGACAGGCTCCAAAGCCACAAAGAAACCCTGTCTCGAAAAACAAAACAGAAGAAGAAGAAGAAGAAGAAGAAGAAGAAGAAGAAGAAGAAGAAGAAGAAGAAGAAGAAGAAGAAGACTGCCAAAATGTACATTTCCTATTTCCTACGGAGTTTTGACTCATCCTCCGGGTCTATTCCATCATCCAGAACAGTATGGTTTTTTACAGTAGGCACTGGATTGTTTAATTTTCCTGGTGAGAAACGTTCTGGTGAGTGACTGGGAATGACTGGGCCTTGTTTGACATCAGGGCCTGTGAGAACCCTTTATGGAGTTTCCTGGTGGTATCCAGTTGCCTTGTCTTTCTCTTGTTGACCTACATTCATTAGTCCAATATCAACCTTTGCCACACCTCTTACATACGCCAGAAGGCTGAGTCCTCCTATTCTTGCCATTCCTAGAGGAGACATTATTCCTATGAATTCCCTGTCTACAGTTCCTTCTTAGATGTCTTATTCTTCCACAAATAAAATATTTTTCATTTTGGTGTCTCCTCATACCATTGGAAATTGCTTCTCTTACCCAAGTTTCAGTACTATAGTCAAATGTTTTGACATTAATTGTAGCAAAATCTATTCATCTATGGGTGCTGATCTGACCTTTAAAGGCCCAAGGATCTTCTTACATTCTAAGTTGGCATTTTCAAAATCCAAGGATTCAATTAGTACACATCTAGCTTCAGGGTCTGTCACTCCTAATTGCACAAGCCTTACTTAATCTTTGTAAGAAGTCAGTAAAGGGTTCTCTCTGGCCCTGTTTAACCCTAATATATGACTCAGTCCTCTTTCCTAGTTCCTGAATCCTGTCCCAAGCATTTAAAGCTGCTGTGCTACATAGGGACAAAGTACATTTGTTGTAGTGAGCCTGTTCCTGAGGATCAGAGTAATGACTCTTATCAAGAATTTGATCTTGGGAAGTCTAAAATCCTTTTGCTTTCCCCTGTTGCTCTAAAATTTTTGCCTCTTCTCTCCAATAACACTTCCAAAGCAGCTGAGGCCGGACCAATTAATTGAAGTCAATCATTTGAGGTAGTCTTAGTGCTTGAAGCCCATGTTTTCACCATTTCCCTGATAAAAGGTGAATGTAGCCCATAAGAAACTATTGCTTGCTTTATTTCTTTTAGATCACTCATACACATTGGTTACCATGCATATTCTTTGACTACCTTACAGTACTTTGTGCCAGATGGTCTTTCTGGGGAAATTACTGGATATGCAGTTGAGACTCTGTGTAAGTCATCCTAGGGTCTGGCACGTACTGATGAGGCTAAATCCTGTCCTTGTACCCTCTGTCCCTGCTCATCAATTTCAATAAATTCCTCAATCTATTCAAAATTTTTTACTACTGCCTTTTTTAAAGTCTGAATTTCCTCTCCAGTGTTCTGTTCCAAGGTATGAAACTTGTCCAATAAAGATAATGTTTCATCCTTGGACATATAACTTTTCAACAGATTTAGATAGTTAGATTCAACAGCACAAATTCTTTCAGATAAGTTCATCAAATTGATGCTATCCCTCTCCATAGTATTGAATCATTTTTTTAATGAGATAATATTGAAAACAAAGCTAATTCCTAGAATCAAATGAAGGAAAATAGTGTAAGTCTTTCACAATACCTTCCATAGTATAAGCAAAATAATTATTGAACTCCTGGGTGTTATCAGTCATTTTTAGTAGTTTTCCAGATCTTATCTGTTGTAAAGTAATTACAATAGATTGGAGTAGGTGTAATAATCGTTGTCAAACAGCAGGTGTCACAGTTGCAGCCACGTGGCCAAGAGATGATAGCAGCAGTGAACAGCACGTGTTGCTTACTTAGGTACTGAAAAATATGCTTTATTTAACAAATTAAGAGCAGTTATTAAGGTGACCAAATGATCCCAAGAGTTGGGGCCCCTGGAAAAAAAAGATAAGAAAACCCAAAGTTTTTCATCACTGCAAGTTGCCGACTGTGCACACTATGAGGATCACCGGCAGCCATGTGTGAGTTGGTTTGGAATGTACAGAGAGGAAGCATGTGGGTCATGATCCTGGGAACACTGAGCGGCAGCCTGCTGCATCTGAGGGACAACTAGAGCCATGGGTGGGAGAGTCAGTGCCCAATGCACCACACGGCTGGTGGACTGATCCCAAAAAGTGTGGACTGGTTCACATGGTCAGGTGCCAGATGATGGCAGAAGTTACAAAATAATCCCACACTAGTTAAGAATTACATATAATAAAGGGTTATATATTTAGGGGAGACTCACAGATCACTGTCCTAGATCACAGTACTCTGCACTAACAGGGAACAGGAACAGAGTCTAGCAGCTGAAGTGAGAGCAGGAAGCAAGAGAGCTAGCACAGGCTTTATAGCTGCATTTATAGTATAAGAGACCACACCCAAGTGGACTGTTATCTTAAAGGCTATTGGCTGAAGGAGCAGAAGGAGCTCCCACAGAGTGATATAGGCCTTTAATCCTAAGGCTAGGCTACACATAGAGCAACCCTGTCTCAAAAAACAAAAATGAAGCAGGGAATGCATTCTTAACGCTTATACTCATACCTGTTAGGGACCGCAGACCCTCAGACCCTGAATTTTCTATGACCCCTTGCCTGCTGAAGTAAACAACTTGTTTTCCTGTGCTTGCAGCTGCTCTGGGCATGAGATCCTCATGAGTTCCTGATAACAGGGAAGTGATTTCTGGAGGGCTTGGAACTGAAAAATCCCGAGAGCTAGGGTGTGGCTATTAGTCAAGGAGAGCCCTATATGAGCTGCCCTAGAACACAATAAAATAGGCACTCTTGTTTCAAGGATGACCCGTGTCTCTATCTGTGTGTGTATGTGTGTGTGTGTATGTGTGTTTCGATCTCCAGACCCTTGCCTGACTCACAAATCATCCTGTAGTACAGGTGTTACGCTACACATACCCATAGGCTTGTGTAGCTCCCAACCTTCACCAAAGAAGCTTCTCCTCGCAACACAGATATTGTAACAGAAAACCACAATTGGTCAAAATACAGAGAACAAGAAAACATGTAGTGTCCAGCCCTAATGTATATATCTACAACACAGCTCCTGCACCTAAGGCTCGGGGACATGATAGAAGAGGAGCTGGAAAGACTGTGAGAGCTGGAGGACCAGAAAATATGCTTATATTATAAGATAGTGTCTTACAGAAATGACAGGGAAGCTTCATCCATGATACTGCAATATGGCTACCTAAACAACCTGAACAAGACAATACCAGTAGCCATACTAAAGTGGAAGGGGATAACTTATGGGGTCTGTCTTAGTTGGGGTTTCTATTGCTGTGAAGAGACACCATGACCATGGTAACTGTCCTGGATCTCATTCTTGTAGACCAGGCTGGCCTCGAACTCACAGAACTCTGCTTGCCTCTGCCTCCCAAGTGCTGGGATTAAAGCATGCACTGCCACCACCCAGCCATGTCAACTTTTATAAAGAAAAAAGTTTAACCGAGACTGGCTTACTGCTATGATGAAAACTTTGGTCTTAGGGCTTTGAGACAGGCAAGCCTAGGGAATATAGAGGATAGCTTGGGCCATGCACATGCCTCTCTTCTAGTGATATACTTGGCATCCTATCTGCATTACGATGTACACATTCTCTCTAAACCATGCATTTGCCATCTGTTATCAAGCTGCCCTCCTACCTGCATTGAGATGTATGCACAGAGTACTCTAAACATTGGAATAAATTTCTCCTCCCCTTAACAACCATCAGACTTGGACAGTTTCTATTCAAATATATTCCCAATAACTCTCATATGAGAGTAGGAAGGCTGACATATTCTGGACTAGTTTTGGAGGGCTTGTGCAATAAGGCAAATTGTGTTCTGTAAGTGAACTTCTATCCAGGACAGGCTCCAAAGCCACAGAGAAACCCTGTCTTGAAAAACAAAAACAAAAACAAAACAAAAAAAAAACCAAAAAAGTGAACTAGAATTTCCTACTTTCTATTTTATGCATAATTAGGTGTGCATGTGATTAAAATCAAATGCATTATGGGAAGGGTTACGTGTAATGGAAAAGTGGTTGTATAACTTAATCTGTCAATTAAAATAGAAAACCACCCAAGCTATGCTCCTTAGCAACCAAACCCCTCCTTCTTTGAAGACGTATGAAAGGAAGCCCCAAACAATAGTCGAGGTCCTTGCATACTGGTACTCATGTGGCCTGCTGTCACTCCTGACAGAGCAGCCGATCTGTTCTAGTATTTTCCTTGGTATAGGGTTCCTTTTCTGCGTTTCTAAATCTGTGTGAGCCTTCATGACTATTTCTATGAAGTAAGGGGCCAAGGACCCAGATTCCTACCTCTGGTCACAATGTTAATATCTATATGTGAATATTAATAGCCTAATTATCTTATGTGTGTATAACTTGTTTTCTTGTCTAACAATGTTAGTTCAGTTATCAAAGCACTGACCGGGAAACTATTTGCCAGGGGAGTACAAAATACCAGCTGGGTCACAGGGAATGGTTTCAGAGTGTCCCGTAGAGGAATGACTGTGGTTAGAATCTGATGGGTCTCCAGAAGATTCCCCAGAGGTTGCTCACTTGCTTTTTGTTGTTGTTGTTTTATAACACCCAGGACCATCTATCTGCCCAAGGGTGGCACTGCCCACAGTGAGCTGGGCCCTCCCACATCAGTCAGTAGTACAGAAAATGCCTTACAGAATTGCCTACATGCCAATAGGATGGAAGCAATTCCTTAGTTAAGGCTCCCTCTTCCCAGATGACTCTAGCTGTGTCAAATTGGAAAAAAAAAAAAAAAAAAAAAAAAACTAACAAGCACTCCACGCATAATTAAGGGCACAATAAATCTTTTTTAAAAAGCCACAGGAGATAGACACTTGCTGAAGGAAAAAAGCCATAAAAAAACTAAAAATGGGACTATGGGACTATGATGTCCCACTTCCCCTTTTATAGGGGCTCGTGAACTCATCCGGGAACAGTGAGGGCAGCAGCAGGTGACCAAAGCACCGGGGTTCCAGTCCTCATTCATGCTTCAGAAACCTGGGGCGCTATGCACTCCAAGGGTTACGGGACCACTAGACCTTGGTAACATAACACCCTGGGTTCTGAGGACTCCAGGGCTGTCTGGAATTATTCTAGTAACCCAGGCTTCAGCATCTCCTCTGACGCTCCTTATAGCCATTTATCCCTCTTTGGTCTCAGCTCCTCTCGCTCCTCCCCTCCCTCTCTCTTTTTCTCCTTCAGCTTCCTATCTTTTTCCTAGCCCTTGTTGAGCCAGTCAGCTGTTTCTTCAGACAATTCAGTGGCCACTGCCAGGACCACTTGGAGGCCTTGCCTGTGCAGGGACAATGCATGTGGAGAGAGGGTACAAACTAGGGTACCTCCCACTGCTCAGGAGCCAGGGGAACTGGGTACCGGCACAGCCTCAGTCACAATCACCGACACCCACAGAGAGGGGTGGGATTTACACATTGTCTTGACGGCTGCCATTTTCTCAGCCTTTGGGACTGGGCACCAAAGCCAGGATGTGAGGTCCAGAAACTGAGTGTAGGGTGGATATGTGAGCTGGGAGCTTGGGAGCCTGAGTCAGCAACCGCAAATGAATAATGAGTTGCCAGAACCACCACTGTGTTTGCTTCGGTGGTCAAACAATAAGCTATCTTGTTACTTTCACAGCAGCGTGGACTGCCAGCTGTTCAAACTTCCAGCCCACTCTGTGTCTGGTGCCTCTGCTGTGGCTGCCACCGCCGCCGCTGCCTATAACAGCACAGCCAGCACTCCCAAAAGTTGGCAAGAAAAGATAAACTAAGATAAACTGAAAACCTGACCTTTTTTTTTTTTTTTCTTCCTTTTGGTTTTACAAGACAGGGTTTCTCTATGTGGCTCTGACTGTCCTGGAACTCACTCTGTAGACCAGGCTGGCCTTGAGGCCTCGAACTCACAGGGATCTGCCTGCCTCTGCCTCCCGAGTGCTGGACTTGCCCCACCATGCCGGGCTGAGAGACTGAGTTTTTAAATTCATTGTATTTATTATCAGTCGGGGGTAGTGTGGGCATACCACACCTGGAAGTGGAGTCAGAGGACAACTTGGTTTTCTCCTTATGCTGTGGGTTCCTGGATGAGATTTCAGGCCTGCAGGGTTTGTCGCAGGTACTTTACCTGCTGACCCATTTTGCAGACTTGAAGTGAGTCTCTTAGCCAGCCTAACCTGCACCACCAGAGCAAGAGAGGAGCTGCGAGCTGCTGACTCAGTCCGCAGAGTCTGTTTGGCAGATGAAGGGTGTTTGGACCAATCAGAGCCATTCTTTTGCCAGCCTTGTCTCTTCGCACCAATCACAGTCACGGAGGCTCGTGCTTTGGACCAATCATAGCCTTGTCTCTTAGCTCCAGTTTGGGTGATCTGTCCACCAAGCGTGGTGCTCCCTCTTAGAGATCAGTGAAACTGAAATCATTTTTAGTGTACAAATCTGCAGGAAAGGACGTCAGCACCACTGATTAGGTGATGTTAATCCCAAAGATCCAAGGAGAAAGACCACTGGCCCAGATCATCATGATGGTCAAATTAAAGCAAGCAATTCATTAAAGCAAACTTTTTTATTCGTGTACATGGGCTACCTTCCCCTAAGTTAGAATTCAAGAGGTCAGAATTGGATGTGAGGAGACAAGGTTTTTATAGCTCAGGTGTAGGGGGTTTCCAGACTGATTGGGTTGGCCAAATAGTTGGGGTTACAGGAGCAGAACATAAATAACTGTAACAAGTTAGGCTTAACAACCTCTTGAAACAAAGGCATGGCTCTCAGACAGTCATGACAAGGCAGTCATAACAAGGTAGTCATAATTATCTCTTGAAACAAAGAAGGGTTAAAAGATGGTTATAAGCAACTTTTTGAAACAAAAACATGGTTGGTTGCCATTTCCTGGAACAGGAAACATTTGTAGTGAAGGTCACAGGTAGGGCATAGCCCAATCCTTGAGAAACAGATTTAATTATAAACGGAAATGAGCCTAATTTTTCTTTACTATTGTTATGCCCTGATCATGGAGTCCCCTAAAAACCAACTAGGAGACCTAGTTCTGTATGTAAAAGCAAAGAGCCTTCATTCTTATTCAAGTTCAACTCGGACTCTCTGTGTGCCCAACACATTTGATACAATCAGAGAGACAGGAGCTCAGTTGGGGCTTTTATAATAGCAGAGGCTGGGGTGAGAGATTTCTAAGGTTCAGGACCCCTGATTGGCTGCCATTTGTCCAGGGGTGGACCTCTCTTGATTAATAATGGATGTGGGAGGGGCCAACTCACTGTGGGCAGTACCACCCCAGGTCAGGTGGTCCTAGGCTGTGTAAGAAAGCAAACTGAGCAAGCCGAAGTGGAACAAACCAGTATGAAGCATTCCTCCATGGTCTCAGCTTCATTTACTGGCTCCCAGGTTCCTGCTTTGAATTCTCGCCCTGATTTCAACTGTGACCTGAGCATTGTAAAATGAAATAAACCATTTTCTCACCAAGCTGCTTTTTGTCAAGGTATTTATCACAACAACAGAAAACCTAACTAAGCAACCCCCCCCCCACATCTAATTGGTCAAGAATACATAATAGTCTACTTCTTATAGGGTTACCTAAAGGTTATCAAGGCTCGTGATAACAAAATTCTGTATTTCACACAGACTGTCTATGCCCCCAGGAGCTGGGATCATCAGCTGCAATCCTTGTGGGGGTGTCTCAAGGTGTCTCTAGGGGAGTTCAAGACAACTAGTGCTGGAGAAGGCGATCTGATTGGCGGCAGACTGATAAGCCTTTGCTCAAGGCTTCAGGGCAGCAAGGGAGAGCCTGATAGCATTAATTAGGGAGTCAAATTGCCCTAGTCCCAGCAACTGTGCTTATTTAGGAGGCTGAACACCAAAGGGGTGCTCACCTGAAGACTAGTCATTAGCACTGTAGTAACAGATTGCAACAACGTTTTACCCTCCAGCATCTCCGGACCCGCTGTCCCTGCATTAGGCAGGACAGAGGAACAGAGCAGACAGGATTATCTATTACAGAAGGGATTTATTAGATTGCCTCATATGACACAGGCTGCGTGTTCCCACATGGGTGAGGCTGAGGACAAGGCCCGAAGGATTCTCAGAGAACTTCTAGTCTTCATTCATCCTTGGAGACCCAGGATGCGGGGGTTTGATGTCACTGAAGGAGGCAGCGGCAGTGGCAGCAGCGGTGGCAGAGTAGATGCACTCATCAGCAGGAAGTGAGGGCAAGCAAACAGAACCACAGCCCCGCTTTCCCCTCTTCTATATGCGCTGACACTGGAAGGCTCTGTCCACTCTAGGAGATAATTTTTCACCATTTAGTTTACCCATCCAGAAAACACCCCCACAGACTTTCCCAGAGGTGTGTGCCTCTCAGTTGAGTCAAGATCCAATTAAGTTGACGACCGTCTTAAGGTTGCTATTGTTATGATGAAACACCATCAGCAAAAGCTACTTGGAGAGGAAAGGGTTTATTTGGCTTAGGCATCCCAAATTACAGTTCACCCAGGCAGGAACTCAAACCCTGTGGGAACCTGGAGGCAGGAGCTGATGCAGAGGCTATGGGGGAGTGTTGCTTTCTGGCTTGCTCCTCATAGCCTCCTCATCTTTATGGAACCCAGGACCACCTGACTAGGGTATCTCCATCCTCAATGGACTGGGCCCGTCTTCATCAATCACTAGGAAAATGCCCCATAGTCTTGCCTGCTTATAGCTCCATCTTATGGAGGCATTTATTCAGTTGAGGTTCCCTCCTCTCAGATGACTTTAACTTGTTTCAAGTTGACATAAAACTAGCCAGGACAATTGACTTCTGGTCAACCTGACACACCAGTACAATACAACACTATTTAACAATAACCTCTCATTTTTTGTTCATCTCAAGAAATCTCACATTAATAAATACCACAATATAAAACATATCACAAACTTAAAATCCCACAGTCTTTACAAATTCAAACACCTTACAATTCAGTGCCTTTTGCCAGGAGGTGGTGGCACACGATTTTGATTCCAGCACTTGGGAGGCAGAGGCAGGCAGATCTCTGTGAGTTCGAGGTCAGCCTGCTCTACAGAGTGAGTTCCAGGACAGCCAAGTTTACAAAGAGAAACCTGATGTGGGAGGGTCTTCTGTTTTGAGTTGATTTCATTGGTTAATAAAGAAACTGCCTTGGCCCTTTGATAGGACAGAAAATTATGTAGGCGGAGTAAACAGAACAGAATACTGGGAGAAAGTGAGGCAATCGCCATGCCTCTCCTCTCTGGTCAGATGGCCACGGAGCCAGCCATCAGGTCAGACATGCCGAATCTTTCCCGATAAGCTACCACCTTATGGTGCTACACAGATTATTAGAAATGGGTTAAGCAAAATATGAGAGTTAGCCAAGAAGAGGATAGATATAATGGGCCAGGCAGTGTTTAAAAGAATACAGTTTGTGTGTTGTTATTTCAGGTGTAAAGCTAACCATGCCGGAGCCGGGTGGGGTGAAAAGCAGGCCGGCCCACAGCCCCTTTTACAGAAACCCTTTCTCAAACAAACAAACAAACAAACAAACAACAAATTGTGTCTTTAAAAACCCAAAATCTCTTTGAAAGATCAAAATTTCTCAACTGTGAGCTCCTATAAAATCAAAATAAATCTTATTCCAAGAGGGAAGAACCAAGACAGAGTCACAATCAGATCAAAGACAAACCAAAATCCAGCTGTGTAAAGTTCGGTGTCAGACTTCTGGGCCTTGCTCCCATCTTCTAGCCCCTCCCACAGCACACATGGCTTGTCTCACAAGCTCAGGCTGGCTCCACTCCATGGCTGCTACTGTCTTGGCTGTCATCCACGGCACTCGTGTCTCCAAAGTCATGTGTCTCATGGGGCAACTGGGCTGGGCTTTTATCAGTAGCCTCTCCTGGGCTCTCCTCATGGTGCCAAGCCTCAGCTTCTTTGCACGACCCCTTCAATCCTGGCTCTTCAGCCGCTACTGTGGCTCCACCTTAAATAGCGGCTTCTGACTCCCACAGTGCTAAACCTCAGCTGCTCCCCATGAACCCTCTATGCCTTCAAAACCAGTACCATCTGGGAGACTCTTAAACTTGATGATGTTTACAGCACTGGCTTCCTCCGGAACCTACTTCTGTGAGCCCCCCCTAAGGAACTCCCCCCCACCCCTGAGATGTCACCTCAAGGATGCTGGTCTCTTCCTAGTCACTGCCAGTTTCTCAGCTCCAGCGCCCCCCTGGTGCTGACAGTTCCAGCAAAGCTTTCACCTAAGTGGTTCTGGTCTCTTGTTAACCACAGCTGATCCTTCAGCCCTAGCTGACCAGAACCATCGACTGGGAATTCAAAATATGCCACAGCGTCAATAGAAGGTTTTGGTTTTTCGAGACAGGGTTTCTCTGTGGTTTTGGAGTCTGTCCTGGTACTAGCTCTTGTAGACCAGGCTGGTCTCGAACTCACAGAGATCTGCCTGCTTCTACCTCCCAAGTGCTGGGATTAAAGGCGTGCGCCACCACGGCACGGCAAGGTTTTGGTTTTGTTTGCTGTTGTTGGTGGGTTTTTTTTTTGTTATTGTTGTTGTTGTTTTTTTTTTTTTTTGGCTTGGTTTTGTTTTTGTTTTGAGACAGGGTGTCTCTGTGTAACAGCCCTGGCTGTCCTGGAACTCACTCTGTAGATCAGGCTGGCCTCAAGCTCACAGAGATCCGCCTGCCTCTGCCTCCTGAGTGCTCAACAGAGTTTTACGTGAATCCTGAACTTCTCTCTGGAACTTCACAAGCCGGGCATCCATCACAGTCCTCCCCACAACACATGGTCAAGTCTGTCACAGCAAGGCCCCCTGACTCTAACATCGATTCCTGGCTTGGTTAAGGTTACTGTTGGTGCGAAGAAACACCATGACCACAACAACGTGGTTTATTTGGTTTATAAATCCTGAATCACAGTCCATTGAGGGAAGCCAAGGCAGGAACTCAAACTAGGTGAGAACTTGGAGGCAGGAGCTGATGCAAAGGCCATGGAGGGGGGCTGCTTAAGGACTTGTTCCTCGTGGCTTTTTTACAGAATCCAGGACCAGAAGACCAGGGGTACTCCTCCCACAATGGGCCCTCTTCCCCAACCCCAGTCACTCACCAATTAAGACAATGCCCTATATAGTCTTTTGTGCCTGCCATTGGCTCTTATGGAGGCTTTTAATTTAATTTTATTTTTTAATTGAGGTTCCCTTACCCAAATGATTCTAGCTTGTGTAGAGCTGACATAAAGCTAGCTAGGAAAACAACCAAAATAAGCTACCATGGCCGCCCTATGTGTCTCAGTCTGACGTCAGTCCAGACACAGAGACAATAGATTTCATCTCACTGCCTCTTTCTCCATGAAGACTTCCTGCTCCTCCTTCAGAGGTGATATCATTCACTCAAATTTCATTATCTAAACTTCTCATTTACCAACTTTAATTTGTATGGAAACTATTTCTAATATAGAGCTAAGTCCTTACCTTTTTATGAATTCCATAGGAGTGTGGGTTGTCATTCAAAAAACGCCGTGAAGTCACGTCATGCAATAAGACTCCCATTGGAGGTTTATTGTAAGAGGAGAGAGAAGGGGGCAGAGAAGGTGGTGGGGCAGAGAATGGCCCCTGGGGAAGAGAGAGAGAGAGAGAGAGAGAGAGAGAGAGAGAGAGAGAGAGAACGAACTAACCGGAGGTGGGCAAGGCCCACTGTTGAAATAAAAGCGGCGGCGGGGCTGCGTCCCCAACACCCCAGCCGCTTGGCTAGCTCATGCCCGAAATAACAACACACAAACTGTATTCATTTAAGAACTGCTTGGCCCATGAACTCTAGCCCTTACAGGCTAATTCTCGCACCTGGACTAGCCCATTTCTAATGATGTGTGTAAGCACCCCAAGGTGCGCTTACCGGGAAGATTCTAGCCTAAGTCCATTGTGGGTTGCAGCTGCCTGGGAGAGCAGAGCATGGCGGTTGTCCGGTCCCTCTGGAAGCAGAGCAGAGTCTGACCTCACTTCCTCTTCCGCCCAGCATCCTATTCTGTTTATTCCACCCACCTATGTTCTAAGCTATGAGGCCAAGCAGTTGGTTTATTATAATTAACCAATTACCTTCCTCCATCAGCCCACCTTTTAAAAGGGAGCGTAGCAAACCCGCACAGAGGTGCTCTTAGTGGCTGCAGCTGGGGACGTACCTTGTCAGGACCCCAAGGGTAGGTCAGTATAGATGCCTGAATACTAACAGTGGATCCTCTACTTCACCCTTTCCGTCCTCTGTTGAAGCTCTGTGGTAAGTGTTCAGAAAACATGACTGAAACCCATTGAACTGCCACATCGTTGGGAAAATGAAACTAAGACATTGTTGCTATGCCCAAATTTCCAGTCCCCAAATGAATTCATGGAGCTGGATTGCCGATGCAAATTATATGAGGGTTTTTAAAATATACAAACTCAAGTTTGGACCCACACCTTTCCAGCATCCCAGCTTGGTGGGTGTGGAAAGTGTGGCAGGGAGCCCTGGGAGGGTAAAACTTTTAAAAGGGAAAAGTCCGTGATCAGGAGAGTTCACGTCTGCCGTCTTGGGACTGGGTAAGGAGAACATAAGGTAAGGCGGTTTCTGAAACCAATGGTTAGTTTGAGGGCATGAAAACCTAGCAAAGAGCCATACTGACAAGGTATCTTCAAGGACAGGATGCTTCCCAAGAACATCTGGACCTCGGTAAACTTTATGGCCCTGCTCCCTAGCTCCCTAATTGGCTATTTTTAGGAGATCTGTTCAAATTTCTGCTATCGCTGCATATTTCTGGAGCTGAGATCGGCCTGGCTCCTTATATGGCTTAAGAGGAAGCCCCTTCTTTTAAACAGAGTTTGCAGAGAAAAGACGTTCAATTTGTTATGTGTGGTCCCAAAGCACAGATGAAGCACAGACTTGGAATACAGGAGTACTATCTTTCAATTAGTGAATGTCCAAAAATAGGTTTTCAGGCCTGCAAGATGTCTTATCAAGTAAAGGTGCTTGCCTCCAAGTCGAACAGTCTTGTTTTGATTCCTGGGACCCACGTGTGGAAGAACAGACTTCGGAAGGTGGACTTTTGACCTCCATATGTCTGTGTACACAAAATAAATAAATGTAGTAAACATTTATTAAATAAAAAACTCACAGAGATCCGCCTGCCTCTGCCTCCCGAGAGCTGGAACTAAAGGTGTGGGCCACCACTGCCTGACTGATTTAGTAGATTTTTGTGTTTGAATACTCATGGGGGCAGAGATTGCAATTCAATATCTTACTAATTGTTTTTCACCTCATTTTATTTTTCGAGACAAAGTCTCTCACTGAACCTGGGTTTCACCAGGGATTCTCCACATTTTAGGCTTGGACTTCCGGGTGCACACTGCTGTATGCCTGGCGTTTACATGGATGTGAGGGGTCTCAACCCTGGTCCTTATTCTTCTGTAGCAAGCATTTCCACAAATGAGCCATTTTTCCAGCCCCAAAATAGGTTTCTAAATTGCATGGTAGGGCTTCCTTTCTTGGGAAATTTGTGCTAGCGGGAACGGGATAGCTGGTGAAGCTGGGTAGAAAATTCTCTTATTCAACTCTGAAGTTCTCTTCGTGATAAAAATGCTGACTGTAAAACCAGATCCCTGAGATCAAAGTCTGGCTGAGTCAAATGTGTATCTCAGCGGCAGAGCACTTGCCTAGCACGTGAGACCTCGGGTTCCACCACTGTTACCCACAGAGTAAAGTGAGCAAGCAAACACAGTGGCCATCGGGCTGATTAAGCTGGCAATCGCACGACTTCCGGAGAACCACGCATCCCTTTGTGCTTCGCCTACAAGATGGGGGTAATTTCTTTGACCCCCAAATACTGTTTTAACACAATCACATTTCTGAACTTGGAAGTTTCTTGTCAGCCAGGTGGCATTGGTGACATTGTCAGTTCATATTGTCCAGGCTTGTAGTGCATCCTGAGACTTTAACCAATGTCTTCTCAAAGATTACAATATAAGTTGTCATTGAAAATCTTTTGTGGGCCAGGAAGTGGTGGTGCATGCCTTTAATCCCAGCACTCTGGAGGCAAAGGCAGGCAAATCTTGGTGAGTTCAAAGCCAGCCTGGTCTACAGAGCTAGTTCCAGGACAGCTAGGGCTATACAGAGAAACCCTGTATCGAAAGAGAGAGAGAGAGAGAGAGAGAGAGAGAGAGAGAGAGAGAGAGAGAGAGAGACAGAGAGAGAGACAGAGAGAGAGCCCCTGTGTTTTTCCTCAGGTCCCAGAAAATCACGCCTTACCTGGGCTCCACCTCTTAAAGATAATTGGCTAACAAGGTTTTCCCCATCAATCCTGTAGTGCAAGCTTGTCTGAAATTTACTATGTAGCTTAGGTTGGCCTCAAAGTTGTGGCAATCCACCTCCTTCAGCCTCATAAGTGCTGGGATTAGAAGCAGGAGCTACAACCCCTGACTTTGATTTTCTGTCTTGATAGTAAGCAAATAATGAGAAGTATTTAAATGGACAGTATCTTACAGTAAGTGATTCTGTTTTGGTTTGGTTTTTTTTCGAGACAGGGTTTCTCTGTAGCTTTAGAGCCTGACCTGGAACTAGCTCCTGTAGACCAGGGTGGTCTCGAACTCACAGAGATCTGCCTGCCTCTGCCTCCCAGTAAGTGATTCTGGTATCTCATTAGGTTACCCCACAAAGTTATTATAAAGTATAAGGATTAAGTAATATATACAATGTTTACAAACTTGAAATCAAAGTTAGCACCATGTAAGAACTATGGTTACTAAAGATTTACAAAATGAGTCATTGTTAACAATAGCTTCCTCCACTCTGACTTCTAATATGTCATGAGCAGCAAGCTTTTGAGAAATGCAAAAGGAAAATTAGAGGTTTCTCCAATGTGAAAATAATGGCCTTGGAAATTAATTATCAATACCATCAAAGCAAAGGAAGGCCCAGGAGAAAACAGTAATGTCTTACAGAGCCAGACTTCCCACACTCTTCTCAGAGAAGGAGATGCTCACAAAATCTCTTTGGAAACAGCCCAGAAATAAACCCTTGGATGTTGCTCAAAGGTCCCAAGAATGCATGGGAAAGGGATAGTCTCCTTGACACATGATGCTGGGGAAAACTGATATTCCCAGGTTAGAGAGTCAAGTCAGATTGTCTCCCTACAGTGCAGATGACAAATTAATTCTCAGCATTCAGGAGGTAGGGGAAGAGAATTGTGAGTTTAGAGCCATACAGAGTCATATATATGAATTCCAGGAAAGTGCTGTCTTAAAAAAGAAAAGAAAGGGGGCTGGAGAGATGGCTCAGTGGTTAAGAGCATTGCCTGCTCTTCCAAAGGTCCTGAGTTCAATTCCCAGCAACCACATGGTGGCTCATAACCATCTGTAATGAGGTCTGGTGCCCTCTTCTGGCCTTCAGGCATATACATAGACAGAACATTGTATACATAATAAATAAATAAATATTAAAAACATAGAAAAGAAAAAATGAAAAAAAAAAGTAAAAGCCACGCATGGTGGATGGTGGTGCACACCTGTAATCCCAGTTTTTTGTGAGGCCAAGGCAGGAAAATAACAAGTTTGAGGCTAGCCTCAGTTCCACAAAGAGATTCCATTTTAAAAGCAAAACCTTTTTAAGAAAAGTTAAATAATCACACCCACGAACCTAGCATGTGGGAGGCAGAGGCAGGAAGGGCGGTGACTGTGAGGCCAGTCCTGGTTCCTAGTTAGGGTTTCTGTTGCTGTGAAGAGAGGCCATGACCACAGCAACTCTTATAAAGGAACATGTTTTCTTTTCTTTTCTTTTTCTTTTTTCTTTTTTTCTTTTCTTTTCTTTTCTTTTTTTTTTTTTTTTTTTTTTTTTTTTGAGACAGGGTTTCTCTGTGTAGCTTTGGAGCCTGACCTGGAACTCCCTCTGTAGACCAGGCTGGTCTTGAACTCACAGAGATTCACTTGTCTCTGCCTCCCAAGTGCTGGGATTAAAGGTGTGTGCCACCTTCTAGCTAAAGGAAAGCATTTAACTGTGTGGTGCTTCACCGTACAGTTCAGATATTCAATCCATTATCATCATGGTGGCGTGCTGACAGACGTGGAGCTAGAGAGATAGCAGAGAGTCCTATATCTTTCAGGCAACAGGAAATGGTCCCCTCCCCCAATAGAATCCACAGGGTAGGAGGAGAGAACCAACTCCACAAAGTTGTCCTTGACCCCCCTGTGTGTGTGTGTGTGTGTGTGTGTGTGTACTCAGGATTTGAACCCCGCCCCCTCAAAAACCAAAATACCTACAAGGACTGGAGATGCAGTCCATGCCTAGTGTTCCTAGGACGTCTGAAGCACTGTGCTCAGTCCTCAGCAGGCATATACGAGGCAGGATCGACCTCTTGTTCTAGCACTGAAGAGGTTCAAGCTCACTCTTGGTTCTACGGTGAGTTCAAGGCCAGCCTGGGCTATCACGTAAGACCCAGAAATAAAACATAAGTATATGTTGTGTCAATAGAGATGAAATTATTTGGCACGGAAATGGTAAAAAGGAACCCTAGCCAAATTTTGCCAAAGATAGGCAAGACTTCATTGGAACTGTGAAATGAATTGCCTGACCTTCGCTGGAGCCAGAGAGACAACACTGGCTGAAAGATAAAACTAAGGTGTTCTCTGAATAGAGGAAGAGGCAAGCTTTTTCTCAACTTAATCTGCTGACCCAGGGTAAAGTAACCCCTTCCTCCTGTAGACTTTTTTCACATTTATTATTTTATGGGTATGAATATTTTTCCTGCATGGATGTGTGTACACCATGTGTCCAAGGAGGCCAGAAGCATCACTATGCCCGGCTTCATTTTTGTGTGTCTGTGTGAATGAATGTCATATGTATATGGTACCTTTAGAGGCCAGAAAAGTGTGTTGGGTCCCCTGAAGCTGGAGTTACAGGCTATTGCGAGTTGCCAGAGTTGGATGTGGGGACAGGTTCTCGAAATAGCAGCAAGTGCTCTTAACTGTGGCACTCTCTCTCTCTAGCCACTGGTGCTGATAGCGTCCTCCTCTGTCCTTGGGTTTGAGCCCAGTGCTTCACACAAGCTAGGCAAGTGTTCTACTACTGTATTATAGCGCCCTCTTTATTTTGAAACAAGTTCTAAGCCCAAGCTAGTTTAGTCTTGAACTTGGGATCCTCCTGTTTCTCCAGCAGGTTTACAGGTCTGGCAGGTTTGGTAATTTTTCATTGGCCAGCAGCAAAGTTTCAGAAGATGGTCCCCCCACCCCCACCCCACCGCGAGACATAGTTTCCCTGTGTAGCTCTGGCTGTCCCGGAACTCACACTGTAGATCAGGCTGGCCTCGAACTTAAGGATCCACCAGCCTCTGTCTCCCTAAGCGCTGGGATTTAAGGGCCACCAAGGCCTGGCGAAAGATGCTTTTCTCTTTATTGAAGGGATGGGTAAGTTGAGCGGTCTACTCATTCCAGAAACGGCTGAGTTCTTGCAGCGGGTGCCATTGTCCTGTGCAAATATCCTGGTGGTGTTGAAGGTTTGGGCCGTACAATAGCTTAAAAGGCTTTCGGTTTACTGATTAATGGCATCCAGACTCCGTGTTCCTGGGAAAACGACTAGTCAAGTCAACCATCTAGGTAAACACCGACGGGCCTGGAGTTAATGGCCAGATAACTGATTACATTGTAGCAATCTAAAAGTCTGACTTTAAAAAAAAAAAAAAAGCAAAAAAAAAAAAAAAAAAAAAAAAAAAAAAAAAAAAAAAAAAAAAACAAAAAAAAAAAAAAAAAAAAAAAAAAAAAAAAAAAAAAAAGAAAAAAAAAAAGGAAAAAAACCCCAAAAAAAAAAAACACAAAAAAAAAAAAAAAAAACAAAAAAAAAAAAAAAAAAAAAAAAAAAAAAAAAAAAAAAAAAAAAAAACAAAAAACAACAACAAGTTCTCATTATATAAACCACACCCCGGGCTGCCAGGGCCTCCTAGTTTAAGAGCGCATTAGGAGGTGACGGAATGGCTGGACAAGCACTCTCTCAGGGCCTCTACCGAGGCGGGGTGAAGGGCGAAGAGCCAGCCTCAGGGGGCTTGGATGAAGCCGCATCCTTGAGGAGAGGACGAGGACCGTCGAGGCAGAGGAGCTGCCGCAGCTCCAGGCCGACCCTGGCAGGAGGAAGGCGGCCCCGATGCTAGGTGGTAGCAATAACGGAGCTAGCGGCTCCAGACGCCGAACCCTCCTTGGCCTCGCACGCGCGTGCGTCATGATTTGCGACAGATTGCTTTGCGGCTCGGGTCGCCTCGTGACTTGACTTACGGCGCCTCCTTCAGGTATGTGCGGAGCTCCTTCCCGGCGTGCCCTGAGCCTGCGCCTCCGTCTCTCCTGCTTGGCCCCCTTCGGCCTCCCGGTGCCGGGACCGAGCTCCTGCGTGCCCCGCGTTCCGAGGCGCGTGAGTGGTTGTTTCCGGCGGGGTGGCGGGGCGTGGGGCCCTGCCGACTGGACGTCCTCGGCGGCTGCTGAGCCTGTCCTCGCTGCGGGCTCCGCCGGTGCTAGAGGAGGCGCCGGCTGGGTCGGGATGCTGGCCTTGGGAGGGCAGCCTGGAGGCGGTGGCGGTCACTGTCGGTCGCTGGGTGAAGTTGGGAAGAACCGGTGGACTTAGGGAATTTGACATTCAGGGTAGCCGCATAGTCCGCCTTTCTGGACTTTGAAAAATGAGGCGTGCAGTAATACACTGACTTCACTCCTTGAAGGGGCACAGTTCTGTGGTTACTAGTACGTTTTCGGGGTTCCACAATCCCTAGCATTATCGAATTTCACACCATTTTCATCACCCCTGAGTAAATCCTGAAGCCCTAGTTAACTCCCCTCCCGTTTTCCCAACTTCCAGCATCCCTTCTGCTTTGCATCTGTGAACTTGCCTGTTTGACTGGTGTGAAATGATACGGAGCTTTTAAAAATGAGCGTGTAGGGTCTGTTTCAGTTGGACCAGTATGTATCCCGCTTTCACGGTCCATCGGTTGATTCCACTTCCTTGCTCTTGTGGATGTAGCAGCGTACACACAGATGTACGGGCATCTGTAGTTGGATCTAGAGTCCTTTGGGCATATGCATACGAGAGGGTTAGCTGGGTCATGAGGTAAAGAACTAGCTTAGTTCTTTGAGATATGCTCAACACTAATTTCTGAATTGGTTGCACTAATTTATATTCCCACCAAGTCCTCCCAGCCAATTACTGTTTTCTTTCTTTTTTTTTTTTTTTGAGACAGGGTTTCTCTGTAGCTTTGGTGCCCGTCCCGGAACTAGCTCTTGTAGACCAGACTGGCCTCGAACTCCCAGAGATCCGCCTGCCTCTGGGATTAAAGGCATGCGCCACCAACGCCCGGCCCCAATTACTGTTTTCTTGTTGACAGCCATCCTGACTGGAATGAGATGGAATCTCAATAGTTTTAGTTTACCTTTCTTTGGTGGCTAAAGATGTTGAACACTTAAGCAATATTATTGACCTGGGCCTCGCTGGCTGGTTAAGTGGTTTCTGCTCTTGGGGAGAACTGGCTTGGGTTCCCAACGCTCATCATCAGGTGCCTACAGCCACTTTTAGCCCCAGCTCCAGGGGATCTGATGCTTCTGGCCTCCATGGGCACCTTCACTCATTCACATACCCACACACAGACACATAGGTACGGAATTAAAATTGATTTTTAAAAAGATTTGAACTTAGCTGGGCGGTGGTGGTGCACACCTTTAGTCCCAGCCCTCGGGAGGCAGAGGCAGGCGGATCTCTGTGAGTTCAAGGCCAGCCTGGTCTACAGTGTGAGTTTCAGGACAGCTAGGACTGTTACATAGAGAAACCCTGTCTCAAAAAAAAAAAAAAAAAAAAAAAGATTTGAACTATTAGAACATCTTCCACAGAGAACATCTCAGAAGAGTTGGAAAGATTGTAAGGAGCAGAAGACCAGGAAGTCTGCTGTAACAGTATCTTTTATATGACAAGGACATTATACTATGTGACATCTCAGTATTGCTGCCTTACTAAAACATGGGCAGCTACAGGACCAATTGACATGCCAACTTGGATGGGGGAAGCTCTCACAGGGCTCCACCTCTAGATGAAGAGCTATAGGCAATTGACTGTTGAAGGAGGGAGAATAAGTCTTTCCCAGAAAGTACCAAGTGATTATCCAGTACCAAGTGATCAGCCCTGAAATCATAGACACACATGCTCCATAAACAGACTCAGTAGGCTTGTGTTTATATATTCATGTATGTATGTTTGTTATGTATGTAAAAGGAAGAAAGCCATGAAGTTTGTGGGTGGGGGAGTTATGGGAGGTATTGGAGGTGAGGAAGAGGAAATTATATAATTATGTAAAATTATCCATAGCAAGAATTCTGTAATACTGATAACATTGTAATACTGATAAAACACCATATGTTCTCAGTGTAAGCATTTACCTTTTCTAGCCCACAATCGTACATGTGTTAACTGGAAGAATAGCTAGGTTTATCTGTGTCTTGGCAGATCCTTCCTGACCCCTGAGAGACATTGTCCCCTAAGTAAGTGCTTTATTTGATTTGGGATAGAGGCTCTTGCTTTTTCCTCTATTTTTTTTTGAGCTTTATATTAATGTTTTATTTGTTTGTTTGTTTTGAACCCAGTTTGGTAATGTCAACCAACTTGGGGCTTTTTTCTTTTTCTTTTTTTTTTTTAAATATTTATTTATTTATTATGTATACAATATTCTTTCTGCATGTATGCCTGAAGGCCAGAAGAGGGCACCAGACCTCATTACAGATGGTTGTGAGCCACCATGTGGTTGCTGGGAATTGAACTCAGAACCTCTGGAAGAGCAGACAATGCTCTTAACTGCTGAGCCATCTCTCCAGCCCCTCCTTTTTGTTTTTTTTAAATTTTAAATTTTATTTTATGTGCATTGGTGTTTTGCCATGAGCATTGGGTCCCATGGAGCTGGAGTTACAGACAGTTGTGGGCTTCCATGTGGGTGCTGGGAATTGAACACAGGACCTCTGGAAGAGCAGTCAGTGCTCTTAACCCCTGAGCCATCTCTCCAGCCCAATTATTTTTTAAGTGAAGAAATACAGATGTTTCTGTTTGCAGATGCCAACAACCTATACTTTAAACACCACAAAGACTATACCAGAATATTCTTGAAGATGTGATAAATGATTTCAGAATGCCACAAAATATATAATCAGCATACAGAAATCAAAGTCCGTTTCATAGTACCAGCTAAGAAAGAAAACAATAACAATTTACAATATTTACATTAAAATAAAACAAAAACTAGCCAGCCAAAACCCAGATGTGTAACAGAACACAGGAAGCTCTTATCTTTGCTTCTCCTCTGAATCTGTCGCCTAATCCTCTCCCCATTACTGCTTTATTTAAACAGAGTCAACATGGCTGGAGCTGAGGAAGCAGTCCACGGAGGTTGTGACAACCATTCTCCCTTTGCTGGTGGGAAGTCTGTGCTGTGCTTTGGGCAGGTAATTAGCTGCTTCATTCTGAAGTCTACGTGAGGAGAGTTAGGATGAAGTGATACTGTCCTCCTGCATGTGAGCTTTTCTGGACTCCCTTCTCCTTTGATGCAGTGTTTTAGGGGCTTTCCTGTTGTGGTTTGCAGCACTGAGGATTGAATTTAGAGCTCTATCACTGAGCTATTGTACCCCCAGCATGGTGCTGTATTTTGTCATTTTGTCTCAAGGTCTTTAGTGACTTAGTCTACTCGTGAGCCTTGCAGTAAAGTCTAATAGTAGGGCCAGTGAGGTGGCTCAGCAGATGGCCCCTGCTGCTAAGCCTGATGACCTGAGATCTGTCCTTGGGATCCGCATGGTAGAGGAAGAACTGACTCCTGCTAGGTGTCCTCTGAGTCATGCTCACACTGTTACTGTGTACTTATGTATACATATGCAAAATAAATACATTTGAGAAAGGTAATAAAACATTTAAAAACTTGTAGTACAAGGGATTACATTTAGATATAAATTTTTGTGTTCATGTGTTATAAATTTTACCCTATTTGAGTGTATAAGGTAGATAGAGTGTGGTACATGTATGGGATGCTTCTCTGTGTGTAGAAATTGTGCATGAACTGGGCCGTGGTGGCACACTCCTCTAATCCCAGCACTCAGGTGGCAGAGGCAGGCGGATCTCTGTGAGTTTGAAGCCAGCCTGGTCTACAAGAGCTAGTTCCAGGACAGTCACCAAAGCTACAGAGAAACCCTGTCTCCAAAACCAAAAAACAACAACAACAAAAGAGAAATTGTGTGAAAGATTCTTGTTTTGTCTATCCAAATTCTGTCTTTATCAAAGAATTGTTAGGACTTACCTAATTTAAACAAGACAAGGGAATAAACCCCAAAGATCAACCATGATATATTTGTTTCGCTGAGAGATGGGAATTGTGGAAGTGGATATTGTAAGAGCTTTGCTCCTTTTGCCTTGCCTGTGGAATGAGGTTTGGGCTCTGAGGTGGTAAGTTGGGTTTCCTAGCTCTGCTTCAGAGGATTGGAGCCCCCTCAGTGAGAGAGCTTGCTTAACCTGTGGGAGACCTTGGGGTCTGTCCCTAGCTCCACAAAGCAAAAAAAATCAAAACCTAACCTAGCTTGAGAAAGTTTAAGAAGGATAGCGGCGATACTATGTTAAAAGCAACATTTTTGTATTACTTTTTGTTTGTTTGTTTGTTTGTTTTTCGAGACAGGGCCTCTCTACAGAGCCGTAGCTGTCTTAGAACTCACTATGTAGACAGGCTGATCTCAAACTCACAGAGATTGACTTGCCTCTGCCTCCCAAGTACTGGGATTAAAAGGGTATGCCACCATGACCTGTTTACCTTTTTTTTTCCCCAGTTTTTGGAGACAGGGTTTCTTTGTGTAGCCCTGGCTGTCCTGGAACTTGTTCCGTAGATCAGGCTGGCCTCAAACTCACAGAGCTCCGTCTGACTTTCCCTCCTCAGTGCTGGGATTAAAGGTGTGCACCACCACTACCTGACTTAAAGCAATGTGTAATGCGTGCATAAAGTTAGGCTTTTTTATAGGCTACCATTCGATGCTTTGATACATGTATGCATGATATGTCCAGTACTTTTCCCTGGGCTGAGGATGGAACCTAGAGCCTCCTGTGCTAGGTGGGTACTCTAATCTACAGTCAGCTCTTCTCAGTTCTCAAGAGGAAAGAGGAGCTGTGTCGGGAAACTCAGGGAGATTTCCCCTTCTGGATTGCAGAGCCAGTACACAGCCGAAGAGTACCAGGCCATCCAGAGGGCTCTGAGGCAGAGGCTGGGCCCAGAGTACATCAGCAGCCGCATGGCTGGAGGAGGCCAGAAGGTAAGTTGAGTCTTGGGCACATATCTAGTAGTTGATAGAGAAATTCTGCCTATTGGTTTTACTAGATTCCACAGATTGAGAGGCTCTTGTTCCCTATTACTAGAGACCTCGTACCTCTGGAAGGGGTGGGTTTCAGACTTTGTCATTTGTAGTGGCCCAAACACTGTCTTGAGGTTGCTGTAAATTCCATGTTGAGATTTTTATATCATCTTTAAATGTTCTCTTTACTACTTGCTTTTAATTTCCTTCCATTTCCTCCCTCCCTCCCTCCCTCCCTCCCTCCCTCCCTCCCTCCCTCCTTCCTTCCTTCCTTCCTTCCTTCCTTCCTTCCTTCAGGTTTTTCCAGACAATGTTTCTCTGTATAGTTCTGGCTGTCCTGGAACTCACATTATAGACCAGGCCTTGAACTTGGAGAGATCCTCCTGCCTCTGCCTCCCAAGTGCTGGGTTTAAAGGCGTGTGCAACTGTTGCATACTTTCTTTGGGGCTGCCATCCAGCTCCCAGTCATGACATGGGGAATTATTATTAGCTGTGAATTTTCAGCCTTATCTTCTCTCACTAGCTCTTATAACTTATTTTAACCTGTTTCTCTTCATCTTTGTTTTGCCTCAGACTTTTTACTTTTTTTCTTTCTATATGTCGTAGTCCATGTCTGTCTGTCTGGCATCTGTCTGCCTTCTGGGCCCAGATGTATTCCTCGCTTTTTCCCTTGTTCTCTCTCCTCTCAAGCCAAGATTCTTTCTCCTGTTTATTCTTTTTGCCCACCAGCCCCACCTGTCCCTTCTCTGCCTCCTCTGTCTATTCAGCTTTTTATTAGGCCAGTCAGGTGCCTAAGGCAGGCAAGGTGAAACAGCAACACATCTTTATGTAATTAAACAAATGTAGCACATCTGTACATAGTTAAAGTAACGTCCCACAACAAGCCAGCACACCAAACCATGCTTCCAGTTTTAACAGTCTTCTTCTGTTGCTGAAGGACGGCGTCCTGGCCTCCTGCTGGAAAGCTTATGCTGCCCCAGAGCTGCTCATGCTGAAGCTCTGTGTGTGGTTTTGGTCCTCCGGAAGCTGTGCCGTAGGTCAGCCTGAAGTTTCTGAGGCTGGTCCCTTCCCAGAGATTGACTGATAGTTCTAGTTTGATTTTTCCAAAAGTCTCTGAAATACTTGCATTGAGATTTCCTGTGGAAAGGAAGTTTTGCCAAAAACATACGAGGAATAAATGAATTTTAATTGACACTTAAAAATACCAACACCAAGGACATTTTAATAGCTTTTTCGTAAAAAATGTATTTTTTAGGTGTGTTACATTGAAGGTCATCGGGTGATTAACCTGGCCAATGAGATGTTTGGTTACAATGGCTGGGCACACTCCATCACTCAGCAGAATGTGGGTATGTTCCCTGCGTGTGCTGACTGCTTTATGCTCATTACTTCATAGCTGGTTTTCCCCTGCTTAGAGAGTTTAGTGAGTCAGGGTTTGGGTAGGTGGGTTGGTTGCCAGCCAAGGAAAGTAACTAGGTGCAGGGAACAGTGTCTTTCCAACTGGTTCTCTTTCCCATTCCTAGATTTTGTTGACCTCAACAATGGCAAATTCTACGTGGGAGTCTGTGCATTTGTAAGGGTGCAGTTAAAGGTGAGGGGGTGGGGTGCCACTGCTGCCTGGGAGGACTGAGAAGACAGAGTGAGCAGGGAGGGAGTCTTGAGTGTAGGTCTGGACAACAGGATGTGTTGTGTCTCAACTCATCTTACGTTGATGCACAAAAGTCTGACCACATAAATACAAAAGGAGTGTGTGTGTATGTGTGTGTAAGTGTGTAACTTAACAGTGGAAAATCTTTTTATAATGTAACAACCTAAGTGCCATAGGGGATTAAATTCTATCATTTATTTGAAGCAGTGCTGTGTCCCATAGCCCTTACTTCAGTTTAGATCAGCGGTTCTCAACCTATGGGGGGTCAAACGACCCTTTCACAGAGGTCACCTAAGACAGCTGCATATCAGATATTTGCATCATGATTCATAACAGTAGCAAAATTACAGATATGAAGTAGCAACAAAATGCTATTATGGTGGAGAGTCCCCACAACACAAGGAAGGTTGAGAACCGCTGCCCAAGACATCTCACCATGCAGGTCCTGGGTGCCTGAGGCTCAGGCTTCTTTCTCTGCCTCCTGTGGACTGAAATGACACGCATGTGCTCCCACCAGCTTCAATAAAGTCTCAGTACATAGAGCCTAGGTTATGCTGAAACTGGCGGTTTACAGTTACAGTTCCTGAGTTACAGGACTGTGCTGTCCTGCTAAGCTGCACTCTTATCAGAAATGTCATTGTCCTAATATATTTATGACTGGAAATTCCATTTATAACTCCATTGTGTTTCTAGAATATATATATATTGTGTGTGTGTGTGTGTGTGTGTGTGTGTGTGTGTATTTAGAGAGAGAGAGAGAAACTGTTAAACTGTTGTTTTTGGTCAATTTCTATTGACCTCACAGCTTTAAAGACTTGGCACTGACCACAAGCATGTTTCCAGGCAGATCTGTTCCAGACAAGACTTCTAGAAAAAAAAATTTTTTTTTCCAAGACAGGGTTACTCTGTAGCTTTGGAGCCTTCCTGGAACTAGTTCTTGTAGACCAGGCTGGCCTCGAACTCACAGAGATCCACCTGCCTCTGCCTCCCGAGTGCTGGGATTAAAGGCATGTGCCACCACCTTAATATAGCTTAAGCTCTGTGCTGTTATCTCTTCAGTAAGGTCCTGGAGCCACAGCCTGGGGGTGGTGGGGGTGGTAGTGGTATTGGTTTCTTTGTTTTTTTGAGTGCTGTTGCTCAGGGAAGAGGACCATAGCTCCCATATTAGAGCTCCAACAATGTCCCTTTCTACCTCAGGACGGGTCCTATCATGAGGACGTGGGTTATGGAGTTAGTGAGGGCCTCAGGTCAAAAGCTTTGTCACTGGAGAAGGCTAGGAAGGAGGCTGTGACTGACGGGCTGAAGCGGGCACTCAGGTAAGAAGGAGCTGGGCTCCAGCCACCTCATGTCAGCTCATCTTTCAGAAGTGGCACGTTCCCTTGGGAGAGATGTAATAACGTGAGAAGCTGAGTCTCATTCTATCCTGATGCTGTTTCCTTGTTTGCTTCTGTACTTTACCGTGGATGCAGGAGGGCTGAATCTGACTACACTGTCCGCAGTGCTGGTTCCTCCCTTCCGAATACACTGACTCAAAGTTTAGTTTGCCTCAGTTCAGGATTGATTTGCCATATTGTGGGTCTGGGGTGGAGAGGTTAAAAAACAAACAAAAAAAAACCCAGAAAACAAACCCCGTGATCTGTACTTCCAGAGGGGGCAAATCCTCCTAAGATCCCATCAGTTCTGCCCCAGGCCCTAGAGGCCTGGCCTTTAGCAGGTGGGTTGTGTGCGGGCTTCATAGCACTCAATGTCCCTTTGGAAATCCGTGTCAGGTCACTGCTGTGCTCTCAGAAGCTAGTGTAATGCAGGGATGTGACATGGTCCATTGTGTCTCACTCAGCTAGGGCCCATTTCCTCTCCTGTGTTGCAGCTTTGTAGTGTTGTAACTGTCAGATGTAACTGAACTGTTTGGCTTTTTGTCATTGTAGGAGTTTTGGGAATGCACTTGGAAACTGCATTCTGGACAAAGACTACCTGAGGTCACTAAATAAGCTTCCACGACAGGTATGTGAACAGCGAGGAGTGGGGTGCGGGTGCTTGCTATCACAGCATGCAACTTCTCCAGTATGTCCTTGAGTGTAGGTAGCTGCAGGAAGGAGAAGGGAGGACTCAGCGTTTGGCAGCATCTAGAATGGTTATTTCAGATTCAGGTTGATGCTAGCAGATGTGACCTGGTCAGGTTTATAATGCCCCTCATGAACAGAGTGCCATGCAGGGCCTTCTCCCACTATTGCTGTTCCCTATACGTGTTCACACTAGCTGTCTTTCTGCTCTGAGCTCTGGTGGCTGTGAGGTGCGTACCTCCATTCTGTCTGTCACTGCCTATCTATGGGATCTTAGTACCAGCCTCAGGAGTGCTGTGTGATAGATGTGGCTAGAGTTGCAGTAATTGGGGCAGATTTGGTCTCCTTGAGAGCTTTGTCAGGTGCTGCCCCATCCTTTTATCACAGGAACCAGTGGAGTGTCATTTGGCTTCTGACAAGACTTTCTTCTTTTCCTCATGTGCGTGTGTGTGTGTTTGTGTGTATGTATGCCAGTCCTGAGAACATACACTGTGGTTGTCTATCTACCTCTTGACTGTTGTATTGCTGCTGTGAACAGAGATGTGTAAATTTCCATAGAAGCGCTGTCTTCAGTTTTGTGATAGGTACCTACAAGTGTGAGTGCTGGGTCATGTGTCTCCTATTTTGTTTCTTTTGAGAAACTCCATCCTGATACAGTACATACTGTACAGTCCGTTCTCTCCATGACCTTACTCTTTTTTTGCCCTAGTAGAGTCTTTGCTTCATGTGTCCCTGATGTCAGCAGCATTGTTGTGTTTCAGAAGCTTGTTGGCCATTTGGGAATCGTCTTTTGAGAGATTGAAGTCCATTGCCATTTTTTTTTGTTTTTCGAGACAGGATTTCTCTGTGGCTTTGGAGCCTGTCCTGGAACTAGCTCTTGTAGACCAGGCTGGTTTCAGACTCACAGAGATCCGCCTGCCTCTGCCTCCCGAGTGCTGGGATTAAAGGCGTGCGCCACCACCACCCGCCTCCATTGCCATTTTTAATGGGTTATTCGGTATTTTTGCTGTTGACTTATGGTAGCTCTTTAAATATTCTCAACATTAAATACTTTATCTGTTAATAAGTTATACAAATGTTTTCTCCCATTCCATATATGTTTTAAGGTTATTTTTATTTTATTTTATTTTTTGATTTATTTTGGCTTATTTTTTGTTATTTTGAGGCAACCCTGGCTGTTCTGGAATTTGCTCTGTAGACCAGGTTGTTCTCAAACTCTGAGCCACCTGCTTCTGCCTCCTAAGTGCTGGGATTTAAGGCTGGCACCACCACTGCCCAATGCTATTAGTGTCTTTTTTTTTTTAATAATTTATATTTATTTCATGTGCATTGCAGTTTTGTATGAAGGTATTGCATCTATTGGAATTGGACTTACAGACAGCTGCAAGCTGCCAAGTGTTTGCTGAGTAGTTGCTGGGAGTTGAACCTGGGTTCTGAGTGCTCTTAACCACTGAGCCCCACTGTTGGTGTCTTATCAAGAGATCATCACCATATCCAGTGCTGTTTTTCCCTAAGAGTTTGGAGTCCTAACTTAGGACTTTAGTTTGTGTTGAGCTGGTTCTTCTGAAAAGTGTAGACATTTACCAACCTCATCCTTTGGTCTGGGGAGACCTAGGGTTCTCAGCAGTATTCACTGACTCCTCCCATGTAACAGTTCATATTCATGTGTATGTGTGCATTTGCCTGTGGAGGCTAGAGGAAAAAAACAAACAAACAGAAAACAAAAATGCCAGATATCTGCAGCTCCAGCTGCTCAGGCTTGCCTAGGCCCAGGAGTTTGCCATCTGTGTGGGAACAGATAGGTCAAGGATCATCAAGCAATATGTCTGCGGATGTGCGTGACGGGGGAGGAGGGGAGCTGGGTATGGGGTGCATTCAGTTTTTCTACCTCTTTCCCTTTCTTTCTAGCTCCCTCTTGAAGTGGATTTAGCTAAAACAAAGAGAGAAGATTTTGAACCATCTGTGGAACAGGCAAGATATAACAGCTGCCGACAGAATGAAGCACTGGGACCCTCAAAACCACAAGAAGCAACTTCCCCTTGCAGACCAAGCCACCCACATGATTCGGACAGTAGGCTGCAGGGGGCTAAGGACTGCAGCAGCTCCTGGTACTGGACTCAGGTTCCCTCCCTTTCCTCTTCCTCCCCTTTTAGCCTGGCTTTGGTTGCTTCCACTCCTGCCTTTGAAACCAAGTGGTTTGTGTGCTTCTTCAAGCCGGGTCCTTTGTGGTTAACTTGGTTTGCAGCAGTCTGGCCGCCACCGGGGAGAGTGATGCCATTCACCAGCGGAGGCTCCGGAAGCTCCGGCAGAAGCAGCTGCAGCAGCAGTTCCGCCAGCGGATGGAGGTTCGCCTGCAGGGCCAGGCACCTGCTGCAGAGGTGGAAGCCAAACCTGAGGGTGTGTGAGGATGTGTGACGGGGAGACTGTGACTCACTCCAGGCCGTGCCTCGCTAGGGCTTCTCAGAGTTCCATGTAGGACAGATGACCCCATGGAATTAGGATGGTAAAATATGCTCTGCTCCTTCCCACTTCTAAAGATGAGGGGATTTTCAGGGAGGTCATCGGCCATGATTGACATAATCTGCACCACTTGGGAGGCAGAGGCAGGTGGGTCTGTGAGCTCCAAGTTGGCCTGGAATACATAATGAGGCCCCTCCCCATCTTCTGGAATTTGAAATTTCAAGTAAAGAATTGCTTTGTCTCTGCATTAGGATACTTGCCTCTTGAATGGCTTTTGAATATAAGACAAAACTGAAAGATAACTGGAGCTTTTAGCAGATTCTTTACTCAGGAGCTTAAATTAACCTGAGCTCGGATTTCACAGAATTAGATATTTCTGATGTGCAGACATTTATTAAGTACTGGTTCAGAGAACCAGTTTGCCCTTTTTCTCTGTGTAGTGAAGGTACAAGAGACAGGTTATAGGCTGGTTCTCACCCCTTAACCCAATGCAACATTAATATAGGAAAAAAACAAAACAAAACAAAACATATCACCATTCTGGGCACATCCTGAGTAATGAGTTAGCCTAAAAGTTTGGCTTCTGGCCATGCCAGGAGCTTGAAGGGCAGGGATGGGATTCAGGATGCACTGCTCTGTCCCAGAACCACTGGGCTGGAAGACTCATACTACCCCCCTGCCTTTGCTGTTGACAGGAAAATGGGTTGGGGGTAAAATGTTTGCCTGGTGTCCCAAGTTCTGGTGTGGTAGTGGCACACTGCTGTTACACTAGGAGAATCAGATATTCAAGATCATCTTGGCTGTATAGGAGTTTAAGGCCTACCAGAGCTACATGAGAGACTATCTCTCAAAAACAAAATACCAAAGAAAACACCTGGTTCCCCCCACTTTAGTAGACACAGAGTCAGGAGGTAGGAACCTGAATACTCCCAGGTATATCTGTGCAAGAGGGGAATAGACTTCATCCTGGAGTTGACAAATTAATGTGACCTCTGGCTTGTCCTTTTTCTCCTGTGCACACTACAGCAGTGCTTCCAGCCCCTCCTCCGAAACACAGTACCCCCGTAACTGCTGCTTCAGAACTCCTCAGGGAGAAAGCCATCTTCCCAGGTAAATCACTTAAGAATTAACCAGTAAACATTTAGGAGTATGTGTAAGTTACTGTGCTGTGTAATTTTTGGCAGATATAGAACGCGCAAGGTTTTTGGGGGAGGGTTAGGTGCAGTACTGGGATTAAACCTGTGCCCTTGCGACACTAGGCAGGTGCTTTACCATTGAGCTATATCCTCAGCCCGTAGATTTCATCTTGTAGTCAGTTCTCTCCTACTACCATGTGGGTCCTGGGTCTTGAACTCAGGTTGTTAGATTTGGTGGCAAGTGACTTTACCTGGTTAGCCATCTCTTTGGAACTCATCTGATTTTTAGTGCTGTAAAGATTTATAAAAATAGGGGCTGGAGAAATGGCTCGGTGGTTAAGAGCATTGCCTGCTCTTCCAAAGGTCCTGAGTTCAATTCCCGGTAAACCACATGGTGGCTCACAACCATCTGTAATGAAGTCTCGTGCCCTCTTCTGGCCTGCAGATATACACACAGACAGAATATTGTATGCATAATAAATAAAATATTTTTTAAAAAAAGTGGATCTGATACATGTTCTCTAACAAAAGGGAAGACTTGGGGTATTTGTTGGAACAAAAAAAAAATGCAGATTTATCAGAGGGAACTGCTGAAAGCCTGATTTTTTTCCTTTTTTAACCATGAGATAGGCTGTCTGTCGTGGAACTGTCCACCTTCCTGCTCACTGCTGGCTGCCATGTGCACCATCACACCTGTCAAAGCATGGAAGCTGTTGTAATACTGTGGTTCTCTCTGTAGATAACCCTGAAGACAACCCTGAAATGTGGGACCTGACACCAGATTTAGAGGACATTATTAAGCCTTTGTCTAGACCAGAACCACCCCAAACTTCTACCACCCGAGCCCTCAACCACCAGGAGGTGATTCAGGATGGTGTCCTACACAGCCTTTGCCACCAGATGCCACCAGAAAAACCTGGAGCTGGGCACCTGCAGACTTGCAGCACTTACCAGCATGTACTAGGTAGCAGAGATCTTTGGAAGAACAAAAATCATATAAAAAATCTAAAGGGAGGGAGCTAGTTCATTTTAAGAAGTTGAATTAGGGGGATTGGAAAGATGGCTCAGCAGTTACCAGTGCAAACTATTCTTGTTGAGGACCAGGATTTAGCTCCTGGCACACATGTATTGGCTCACAACTGCCTACAACTCCAGGTCCAAGGGATTGGACACCCTCTTTCTGGACTCTGGACATCAGATATGTAAATGGTGCATAGACATACATGTAGGCAAAATATCCTAAATATATATAAAATATATTAAAATATTATATATTTTAATCTTGGGGAAAATAATTGTTGGGAGAAACAGTACACAGTAGCAACATGCCTGTAATCCCAGCACTCAGGAGGCTTAGACAGGATTTCCATTGAGTCTGAGGTCAGCCTGAGCTGTTAGTGAAGTATAGATGAGTTCTGTGGGCTGGGTATTTAGCTCAATACTAAACTTACTTAGTGTGTTGCAAGGCCCTGGGTTCAATCAGGCCAGTGAGGACTACGTATTAAGATCTTTATCAAAAAGAAAAGCTGGATGGAATGCAAGCAGTGCGGGTAAAGAGAGTATTTGTGGCTCTTGATCTCAAGTCCAGACCTACTCTTTAGATCTAGGATGAGATGACTCTGTGAATGCAGGCTAGTACGACATTACAACATTCTTTTTTTTTTTTTAAATTTGAGTAGCTCTTGCTGAACTTTGATCAAAATGTCTTATAACGTTAAAATGCATGCTTGTAGGAAGCAAAGGCCTGACTAGATCTAGAGAACTGTCATAAGAATGACAAACTGGTCACTCTCATTCTGTGTATTGTCTTAATGAGAGTTGCTAGCCTGTACAATCCAGAAATGATTAGATTAGCTACTGCTTAAAGCTAATTAGCTGCGGCATTTAAAAAATTTATCTTTCACAGGAAACTCTGACTCTCATATGAAAATCCAGGACCTGAAGAAAAGGAAACTGGATCCATCCTGAAGCTCAAGTCATGACTAGATTCTGCACAGGAAGTTTGGTCACAAAATTGTTCCCAAGGCTTTCTTTTGCACTTATTAGAGTACTAGAGTACTTTAAAGAGGTTGTCATATGCTATGATGGGAGGGAGGCCTTCCATTGGCTCTGCAAGTTCTCAGTACTATTCATTCAGGCTACCTTCTTTTAGTGAAAAAGCCTATCTAAGCACCAGCTTGATCATCACCTTCATTAAATTACATGTTAGCTCATCTCTCCTTTTGTTTTCCACGAAGTGTTAACCAATCAGGCCATGGTGGTGGTTCAGGATCACACATGGACTCAAGTCAACAGAAGCCTCTAGAGAGAGAAGTACCAACACGTACAGTGGGTGCTTTCGCGTCTGATTTAGGTCTTCTCCTTCTCTGCGCTTACGATGTCCTGTGGTTGTATGTGGTTTGTATACAGCAAGGAGGCCATCATGAATTTTTTTCAATTTTATATGGTTAAGTTCTAATAAAGACTACATCTCAACAGTTGCTGCCTTTATTTTATAGGGTTTCTCTGTGTAACAGCCCTCACTGTTCTGGAATTTACTTTGTAGCCCAGACTTACCATGAACTCACAGAGATCTCTGGGATTAAAGGTGTGTGCCACCACCCACCACCTGTTGCATTACGAGCGGCAGGGCTGCGTCCCTGGCACCCGGCGGCCCACATGGCTAGGTTATGCCCCGAAATAATTACATGGAAACTGTATTATTTTAAACACTGCCTGGCCCGGCTAGTTCCAGTTTCTTATTGGCTATCTCTTACATATTGTTCTAATCCATTCTGTGTAGCCCACGAGCTGGCTTACCAGGGAGGATCTTAACCTGCGTCTGTCTGCAGTGGAAGAACCATGGCGACTCCTCGACTCAGCTTCTTTTTCCCAGCATTCTCTTCTGTTTACTCCACCTACCTAATTTTCTGTCCTATGAGGGTCGAGGCAGTTTCTTTATTATTAACCAATGAAAGCAACAGATAAGATACAAGACCCACCTCCATCAACCACCCAGTTCCACCCAGTGCATTTCGAGCCATAGGAGTAAATTCGTATTTAAACATTGACAGAATTGTGGAATTTACAACTGAGATTACTGGTAGATACCTTTCATGGCTGTACTCGGCAAAGGCAAAACTCACATTGATGGTGGAATTCTCATTATACTACATGGAATTTTAAAGAATTGTTTTCTTCTGACTGAAACCTTTGAATGAAAAAATATGGGTTATGGGGGTAGCCACTGCATAGTTTCTCATTTAAAGAAATGGCAATAGGGTGATAGTGGTGAATGCCTTTAATCTCAGCATTCAGAAGGCAAAGGCGAATCTGAGTTCAAGGCCAGCTTCACGAGAAACCCTGTCTCAAAAAAAAAAAAAAAAAAAAAAAAAAAAAAAAACCAACCAACCATGGCATTTCCCCCAAGCAAGGAAATGATCCAAGGAATAGGTTTTTTTTTGTTGTTGTTGTTGTTTGTAATTTTACGTGTGTTTTGCCTGCATGTATGTGTACATGCATTTGTAGTATCCACGGAGGAGTTAGAAGTTGTTAGATTCCCTGAAACTGGAATTACTGTTGGGGTGAGCCGCCATGTGGGTGCTGGGAATTGAACTTGGGTCCTCTGCAAAGGCAGTACACACTCTAAACTGCTGAGCCCTCCCTCCAGCCCCAGGAATAGGTTGTTAAGGAAGCGACTACTCTTAACTGTACCACCCCAGTAGTTTTCTTTCCCCAAATGAACAATGAGTTTGTAATTTTACTTAAGCTGATTTTGTGGTTTTGTTGTGCTGAATCCTTAAAAAAATATCTTTAATTACACTATATTTATTGTGCACGAAGAAATTGGTGCTTTCTTTACACCATGTGGGTCCCAGGAATCAAGCCAAGACCATCATGCTTAGCGGGGAGTGTCTAATATTGGAGCAGGGCCAGACCTGTCTGTGGGGAGCTGAGACCTCAGATACTTACACAAATGCTGACTGACAGCAGTTTGCCACATGCCACCAAACTTTGACTTTTCATTTTATAACAGCTTGATTTTTAGGTTAGGATAAAACTACTGTTAAAAGTTCCCAAGGGACAACAAATCCAGTTATAAGTTGTACAAAATTCAAAATAAAGCCATGGAGAATAAAAGGCATTTTTAGCTAGAAATGACACCCCACAGCTCAACAAAAGCAAGTTTGGTTTATTTGAATGGTTTCATTAAATAAGTCTACAAAGGTAACAAACTGAAGCACAAAGCGCAATCTTACAAGAAGCGCAACACCCGGAGTTAGTGCAAAATGTACAGTTAACGGCTGCTGAGAAACCCCAAGGTTTGAATTCAGTTTTAAACAGTGTACATTGTTAAATAACGTAAGGAAAACATTTATAATTCGGAAAGTTCTTTTTAAATGTGGAAAAAGGTACTCAAAGTGTACTATTAACACAAAAATAATTTAAACAGTTCAGTAGCACTAGCTCGTTTCTCTAGGCTTCAGTTATTTCATCCACAGGAGGGCAAAAAAAAAAAAATCAACAGTAAATAAACTTGTGAATGGGGAAAAGACCTCAAGATGACTAAAACCAAAACCAACAACATGCTGCATCTGGCTCCCTCTACCACTGGTACAAAGCACTCTCACCCATCCTACAACCCGTTTAATTTCCACTGCGCCTCTTACCCTCTCCCAAAAGGAATAAATGAGTCAACACTTTGGTAGCAGGATCTGAAACAAAAACCATGCTCTTTTCACCTCCCTCTCCTAAAACTTTCAGCTTTCACATGTATCTTTTGGCCTAGACCAACTTAAAAAGAACAGGACTCTTAAAGAAGGGTGCAGGTAGCCAGTGTCTAGTGTGTAACTCCTGGGATGTGTCAATAAGGTTGGAAATGTGTCAGTTCCCAACTCAGGGTCAAGGAGGAAGCACCCAAGAAACGAGGACTTCTACTTCTCTCTCCACATTCTCAGAGTATTCAGATCCCAAACAGCCAATTAGGTATTGACAGAAAACTGCCTGTTACAACTAGGTGTAGTACTAGATAATACTGGTTGGTTGTAGTTATTTGGGAATATGGGTATGAAACTGTGAGAGTATTAGTTCTAATACAGAAGTACAGGTGGCACAGATTCTGACTGTGCAACCATTTAGACATTGTAGGAGAAAAGGGCAGGAAAATTAAGAAGCACTTTTTCCTACAATGCTTAGAAAGTCATTAGTGGGTCCATTTTCCACAATACAGTACTTCAAGTGGAGAAATGTGGTACCTGTACAAGAGGTGGGAACAACCAAGCAGGTTTCCTTAGAACAACATTTTCCATCTTTGACTTGGCACTGCCATCCTTCCCAACTTAGAATCTAGCCCGCTCCCTTCTTATTTTGTTGACTTTCTTCTAGGTTTTGTTAGTGCACTGGCCAGGCATCACTTCAAGCTTGTCCCCACATCTCCGATCCTTATCTTTCACAGCTCATAACCCCCCTCATTCTTTCTGAAACAGAACTTCGTTTTCAACCTCTGATGCCAACTTCTCACTGCTCATCTCACACCTGCTCTAGACAAAACTGTTTGAACGATTGAAAAAAAAAGAACAAAAACAACAACAACAAACCCACTTTCATTTTCCCTTTGGCATATCCACTGCTGGGGTCATATGGACCTAAGATTTCTTTCCACATACCCTTTGGTGACCTGGGGTCTGGTAAGTTGATGCTAACAGCAGAAGCAAGAGAAGTCCAAGGCACTAAAATATCCAGCAAGCAATACTGGGAGAACAGAAGTATTCAAGTACAGTAATTTATACAATTTTACATTCACATTTATTTATCTAATACAATGGAAATACAAAGGAAAAAGTTAAAGTGTCTTAATAAGTAATGGACAGAGCTAGCTTTTTTTTTTGTGTGTGTGTGTGTGTGAACCTTTTAAACCTTTCAAATTTTACTCTTAAAACTAATGTTGTCCAACAACATTTATATATCACAGTGTTTCCACATCAAAACTGATGGCAAAATTCATGTCCTCAGGGAACGCCATTGTTTTCCCTAATTGCTAATGCTGCAGTCAAAGCTGCTAATATCTTGCTTAAAGCATTAATGACCTATATAAGAAAGGGTTGCAACCCCAGTCCCCTGGTATTTTTCACTAGGTTGCAAAGGAAAAAAAAGAAAGTGGGGGTAGGGATCAGAGTGGGAGAGAACCTTTTTGTCTTAAGGTGTGCATTCTTGTGGGAGTAAAGAATTTGGGGCATATGTCAAAATTAAGAGCTCTACCCCACTCACAGATATATATGGGGTTTAGCTTACATTGAGCTCTTGGGGTGATCTGGTGACAAGGCTCTCTTCTAGCTCTAGGCCTTACTGGTGGGTACAGAAACAGGAAAGCAGTCTCAGGCAAACCCCTCCACCAGAAAGCTGCTTTCTTCTTTTTGAACTCTAACAAATGGAGAGGGAGGGTGGTTCTCCATTCTAAGGTCTCAAAATGGTATTAAAAACATTCCCTTCTGGCAAGAAATAACCAGTTAAATGCAGCACTAGTAGTTAGTATATAGGCTACTTCCCCAACCCCCCAACCCCCAGCGTTCCATCTCCTGCCCCCAAATCTATTTAGTTAACATCTTCATGTCTGACTAAGTGGTCCGCAGATTGGAACCTGGGGGATTGCTGATGGACTTCTGCAAATTGCTGATGTTGAAATTCTGCAAGGAAGCAGTTCCTACAGGTTGGAACTGGCCAAGTGGCTGTGGCGCTGGGCCACCTGTTCCACTCCACTGAGTGCCAAATGGGGCAGCTGGAAAACCATACTGCTGTGGGGGGCACATGGACTTGGTGAAGTGACCTAGAGAGGTAGCAGATGCTGCAGAGATGGGGGCTGAGCCACCCAGGTTTGAGGTCATGGATATGCACAGCTGCCCAGGAGCAGAGAACTTCCTTGCCATTCCAGGGCCCTAAAAACAAGAAACAATGACAATTTGATGTAGGTATAATACCAAGAAAAAAATGTGTGATAACTACAATGCTGTTCTAGAGCTTGAGATGTTTTTATCTTAGTGTTAGCAAAACATAACAAAGCCTCCTGCAATATTTATTGGCTCTATGTTTAACAAGGAGAGAAAACTTGGGTATGAGATGTGTGCATATGTGACAAATGTATGTGTGCACACACAGGTAGTGTAGGATACTGAAAGGAAAGGGTACCAAAGTGATTGTTACTTTATTTACTCAATAATGTAGAATCCATGGGCTGCTGAAGAAGGTGGTGGCAAGGATGGTGTACCAGTGTTGGCAGTCCTCAGCTCATCTCTGTGTTGGTAGTCTGGCAAGTTAGGAAAAGTGGAAGACTTACCTCATAATTCATGTGTCCTTTGCTCCCTCTCCTGCCGGAAAGATTCATGGCATCTCGGGCCCAGTTGTCTACCAACTTGTGCAGGTCATCTGTGAATGTGCCCTTCCGACTGGAAGTCATGGCAGGTGGCTGAGCCTGGGCAGCCTGGCTACTCACTGTTCCCCCAACAGTATTTGTGCTGCTGGTCCCTAGAATAGCAAGCAACACAGTATTAGCATTAAAGGGGATCTGGGATATGACTCTGGGGAAAGGGGAAAATGTAACAGGATAATGAATGGCAAGCCACAGAATGGGGAGAATAATTGGGAAGCCATGCAGGATAGGAAGATACCAAAGTTTTATTTATCCGTTTGCTTTTGCATAACAGGTAATGAAAATGGTTTCATTTCCATAGCTTGCAGATAAGGCTCAACAACTTGGGATGATGGAAGCCATGGGTAAAGGCTTCTTTCAAAGCAACCTGTAATACTGGGACTGTCTGCCAGTGCTCTGTTCCCAGCACTACACTGATGAGGGAGTGATATGGTCCACAAGGCTAGCTGCTATGGAACTTTGCAGAAAGCAGGGCCAAAGAAGTACTGTGTGCTGGGGTAAGTTAAAGTAGTACAAATGCAGAGATCAGTGCTTGCTGTGGAAAGATGGGGTTCCCAGATCATGTAGATACTGTGGCATTCTTTAGTCAATCTTTAACAAATAGAAGTAACGAGACACCGCATGCTCTGTTCAAAACATTTTTTTTTCTCACCTGGAACCACAAATATAAATTTGTAATATAAACTTGGAAAAGAGCCAAGGCTCCAACTTTTCCCAATGTCCCATGAGCAAAGAACTGAGTATTGGCAGTGGGGAAAGATGTGCCTGAATCTCTCAGGTCCAGGAAGTTAGTTTTCTTGAGGACTTGTCTTTTAATTGGTTCAAGGAGTCTTATCCCTTCTCCCCACTCTTCCCAATGGAACAAGCACTCCTGGGTAAAGCAACAGGAAAATGCAGCTGAGGCAGGGGAGGGGAAAGGAGGCATAGAGGTTATGATGAAGGAATTCTATTTCTATAGTTTGATGAAAAAGAAGGAGGAGTCTGTGTCCTGCCTGATTTCGGCTCAGCTGGAGGGCACACTGAAGGTTATTCGGAGAGGCAAGTTTTGGGGAAGAGGGAAAGAAGAGTCACGTTCTCATTTTTGTTTATATCCCCCCTTTATTGTCAGACTTCACATTTACTACATAGTAAACAAAGGTTACCAAAGTAGTGAGCCAGGAGGCCCTATCATACTCAAGGAACCCTGAGACTAACTGCATGCGTTTTTCTGTTTTCAATGCCAAAGCAGCACACCAGAGCACAGCAGCACATCTGAAGCAACCCTATCTACTACTGCCCTCTGCAATCTTGTTTGTGCCAAAGGGTGTATATTTTATCACCTAAGGAGTGGCCCATCAAAGCATAAAGCATGTCTGTGCTAGAGGAAAGCTAACTCAGGTGAAGCTGCAGAGTGAGGATGCTCACATGCTTCTTCTGGTCACTGTGGCAAGACATGAATTACCGCAGTCACATGGTGTCTGCTAGAACTGCAGGGGATCATTACCACACACAGCGTAAAAATTGAGTAAATTCACCTCAGTACAGGAAACCAAGTGGGAGAATATAAAAACACAGGAAACATCTTTCCTTGAATAGCAAATGTGGGAAAAGGTGCAGTGGGAAGAAAGCACAGGCCATGAGGATGGGCATTCACAACAGTGAGGAAACCCAAAAAGCGAGCATGTGGCATGCACAAGGACTAGCATCCTGCTGGATGACGCGCCAGATGATCAAAACAATAGAAATATCCACAAGTGAGTAGAGCTGTTGGTGCCAAATGAGAAGCCAAGTCAGGGTGAGCACTGCTTATACAGAGAGCTCATGCCAGAAGTCACACTTCTCTAGTCTGTTGCTAGTTGCTCTTGATGCTGTGAGGGCCCTTTAAAACCAAATGCCATTCACTTTAGTCTACATTCCTCAATATTGGATTCTTAACATGAGGTTTACCTTATAAGGGAGAGTCACCCCACGGTTAGCCTTAGTTACTGTAGTTTCTGACTGTAAAGTAGGATTAGTAGGCTTTCTGCAGAGAGTGCTGACTTTTAAATCTTTTCAGTCCCCCTGAAAGCTGTATAGATATCCCTAAAAGTAGATTTTGTTTCTCTAAATTCATGTTCTGAGTTTCTCCTACCCCTACACTGGCAGGTTATAAGCCATTATGAGCCACACTCATTCTAACACTCTAGACTCTTATAAACTGCTAGTATTAATTTCTTAGCATCTGCATTTTATTTTAATGAGAACCCGCTAGGCTAAAAAGTCAAGCTCTATAATCAAGTAGCATTCCTCTCCCCTGTAGCTGAGCACCAACTTCTACTGAGATACACAGAGGATGTGAGGACATGGCCCTCTGTGTACACTTAGATTACTGTTGAGTTTTCAGTGTTGATGAACAGTGGTGGTGGGCACATGCTCACTGACTCAGAGTCTCTTTTCTGTACAGAATCTAGGCTGCCTCCATCTCCCCATTCATATCCATGGATGTCATAGATACAGATTAACACAGCTGGACTCACATGAGAGAACTGACTATGAAGTGGTTTCTCAATCTGGAAGTAGTAGTAGTAATAAAATATAGCAGCAATTAAGCACAATAAGGTATATTATCAGAAAAGGGTGCAGGGATAGATGAAAATTAGGAATCAGGGAGTTATGAGGCTTCATAGTTTAAAGAGCTCATGGCTTTGCAATCAGGATCAAAGTAACAGAAAGAAGATAATTACTACAGAGCTGGTTGCAAGGACAGACTTTTTTCACCATCTTCCCTGAAGCACAAAGAGAGAGCAGTGTGTTAAAGAAGTATCAGTATAATCTTTATATGAAATCTCCAAACAGCACATAGAAGCCCAGCAAGAGAAAGCAGGAGGGGACAGATGGGTAGGACCTGGCAGCCCTAGATGAAGAGACAAGTCTAGGGACAAGTCTAACTGGCTGTGAGTGTTAACACAGTTGTCAGATGGACTGTGAAGTCTGGATGACAGATGTTGAGCTTTTACACCTCATCTTTATTTCTAAAATGAAATGTGACATTAAGGTGAAATGTGACGTTCTGGAGGGAGGAACAGGTCTAACTGCTTGAATTCCAAATACCAAGCAGTACTTCCATTGACTATGTCCTACTTCCTGTTTCTCCTGCTGGGTTGTTACAAAGCATTTAAATCAGTACCACTGTTATGCTTTAAGTTGATTTAAAACTGGCTGTTTTATTTCCACATTCTAGACACACATTCTCCCCCTCCCCCCACTCAATCCATATACCCCATCCCTTCCAGAATTTTAAAAGTATGTGGAAAACAAGCAACCTTTAAATATAGATAGAGCATTAAGCCAAGCCGTGCTTCCAAATTATTTTGAGAAGATAGGATTAGCATGTCCAAAACAAGTAACGAACCACACCCTTCTTCCAAACACTTATTTTCTTTATATGTATTTTAAAACATCTGCCTTCTAGGATTTGTCCAGCAGTTTTGCATGACCTATTATCATGCACTTTCAACAGGTATAGGTCTTCATTTAGACTCAAAGGGAAGTGGTAAGGTTTACCACTTCTAATCATTTTCAGATCAATACTGCCTAAACTTAATAGTATGCTGTAAGACACAGAATTAAGCCAAATGGTGGGTAGGTATCAGACTTCACAGAAAGAAGCTCTGGTTTGCCTTCTTTCTTTTCAGACATATCAGATTGTGGATCACAGGACTGGGCACATTTTACTGAAAAATACCCATCCTATTATTAATGTCCTTTCATCTTTCTAGCTGGACATACAAATTAAATGTTTATTTAAGTGTGCTAATAACATGCATAGTCTGAGCTAGTCTAATCAAAAAAACTATTGATAGAAGTATACCCAAATCATGCATGCTTGGAAACTATCAACATGGGCAATGGCTTCCAGCCACTTTGTTGAAGAGCTCAGCCCTGGACCACTGGCATGTGTGGGAATGTGGTAAAAGAAGGCTGTAGGTAGAACCAATCCATGACTAACATGTCAGTGAGGGAAACAGGTTAAATCTAATACACAAAGGTACAAGAGAACAAAGCAGAGTGTAAATTCTTCCCACCATGAAGAGGCCAAAGGCTCTCTGAGTCACACACAGAAACACTGATGGCTTTAGCACATGCATTTAAAAAGCACTTTAATAACCACACCAGAAGTTTGAGGCCTTAACTGATTATCATCCAAAACTCTAATAAAGTTCTTTTTCTTTCTTGAGTTTTTTTCTTTTTAAAATTTTTATTCCAATAAAGACTCTGGCTACCTACTAATACCAGACAGGTTTTTGCTAATCACAGGGAATTGAGAGTTTTCTAAGTAGCAGCTGTTTCTGTGGACAATATTTTATTTAAACTGTACAATAGCCTTAGGAAGCAGGCACTGATTTCACTCCTTACAGGGAGAGGACAATACAGGGCAATTTGGTCCTGGGCTGCCACTTCTTAAGATTTGTTTTTATTTCATGTGCATGGGTGTTTTGCTTGCATGTATCTTTGTGGACCATGTGTGTGAAGTGTCCCAAGGTGAGAGTGGGTGCTGGATACCCTAGAACTGGCATTATAGTTGTGAGCTATCATGTAGGAGTTGGAAACTGAACCTGAGTCCACTGGAAGAGCAGCCAGTGATCTTAACTGTTGAGCCATCTCTCCAGTTCCACATGTACCTTTTGTGGTTTGTGCTTTTGTGAGTGGGTACATGTGGAGGTCAGAGGAAACCCTCAGGTGTCAGTCTTCATGAATCACCCACAGTCTTTCCTGAGGAAGGGTCTCGCATTAGCCTGGAGCTTGCTGACATAGCTAAGCTGACCTGCTCATGAAACATAGGTTCTTTTTTTCTCCAACTTTTCTAGTACTAGGACAGCCCAGCTTTTAAACTTAGGTTGTAGGGTCAAACTCAGGTCCCCAATCTGCATGGCAACCATTTTACTGAGGTATCTTTCAAGCTCCTGCACCTTATTTTAAATCAGAAAGTGATGAAGTTCTACTAATACTTAATATTAAAATGAAAAATTTCACTTGCAGGTACTTGGCTTTGGTCTTTAAAAGCTGGGCAGTGGTGCTTATGCCTTTAATCCCAGCACTTGGAAGGCAGAAACAGTAGGGTCTCTGTGAGTTTGAGGTCAGCCTGCTCTACAGAATGAGTTCCAGGACAGCCAGGATCATACAGAGAAACCCTGTCTTGAAAAAACAACAATAACAAAAAAGCTTTGTAAGATAACTATACTAAATGTTCTTTGAACTATTTAATCTCATGGAGTTGGTAACAGAGGTGAAGAGATTTCTAGCATCTCTTTAATCTGCACATGTTTGGGCTTAACTGAGAAGATTTCAATTCATATTTAAAAGAATGGAAAACAAGGTAAACTTTTACCTTCCATCAGCATCATGCATCAGTGGTCAACATGATTCCTGTCCTTTTTTGTTTTTTGTTTTTTAATTTTAATTTTGAGATAGGGACTTGCTACACAGTCCATTCTGGCTTCAAATTTACAATCTTTCTTCTCCCTCCACAGTATGGGAATCATGAACACCACCACTCCTAATGTCAGGGCAATGAGACAGCACTGAGTATGATTGTGTATTGCAGTCTTAATATAGATGCTAATATAGAATAGATCTAAAAGAGGCAATTCTACCTGGGAGTTAATTTAAAATCTATAAAAACCCAACTGCTGTCTCTGTATCTTTTTCTATAATTAACACAGGGACCCAAACTTCTGAGGGTAATAGTCAGCCAGGCCACTGAGTAGATGAGATATAAAAGAGACAAATGAAAATGGACTGCGTGACAATCAGATCCAAAGCAGCAGAAAAACAAGGACAAGGAAGGAGTAAAGGTGTTACACACAAAGAGCCAAGCAGGGCGTACTCAGAAATCGGGTCCTCCTGCCACCAGGTTTGAATGTCACCTGCTCAGATGCACAGTTAAACTTCGCACAGCCTGTGAGAAGGAAAAAGGAAAGAACAGAGAGAAGAGACAACACAACTACAAGATGTTAGCGCTTGAGGCTGGAGTGGTGACACACTGGATGGCATGTGGAAGAGGGAGATCTATAAGGAAGTCCATCTGTTGTATGAGACAGACACCAAGCCTCCCCCATTGGCAGAAATGAAGCTTTTTTCATTTGGAACAACTTTGTGTTGTTTCTTACTAATTATTCCCATTAGCTGGGGGGGGGGGAGGGGAAGGAGGGAAATTGAATGTCTAATTTCTACGAAATTGTGCTAGAAGCACTTAATTATCTGTAGGTCTGTCCTCCAATTCCTTTCTACTCAATTCATTACTTTTGTTTTGACTTTTTTGTTTCACTATTATAGCCCAATTTGGCCTCATGAGTACTAGAACTAAAGGCATGTTCCATAATGCCCAACTTTCCTTTCAATTCTAGTTTTACTCTTTTATTTTATTTTTTATTTTTGTGTATGAGTGTTTTGCTTGAAGATAAGCCTGCACACTACATGTATTGCCCACAGAGAAGAGAACAGAACCCCTGGGATGGCTGTGAGCCTTCATGTGGATGTTCTGAATGGAATCTAAGTCCTCTGCAAGAGCAGCCAGTGCTCTTAATCACTGATCTCTCCAGCCCCTCTAATTCTCACATAACTTTCAGTTTCAAAAGCTCTCTGTAACAGTAATGTTATGAGCAACAAAACCAAAACATTATTTTGGAAAGTAGAACATGGATTAAAATTTGATCTTAGGGTACTCCTCTCTTGGGAGTCCCTCTAACTTTCTGGAATTTTCTTATTTTTTCTTAATAAATCTATGTTCACAATGGACTAAAAAAATAGATTTTAGCATTAATCATTTTAGTATACTGCTACCATGCTTAGAAGTTTAAAAGCAGATTGGCTAGGGCTGGGCAGTAGTGGCACAAGCCTTTAATCCTAGCACTTGGGAGGCAGAGGCAGAAGCAGAAGGATCTCTGTGAGTTCAAGGCCAGCCTGGTCTACCAAGAGCTAGCTCTAAGATAGCCAAGGTTGTAACACAGAGAAATCCTGTCTTGAAAAAAAATTAAAATTAAAAAAAAAAGGCAGATTGGCAAACAAACAAACAAACAAACAAAAACAAAACAAAAAAAACCAACTAGCAACGCCTCAGAATTTAGTCCACAAAATCTTGGCTTAGTGTTAAAGGTTATGGTCTAAATCATAAATAAGTTAATTCATACAGGCTCACGTGTAATGATCACCCTTTGAAAAGAAGCTATTTCAGAACCGAGTTTGATGATTTATACCTATAATTCTAGCACTTGGGAGGCTGAAGCAAGAGGATTCAACTAGGAGTTCAACATTAGCCTGGACTCCACAGTGAGTTTCAGAACAGTCTACTCCAGGCTACAGAATGAGGTGCTGTCTACACAACAAGAACAACAACAAAACAACCCAAACAACAAGAAGCTATTTTAGCACGTCTGGAAGCAAGGAGGTCAGTGACTCTAATCATTATGCAGCTTTCCTGCTCAGTCTCTTTCTATTCAGCTGATGGCAGGAAGTTATTGACCTTGCTTTTGTTCTAAGTATGGAAGTATTTCTATTTTAATGTTTCTAGGCGATGGTGGTCACACTTTGAATTCTTACCTTGACCTGGAGCAGAAAGGCTTGGTACTGAAATGGCACCATCACTGGTGAAGGCTGAATAGAGGTTGTCACTGGAAGGAGATGGCTTAAGAGGCTGTAACAGCTGGTTGTGTCCAGTCTCTGGGGTGTTGCCTGGGGGGTGGAGGGTCTGCTGGGGGTGTAAGACTGAAGTTCCACTCTGACCAGACAGATTACCTGGTGAAAAATATAGAGGTTTGAAGAAACATGGAAAAGGAACTAAGGATGTATTTCAGTTCACTAAACAGCCATGAAATACTGGGCCTGATTCAGCACCACACAATCCAGGTGTGGTGGAGTATGTCTATAATCCCAGCATTTGGGAAGTACACGAAGAATGATCAGGAATTCAAGGTAATCCTTGACTACACAATGAGTTTGAAGCCAGTCTGGGATTATCTTCAATCAATCCATCAACCAACCAATCAATAAAACATCAAGAGAGAATAAGAAAAAAAAATACATTATATAAACTTCCTAATATATTTATTGTTTCTGATTCCTCTTTCTCTTGAGTGGTAAATTTAAAAACAAAACAAAAACATACAAACTAATAAACAGACAAATTCTTATTGATATGAAGGTGAGAAGCAATAAGATGTTTATAGATATAAGGCTATGTATATGAATAGCTACTCAAGAATGATAACTTAAGATAATGCAGAGCTCACTAGCTTGGCCAGAATGAAGTGTAAACTAGAACATGCAATAGATATGAAGATTCCATTTCTACTTCCATAGTTACATAGATATTAACACTGACTAATTTAAAAAAAAAAAAAAAAGCCTATTTCTAGGGTCAAAAGAGGTTCGAAACACACCAGGTATAGAAGAGCCAAAGTAGGAATATTGGAAAGTCAAACTCCTAAAAAAAAAGACAGGGGGAAAGTCAAAATCCTTTGAAATTTAATTAAAAGTTAACAAATGTTCAACAGGCTATGAGAGAAAGAAACACAGAATGGCTGACTAGACTTGGCCCAGGGCTTCTTACCTGAAAGCTGCGGACTTTTATTGCCCAATGAGCTGCTGCGACTAGATTTACTGCCTTTGCTTTTGGTAGGTCTCCTTCTTCTCCCTGACAGAGGAGCAGCTGGGGGAATAATGACAGCTGGAGGAACCTTGCCCAGTTTGGTATACAAAGATTCAATTTCATGTTTCTGGCGACTCTGCAGGTCCTGAATTTCTTTAAGATGTCTATAAAAGATAATCAAATATGGATAAAAATATAGCCACTATTGTTCAAGAAAGAGTTAAATAATATTCCTAAATCTTCATTCAAATGCTTATGTAGCTATGAACCTATGAACCTTTTTTTTTTTTTTTTTTTTTTTTTTTGGTTTTTCGAGACAGGGTTTTTCTGTAGTTTTGGTGCCTGTTCCGGAACTAGCTCTTGTAGACCAGGCTGGCCTCGAACTCCCAGAGATCCAGATGAACCCTTTTCTTAAATGTGCTGTGAGATTCTAGTTTGACAATTCATTTTGCTGATCTCTATATACAAGGCACATTTCAGTAAACTCCTAGCCTAGATAACAGCATGTTAAAGAAAAAAAAAAAAACTGAAGCCATACAAAGCATAGGTAAATTTGTTACTGTGATCCAGGTGATTAATAAAACTATAAACATAATTATACATTATAGTGCTATTATTAGATTCATGTTATAGATTAACAAACAACCAAGAGTCCTTAGTTATTAACAGAACTGAAGAGATGGTTCAGTCATTAAGAGCACTTTGTCTTCTTGTAGAGGATCTCGATTCAGTTGCCAGCACTCACATCCCAGCTAACAACCATTTATGTAACTCAAATTTCAGAGAATGATATTGTCTTCTGTTCTCCATGGGCACCAGGCATGCACATGGTACACATATATACATGTAGGCAAAACACTTGTACACATAAATAAACATCTTTCTTTAAAGGTGTAACTAACAAAAATAATTAACAATATAATGGTGCTAAGGAACCCCAAAACTAGAAATGCCATGGGTGCTGATGAATACAGAATAACCCAATGAATGATGAATCAGGTAATTGTAGCTTTTATGAATTACCCTCTGTTTAAAAGGAATGTGAGATCAGAATCTGTATTGAAATGCTTAAATACCAGACTTGAGATACAATATCTGCCAGTATTTTACAGGAAAAAAATTACTTACTTTTCTCTTAGTCGTCGCAGTTCTAACCTTAAGTCTTCATCTTCAATGTCCGACTCATTGTCACTACTCATATAAGAGGAGTTGAATGAATTACTAAGGCTCTGACTTAGATTCTGGATGGGAAGGCTCTTTGAACACAGGTGAGGCGGAGACTGTGGACTACCTGACCCATCCTCTGCACCCCTACTAAGAAAGGCAGCCTCCAGGTCAGAAGAGGGCCCGTTCAGATGGGAAGGCTCTGCCAGCTCAGGCTTCTCCTTCTTTGGTATCACAACAGGACTAACAGTTTGTTCTGAATCTCTGAAAGGAGGAGAGGTCACTGGTCCCTCTTTTTTGAGTTCTGTGACCTTGTCCTCAGTTCTTGAAACAGAGAAACGACCTACTTTGTTTGCTGTAGTTGTCACCTGAAAACGTCCAACCTTGGTAGGCTGCCCAGTTTCTGACTTTGCTTCTGGGGCAGGTGTTTTCTGGATGCCATCTGGCACATCTAAGGAGATGCCAGGGATGGGTATTCCATTAGGCTCTGGCTTTACCAGGGTACTCTCTGGACTACTACTTGAAAGAACTGATGACTCTGATGTGCTAGATTCAAAATGAACCGACTTTGTATCTTCTGACCTATTTTTATGCTCTTTCTGAGCATCATCCGTTGTAACTGAAACCTGATGGAAAAGAGAATGAAGTATGATTAAAAATGATGTCCCTGGCTGGGGTAGTGGCAAATAACATTAATCCTAGCACACCAGAGGTAGAGGCAGGCAGATCTCGGTAAGTTCAAGGTTAGTGTGGTATTCCAGGCTTTCCAAGGCTATATAACAAAACCTTTTCTGAGAGACAGAGAGAGAGAGAGAGAGAGAGAGAGAGAGAGAGAGAGAGAGAGAGAGAGAGAGAGAGAGAGAGAGAGAGAGGCAGTAGAAGCAGAAGAAGTTGTTGTTCTTTATTTGTAGCATGGACAGTCAAAAGAAGGATTGCTTCTGATATAACTCAGTTGGTAGAATGCTTGCCTAGTATGAAAGAGGCCCTTTGGTGAGATCCCTAGCACCAAGTAGACCAGGGTTGGTGATGCATGCCTGTTATCCCAGCACACTTGTGGGCGGGAAGAAGGATCAACTTATTTGCCAGTGAACCTGTGGAATTTCTTTTCATAGTCTCGTCAATCATTGCAAAGTAAACTAAACACCTACTACAGAGACAGCACATCAGTACTGAGATGCACAGTCTCAGTGCCTGCTGAATCAATGATTCATTTTTACCTCTCATGTGAAACAACTCAAATTCATGTCTCAGTCAAATTATAAATAACAGGTTACAGGATCATGAATGTTTCTTATGAATAAATTATACCCAACAATATTAAACTTCAGATTCGTGACAGGGCTTGTTCATCACATAAACTCAGTCCATTCCAAACTCTTAGAAGTTTGTGAATTAAGACTTATCACCTATAATTCCCAACTCCAAGGACTATCACTAAAATTATTTTGAAGTGGTTGTGAAAAGTTTCATTTGTACCATGAGCCAGAAAACTCATTGGTTAGACCAAGTAGGGAAATAAAATATACTATCATTTGATGCTGAATTCACTTGAGGACTAAATCCTGAATCCTAAGAAAAATATCTTAAATATGTAAACTATTTTAGGCATAAATATATAATATTACTTTTCTTAGTGTGTTGGAAAATTACTCTCATTTTATTTTTACTTTGAAAAAGGACCTCACTAAATTTCAAGTATAGACTTGAATTCACTCTGTAATCCCAGGAAGACCTCCTGCCTCTGGTTCCCAACCAAGTATCTGGAAACAAAGCCCATGCCACCACGTTTGGCTAAAATTTTATTATATACCTTGGCCCCAATAGAGAGGACCAAAGCAAGGAAAATGGTCATCTTACCTGAAATCGTCCCATCTTAACAACACCAGCTCCTAAACTAGTTGCTAGGACATGGCCTTCAGTGGCTTGAGAAACAAAAAGACAGAAGCAAAATTAATATTTCTTTCCAGTTTCTTTGCAATCCCACCAGAAATACGATATTAAAGATTCTTTTTCCACCCTTCAAGACTGTCTGCGACTTCAGGTTGACCATAAACTTGATCTTTATGGGACAGTCTCCCGAGTGTTGGAATTACATGTGTGCAAAACAGCTAAAGATTTGTTTTTAAAAATTTTAGTTATTACTATGGTTTGTTTATGATGTCTGCATGTGAGTATGGGCATGTACATGTGAGAGGAGAACTTTTATGACTCAGCTCTCTATTTATAGTGCAGATCCTGGAGACAGAAAGCAGGCTGTCAGGCTTGTGAGGCAAGTACCTTTAACCATTGATTCACCTCACCAGGCAAGATCAGTTCGTTCGTTCGTTCGTTCACTCACTCACTCACTCACTCACTCATTAATGTTTTTCAAGATAGGGTTTTTCTGTGTAGTCCTAGCTGTCCTGAAACTCACAGAGATCTGCTTGCTTCTGCCTATCTAGTGCTGGGATTAAAGGTGTGCACCACCAATGCCAGGGCAATTTGTATTTTTAAAAACACACACATAAACTATTTATTGTGTGTGTATATGTATGCACACTTCACACAAGTATGAATATGTGTGGAGGTTAGGATGACCAACCTGTAGCAGTTGGATCTCTTTTCTCACCTCATGAGTCTTGAAGCTCAAACTCAGGTGGCAGAGGTGGCAGCAGGAATTTCTGTCTGCTGAGCCAAACATACTTGTAGGTGGAGGCTGCTTGTTTGTTTCCCAGCCACCCAGACTCAAAATAATCACACAGAAACTTTATTATTACAATACTGCTTGGCGTATTAGCTCATGATTCTTATTGGCTAGCTCTTATATCTTAAAATTAATCCATTTCTATTAATCTGTGTATTGTCACATGGTGGTGGCCTACCATTAAGGCTCCGTCCGGCATCAGGCATCTGTTTCCTATAGCAGCTACATGGCTTTTCCCCGACTCTGCCTACTCTCTATCTTTCCTGGCTATAATCTGTTAATTATTCCTGGCTATATTCTGTTAAGCCATTAGCCGAAAGCAGCTTATTAACCAATGGCAATAAAACGTATTTACAGCATACAGAGGGAAATCCTACATCACATACTGGCCTTTCTTGATATTATAGATCTGTGGACTACAACTTTAACAGATATTACTAAATTGACTATCAGAAGCTTTCTCCAATGATACTGAGAAATGCTATTGCTTATAGTTTTGTTTTGAAATGTTATTAAGTATTTTCATATCGCATGTCTTTAATCGCAGCATTTGGGAAGCAGAGGCAGACAGATCTGAGTTCAAGGCCAGCCTGTGAATTCCAGGACAGCCAGGGTTACACAGAGAAACCCTGTCTCAAAAAACAAAACAAAACAAAATTATTTCTTTGTATCATTTATCAGTCTGTGTTGAATTTTAGGAACTCTTTTTATTACATAATGAGACTTTGTCTTATAAAACAAAAAAAAAGTATTTTCCTATTCTTTTACTCAAATGTTATTCTAAAAGACTACTACTGCCTACTCTGGGCTGTGTTTCAGATTTAGTAACTCGTTCCTAAATTAGAAAACTTTGATTCTGCTTACTGCCCATTTTTACAAATACATATTTGCTCCTCCATTTATATATTATGAATTATTGTTAGTTTGAAGTATGATTTTAGAGACTGGTGACCTGAAAAGCCTTTTAAAAGTTTCAATTGGGCATGGTAGCAAATGCCAGTAATTATAGCACTCAGAAGGTGGAAGCAGGAGAATCAGAAGTTCAAGGTAATCCTTAGCTATGTAGTAAATTTCAGGCTACTCTAGGCTACATAAGGCCTTCCTATTAAAAACAAACAAACAAGAAAAGAAACCAAACGGTTCTGGACTCTGTTCTAGACAGTTGAGAGGAAAAGGATAAATCTGTGTTCTATAGTATTTCAGGAGGTTTTACTATTTTTTTGAGTGTGCCTCAACTACACAGAAAAATAGGTTTATGATATTTTCATACATACATACACTTCTATAATTTTATAATGATATTTTCTGTAGTGATATTTTATAAAGTTTCATTTGTGTTTCATTTAGAATTTCAACTTGACTTGGCTTTTCCAACTAAACTGTATTTCTGCACAGTGTTACAAATGTAGATTACCTATAAATTGACTACCCTCCCTTTTTCTTCCCTCGAGACAGTGTCTAGCTTTGTAGCCAGGCTTACTTCTGGCCATCTGCTCAAAATTATTCTGCCTCTGCATACTGAGTGCTAGGATTCCAGAGGCACACCACTACACTTGGGCTCGCAAACTACTTTTCATAAATATACTTACATTTTAAAATTAATCTCTTATAGCAAGGTTCTTGCCTAGCTAATAACAAATGATTTTATGCTATGAAACAATGCTTATTATAAGTACTTCTTCACCCAAATAATCATTCAAGACTCATTAATCAACTAAAATATCCTGCTTTAGATACTAGATAAGTAATATTTCCTCCTCATTCAGGAAACCACACAAATGTTATATATAATAGTCTAAAGTGCACAACATTCTCAAAATTGTATCTTTTAAAAAGTAAACAGTCAGGCAGTGGTGGCACATACCTTTAATCCCAGCACTCAGGAGGCAGAAACAGGTGGATGGATCTCTGTGAACTCAAGGCCAGCCTGATCTACAGAGTGAGAGTTCCAGGACAGGCTCCAAAGCTACAGAGAACCCCCCCCCTCCGCTCTCTCCCCCCTCAGCGCGCGCGCGCGCGCGCTCTCTCTCTCTCTCTCTCTCTCTCTCTCTCTCTCTCTCTCTGTGTGTGTGTGTGTGTAAAAACTATATCAGTTATCAATTACAGGTAGAATTTGGCTTGATAAAATGAAAGTAAGAAGGGGTGTCTCACCATCCTTTTGAGGCTGTGTTCCTGCTTCTGTAACTGCTGTTGAAGCCATCGTGGACACAGGCTGCAAAACACATACACATAGATACCACAGAATCTTCAGTTTTAATAATTCTTACAACTTTTGCCTTGTCACTTTTTCTCTGGTCTATGTAAAATGGCAGAAAGATAGTATGTATGAAGAGATACTTTTGTTTAGTGTAGTGTTCTTTTCTTTTACAACCTAAAGGTCTATATCAAGAGGCAGCTTTTAAGAAGAAACATTGGATCTTAACTCTTTACCGCTTTCTCTTACTTTACTGCTTAACTCTTACTACCTTTTTACTCATAGAATTTAAAAAAGAAAAAAAAATGCCAGCAGCCAAGAAAAAGGCACTGGATTCCCGAAAGGTTGAGTTATGTACCTTTTCATATGTAAGTTTATAATTTTATATCACTTGTCAGTCTGTGTTGAATTTTAGGAACTCTTTATATTACACAGTGAGACTTTGTCTCATAAATCAAAACAAAAAGTATTTTCCTATTCTTTTTCTCAACATCATTCTAAAAGACTACTACTTCCTACTCTGGGTTGTGAGCTGCTAGGAACTGAACTGTGGTCTTCTCCAAGAGCAGCAAGTGTACTTAACTGCTGATCCATCTCTCCAGTCCCTTTAACAAGATATTTAAATAGTATAGTTTAGATATTTACTGAAATATATATGGTTTTTTTTTGAATAGGGTTTCTCTGAAATTTGCTTTGTATACCAGTCTAGCCTTCAACTCTGATCCCCCCTGCCTGCCTCCCATGTGCTCGGATTGAAGGCCTGTAATACTACGGCCTGGTTGGAAAGTAGTTTTAACCAAAATATTGTCACAGGCGTTTAACCTCTTCCAAAGCTTAAATACAAAATTAGTAAAATCAATCTGCAATATAATCTACCCAGAGGTAAAGAAATAAAACAAAATAAGCATTTCTGATATCTTTTCCATAGTTACATAGGGGGTCAGAGTTATTTAATCTTTCAATAGTCTGTGCCATTTCTGTTGACAATGACTGAATAGGAAGAATTAAGGTATTAATCATCTATATTATAGTTTGTGCTCTAGAAAACAAATCGAAGAGATTTTTTCAAGGCTTTAAAAACTTACGCCAACAGCAGATGCCATGGTAATAGTCTCTGGACTAAGTGTTCTTCTCAATTGAGCATCAAGATCTTCTAATGGTTGCTGGGATTAAACAAAAAACGGTTACAGTATGCTAAGTTATTAAGTAGCTTCAGTCACTATATATAACTAATTTACATATAACACATTATTTTATGCTTTAGATCACAACACAGTATTTGCCGTAGTGTAACAAGACAATTTATCAGGTTGTCAGTCTATCAGTCCTTAGGGATTTATACTTTTGTAGATTCAAAAATGATCTTATCTTCTATGCCTAATGTTAGGGAATTTACTGTCTTCTATCCAAAAACACATTCTGAAAAGTGTATCACCAATTGTTAGATTATTTACCAGTCTCATATTCTTTCTTTTTTAAAAGACATGTTTCTTTGCTGTGTAGTTCAGGCAAGCCATCAAGGTACAGTAATATTCCTGGTTTAGTCTTGTTGGGGCTTTTACTGCATTGTCTGGCTCTTAATTTCATACATCTTTCTGGGAACTGCTTTTGAATAAGATAGCACTGACACATTCAGTCATTATCAAGGGTGTTCTATCCTTCAGATTTTAAGATGTGTACTTCCTTTTCTCACCGATGACAATAAGGAGGTACTATGCCTCACTGGTGTACAACTCAAGTGCCTTCTACCTTTGGTATAAACTTATCGTTTTTCTTTCCTATATGCAGACTTTTATGCATTAACTCCACATATTTCTCATTACACTTTATCTTCCCTTAGAAATTTGGATGCTGAATTATGTGTCTTACTATGCTTCCCAGGTTGGTCTCAAATTCCTGGGTTCAAGTGATACTCCCACACCATAGTGCCAGGCTTCTGAATACATGTTTCTAATGAGAAACAGGTTAAAAATTCATTCCCAATTTATAGGCTTTTCCATTACACATCCTTTTCTCTTGAAATTTTATGATTGGTCTGGTAGAGTGTGTTCTCTGTTGGAGTTCATACCCTTGTAGCAAGTTCCTTACCCTAACATATCTATAGAAAATAAGGAACAAAGTAGTAGAAATAAATTCATACTGGATTTCTAATGTAAGTAATGTGTCATAATTTTCTGACATATAATTAAAAATGAATTACAAATATCATTTCAAATTTACTTGCTGTCTCATGTCAGAAGCTTTTTCATGTTTACAATGAATTCAGAACAAGTGCTTTCTTGATGAGAATGTCATTTAAAGCATTGGTAGCAGAGCAGAAGGGAAAGTAAAACTAAAATTTATAAGTAGGTATAACTACATGATACTTCAATTATTTCACTAATGAAAGAAATACTAAACACATAAGGAATTACTCATGTGGTTTCCACCCTTCCCTCTGGACACAAACTTGCTTTGTAGGCCAGGTGTCCTCATACCCTCAAATCTTTTGCTTGACTCACCCAAGTGGTGGAATTATAGACCTCTTCTACCAAGACTGCTTATGAATGGCTCCTTTCTTTAAACAGAATGAACACTGAATTTTAAGAAAGTAAAAACCTCTCAGGGTGGGGTAGAGGCGCTTCAGAGATTTTAAGAATGCTGACTTTTGAGTCTCTTCTAATTCAGAACTTCCAGATAAAATTTGACTACATACAACTTTTTATTTCTACAGTGGCTTAGAAACTTTACCTTTTCTTTCCCCACTCAAAATTTCATTTTATTTGTGTGTGTGTGGTGGTGGTGGGCTTATATACATGTGTGAGTAGAAGCTTGAGGTTGACATCAAGTGTTTTCTCTGATTGCTTTCTAACCCAGATCTACCTTGAGGCAGATCTCTCATTTGAATCCAGAGCTTGTCATCTGACTAGTATAGTCAGATACACTTTATTATTCATTCATTTATTTGTTTGAGGCAGGGTCTTGCTGTGAGTGGCACTGGATGGCTGGAACTCACAGATTCACCTGAATGCTGAGATTAAAAGCATGTGCCACCATGCTGGCCTGTCAGATAGTTTAAAAGGATGGTATTAAAACACAGCCAAAAAACAAGGTGGAAGCCAAGATTATGTAGTGGAGAATTTATACAAATTCTGTGAAGGAAAGCAGAGGCATTGAAAATAATCTGCCAAGTTAGGGGCACCTGAGTTAGAGAAGGCCCAGGAAAAGGTGTCAGCTGCTCACAGGATAGAGTACCAGCTGGAAGTTCAGGACCCACTGGTGGCACCTATAATAATGAGGGAAAATTCAAATCCATGAGACACCATTGGTAAAGTTATATACTAAAAAGAAAATTACTAATTTGAATGCAGAAGAATGAAATGAAAATGTGTTTAGTTATGGCATACTTCTATCATTTAAGTTATATTCTCTAATCTGTCCTAGAGGACATCATAACTAAAGACATTATAATGAGTTATGATGGGTTTCTTTGTGTAACAAAAGTCCTGGCCATCCGGGAACTCACTCTGTAGACACCAGTTTGGCCTCAAACTCACTGAGATTCACCTTCCTATGCCTTCCAAGTGGCTGGGATTAAAAGTACGCACCACCACCACCCGGCAAAGAATAAATTCTTTATAAGATGTACAGTCAGGAGCTGGAGAGATGGCTCAACAGTTAAGAGCACTGGCTAATCTTGCAGAAGACCTAAGTTTGGTTTCCAGAATCTATATGGAAGCTCACAACTCCACTTCTAGGGGATCTGATCTTGGTGGGCACTAGGTACCAAGTGCCACACAGATACACAAAGGCAAAACATTCATACATATAAAAACAAGCCTTAAAAAAAAAGCAGTACATCAATAAATTTGTAAGCCACCACATTTAAGAAAAAAAAATAAAACAAGACTTTTCAAAGAAAACAAACAGGTTTAGAAATAAACAAGGGTTAAGACTGATAATAAAAGGTAAAAAATGTATTACTGTCAAGTAATTTGTTTTGTCTACATAAAGATTATACATGCAGATGGTCCCTGGCTTAGAATGGTAAGATCAAAAACCCTTTTAATTTATAATAGAGAAATATCAATAAATATTCAGTAAAAACTGTACATTGAATTTTTTTTTGGTTTTGAGATAAGGTCTTGTAATATAGGTCAGGATAGCTTGAACCTGTGTTAGGGTTATAGGCATGTACTAATACATTTTAGTCAACTGTCAGAAGGATTACAGGTATACCACCACATCTAGTCAATTTTTGGAAGGTGTTGACCAGGTTAGTCTCAAGTGAGTCTCCCACTTCAGACTCCTGAGTAAATGAGACTACAGGCACATGCCACCAGAAAAATTTCTAATTCTGCTCTATTTTCAGGATAGCAAATTATGGTATCTCTTGGACAGCAACAAACTATAGTTGTCAGTCATCCAAGTTATTACAAGAGTAAAGAAGTGATATTCTTCTGTTTTGTATTTTTATGCTATAACGCTAGTTATAATAGCATTACTCTTCTGTCAGAAGAATTCTACCATCAATAAGCAATGCAGAAAAAGAGTAGAAATATATAATACAATAGTTATTCAGTCTTGTGACTTGGAACAGGAACAAAGAGGGTGAAGACAGAATGAGAGGAAATCTACAATAGCAGAACTAAATACATTCTAATCATTGAATTTGTAAATGAGATTATTTCCTATTTCATTATATCAATTTTATCAACTTCCAACTTTTTATTAATTTCCAATGCCTATCTGGGAATGTACAACAAAGAATATTTATTTCATTCTCATTTTGAAGATGGTAAACTATTGTCTTGTTGGTAAAACCTTTTATTCTCTTTTGGGATACAGAAATCTTTAGCATATACCAATTCAGCAAAAATATTTTCTCATTAAGGATTTATTATACTGTTAAATTATATATGTCTGTGTATGTCTATGTGGTGGTATGTGTACTCTAAACAGGCATAATACCCACCCAGGAAAACACCTGTATTTTACCTGATAATTATACATTCTAAGAAAATTGTTCAACATAACCTAAAAATCCAGCCACATTTCAAACAAAGAGAAAATTCTTGTGTTTACTGTACTTACACCCTAAAACTGCTGTCACTTTAAAACTGAGTGACCAGTTAACATACTAGACACCTTTATGACTACATTTTAGCTTAAGACTAAGCTAAAGACGTGGAATTACTGAGAGGAAAGGACGAGGAATAATCACATTTATTTAGTCATTTAATAATGAATCTTACCACAGTCTTAGCTAAAGATGTCTTTGGGGGAGTTGTTCCAGGTTTTGCTCCTGTTGCAGTGCTGACTGGGGCTGAAGCATGTGTGCCTGGGGTAGAAACTTGCCCAGGTGTGCCCACTGGCATAGCTGGCAAGCCAGTTGCTCCTAATGGTAAACTGGTTGGTGGTAAGCAAGTACTCGTAGTGGAAGTCATGAGTTTGCTTGGTGCTATAGCAGTGGTGGGGATGCCTGGTGTGACAGTGGTCTCTACTACCAAAGATGTCTCTAGTGAGGCAGAAGCATGCTGAGTTCCAGATGAGCTGTGTTCACTAAAGAGAGATCTCAGTTTTTCCTCCAGAGTCTTTATGTCATCGATCCCAGGAGCTTTGGATTGGGTATCAGCATCCATTTCTAGACAGTGAGTGTGAGGCTGGTTGGGGAGCAAAGCTGGTTGAGGCTGACTATGAATGAGTGTTTGCTGTACAGCAGGCACGCTGGTAACAGGTTGTACCAGGGGTGGGATATTAGGTACTTGGGGTAATAAAGGTGTAGAAGTAGGTCCTGTTGGTTGGGGGAGGACAGGTGTAGAAGCTACAGCTGATGAGATGACCAAAGGATTTACCACACCAGGCTGAGAAACAGAACTAGACACTGCTGCTCCAGAGGAGGAAGAAGAGGGTGGTGCACAAAAAGATAAAGTCATTCCTGTGGTACTACTGTGAGATGCCTTGTCTAGTGAGTGTGCACTAACCACCACAGTTTCCGCTAAAGTGGGAGCAGAGGTGCTGCTACTAAGAGGAAGGGATGGCTGTGAAGCTGTGCCTGGGAATGGAGTGCTGGTAGAGACTGATGTCACTATGGTTACCCCAGCAGTACTGCCTGCTATCTGTTGCAATAATACAGCTGAAGGCTTAGCATTTGGGGCAGTCACACTACCCACTGTAGTAGCTGAAGTTGTGGAAAATGTCCCAGAAGGAAAACTGCCTGTACTAGAAACAATGCTCCCAGATGTGGGAGCCTGAACTGGCTGGGATGTTGTAGACACAGCAACAACTGTAGGTGCTGTAGAACTGGAAACCACACTGGAAAGTGTTGATGACACAGACAATGGAGTGAGACCACTTGAAGTTATCACACCTGTGCTGGTGTTAACTCCGACAATGCCTTTTTCAGTGGGTAACGCAGCCTCAGACTGCATTACTGATGTGGACATGTCAGTAAGAGGACTGCTTGCTATAGGGACTGATACTGATGGTGAGGATGCTGCTACAGTTGGGCCACCAGCAACACCAGTCAAGAAAGGAGGAAATGTTGGTCCTGTGTGATTGAAATTTGGAGGTGCTGTATTGGGTCCTTCAGTCATCTGGGCATGTTTAAGTTCAGAAAAAGCCTGCTGGAGACTAAGGGATGAAGCAGAGTGAGATAAGTTCATTCCAGGGCCCTGAGATGAGGCAGCAGCAACTAGAAAGGAAAACAGAAAGAAATTAACCTATTTTAAAAGCATGGATTCAGAGTCTTTGAGGAACCATTATTAGATTATCAACAATGCTAATATATACATCAGTAAGAATTATAACATTTCCCAAGAAAATGACATGCTCTAAAACAATAAAATTAAGTAGTAGCTTGACGGAGTAAGGCAGCTTATGAGTATATACTCCTTGAAAACCAAACACAGAGTAACCCAAAAACAATCTCTAAATAAAGAAATGAACACACTATGGTGTAAGTTCTACTTAGCACACCTGTCATTTATTTATTTATCTATTTATTTATTTAGGTTTTCCTAACAGCTCCAGCTGTCTTGGAACTCATTCTGTAGACCAGGCTGGCCCTGAGTTCACACTGATCTGCCTGCCTATGTCTCCAGAGTGCTGGGATTAAACGTGTGTGCCACTATGTCTAGCACATTTTTTGTCTTTTTTTAAGGCAGAGTCTCACTCAGGCTGACCTCAAACTATTGATCATTCCTTTTCTGTCTCCTGAACAATGGGATCACATGCATGTGCCTATGCCCAACTCTAGATTTTATTTTGATGCTATTATAATCTATTTTCTCTTTCTATGCCACTTTTTTATTAAATTTTCTACTTTTCATTTGATCATGAACTAATGTTTAATCAAGCTCCTACCATATGAGGAATTTGGTGAAAGATTTTCTTAAACATGGCTGAATCAATCCTTACCTGTATCTGATGTTTCACTGGTGAAAACTTTTGACTCTCGTAATCTACTTTCAGGCACAGGACTCACTATAAACCGTCTTCCGGCAGAATGAACAACTTGAGTTAAAGAACTGGTAGGAACACCTGAATAAAAATAAATCACTGAAGTTCATGTATATTGCTAAACATGGGTGAAGTCTCAAGATTCCATTACTGCCACATACAATTTTTTATCAAATGGAAACAAATAAACTCACCAATCTGCTGCGGCATGGAAGATACAGCAATTGGTTGCTTGAACTCTCCTTCTAATTTCTACAACAAACAGAAGCAAAAATTAATTCTCAACATGCAACCCTCCTGGAGAGCATAAACGCACATTCTCAGTTATAGGGGTATTGTGTGCCAATACAATACTACTTTAAATAAACACAACCCCATTATTGGTATGGTGAACCTACCTGAGAACCTGAGAAACCATATTCATCCTTTCCTTGTAGATTCTCCAATCCCTGGTCACCCTCAGGCTCCACACTGACATCCTCACTTAGCATTTCATCAGCTTTATCAATAATTTCCTGCACTTGAGCCACAAAAGATTCTCTTTCCATTGCTAGAATGAAGTCATTGTTCACCTATGAGAAACATGTATCAATCTATTAGTACATTTCTTATCATTCTTATGACTTCTATCTATACATCAGGGGTATTGTGTACTTGGAATTTAAGATACTACTTCTCTTTATAAGACCCTGAACGCATACATAAGCTACATCTTAAACCAAAATACCTCTAAATCATAGACTACGGGTTGGGTATGCTAGTTGTAAAAGAGAAATTAAAAATCACTTGTGAAAACGAAAGTAGATGACAAAATACTGCATAGTTGCCTAGGACATGTACGTAAGACCAAATACTATAGAAAAATGTGGAATTTCAAATGGAGACATACCATAATTGTTGCTATCTCTTCAGGGTTGTCACCATCTAGGTCAAATTTGAATGTAACCATTTTCCGATTATGAGTTTCTAATTGACATTCTACTACTCGATCTCCTTTATTTGAAACCTAAAAAGAGAAAGGTAATACATATTCAAATTTATTACTGAATTTGAGAAAACATTCTTGAATCTTAAACTGGCAGTAAGGAAATCTATGGAAAGATCTCAGCCCTCAAGCTTCTTTAATCTTCCATTAGCAAAAGTGTCTAGTGTTTTTTCTATTAGTTAAAACTCTGGAGTCTGGAAGCAGTGTGGTGCAGGTCTTTATCCCAGCACTCCAGAGGCAGAGGCAGTCAGATCTGTGAGTTCAAGGTCAACCTGATCTACAGAGCCAGTTCCAGGACAGCTAGAGTCCATATAGAGAAACCCTGTCTTTAAAAACAGAACAAAACCAAACAAACAAAACAACAACAAAGTAAATGTGATATTCAATTAAAAGAGACTGAGTGAATTAAATGAAAAGGCTGCTATAAAAATAATATATATAGCCAGGTACAAGCCTTTTAATCTGACACTAAGGAAGCAGAGGCAGGCAGACCTCTGTAAGTTTTAGGCTAGCTTGGTCTACAAAGCAAGTTCAGGACATTCAGGACTGTTATACAGAGAAGCCCTGTCTTGAAAAACCAAAAAAAAAAAAAAAAAAAAAAAAGAGTTTATTTTATGAATAGTTCAGAATTGATCTCTAAAACTAAAGTCCCAAATTATTTCAACAATACAAAGGTTACAAATCAATACTTACATTTAAAATCCTCAGTTTTGGGCGAGAAGTCTTTTCATGACGAGAGCGACTTCTTACAGATTTTCGATAATGACGTTTTGTCGCTCTTCCTTCATGCCTCCCACTGGATGATGGAGCATTCTCATTGCCATCACTCATTCCTGAAGCAACATCTGAATGTGCACTTTGAAGGGAAAAAAATTAATGAGACTGAAAGGCCTGTTATTCTGAAGTTTCATACCATCCTTCCCACAATTCAAACGAGTATTAGTTTTTCTTACCTGTCTACATTTGAAACCAATGTGACAGGCTGGGTAGGTTGTGACTGTGTTATTGGAGTTGGTTCTGGAGGAACAATCTGAACGACTCCCTGAGTACTCTATAAATAGAGAAGATAACTCAAATCTTGGCAGGAAAAAAGATTTACACACACATATATGTAAGTATGTTATAAAACCATTCACCGTTCCTAAGAAGTTCCTGTTACCCCTCTATAAGTCTTGGAATCAATGAAGGTACTAGTAATTCTTAACTCAAAATCTTTTCCAAAGCTAGTTTCTAATACCAACTGTTGGTGTGAAGTCAGCCAACCTATTTGCTAGGCATTGTGAAACTACAATTTGCCATGCAGACAGCATCTTACTAGAGTGTGCAATAGGGCAGGTAGAGCGAAGTGCAGAGATGAATTCAGAACTGTACCCTAGTAGAATAGAAAAGGTTGTTGGGAGCACAGCAAGTAAGATACTCTTATGAACTGCCAATGGCAAGAGTTTGTGGAAGGAGAACAATGGCTAACGCACTAACTAGAGAAGTGAAGTGCTAATAGTGTTATCTTCTCTTAAGGCAAACTCACTTCCCAACAGAACAGCCAGTGGCAACAAGGCCCCCACATTGCCATTTCATTCTGCTGTAAGAAAAAGTCATTTAGAAGTTAGACAGTCTCCAAATGAGTTGTAAATCAGGGGAGCCTGTTTTTTCTTTGCTATTTGAACCCCAGTTTTTATAGATGTTTTTCATATAAACATGCAGTAATTTCATTTACCTCCAGGGCTGCTTGCTGGGAGGATGTAGTGGGGGGTTGTTGTGTTAAACTCACTGCTGGTTGGGACACTTGAACCTGTCCTCCTACACTGCCCATAGGAACCAAAAGATTTGATTCCACAAAAGGCTGCACTACTGTAGGAAAGTAACCTTGGGTGGCCAAGGCTTCTGTCGGCATAGGAGGAGGGGCTAGGACTGTAGAATGGATGCAAACAGAAGCCACGTTGGAAGAGGGAACAATATTTGAATCTCCTGGGTATTGTGGTGGCAGTCGAGATGGGAAGCCCTGTGACAGAAATGAGGAAGGTGAGTTAGTGTGAGTAGAGACATCAAATTAGCAAATCAGTAGACGAGGGACCAGAGGGGAAAAAAGCACAAAGCAAAGAACAGTATCCCGGTTTCTAATAATTTAAAGATCATTTTCAAAATGAACTGGCAGATAACTTAGAAAATGGCACTCTTTCAATCATACTTTAAACTGATTTCCCCTCCTAGAGACCATTTAAGTAGAATTTAAGAGATTAATTCCTCACAGAAAGAATTTATAGCAATCTTACATGGAAGAATGCAAAAAATCTCTCCCAAATAGCAGTCATATTATAAAATCTAAATCCTGAACTTTCTTGTATCAGGCTACCTGCTCTATTTACTGTCTACATATATAAAAGAGCAGCCTGGCATACTACACTAACCATTATCCAAGTTTATCTAGCTTACCTTGAATAGAGTTAACTTTTCTTCTAAGTTGTGTCTTCAAAACCGTGTATGAATCATTTGGTAATATCACTCCAATAGTTCTTTGAGATAGGGTCTTACTATGCAGCCCTGGCTGACTTGGAACTTGCTATGCAGACTAAGCTAGCCTTGAACTCACAGAGATCTGCTATCTGCCTCTGCCTCCCAAGCACTGGGATCAAAGGCACACACTACCACATCCAGCCTTTTCAGAAGTTTGCTATTTTTATTTTGTCTAGTTCAGAGTGTCAACTTTTGTTATTGTTACTCTGACACTCAACTAACTAGTACATTTCTCAAGTTCTTAATGATCTGCCATTAAAATCCAATAGTCTAACACCCTCTGATTTACTAGCTAACACAATACCTGGTACAGAACATCTCCAGAGGGAAGTGGAACCTCGGCAGCTTGTCCAAGGTTAGCTGGTATTCCCATGGACTGAACTGTTGTTGGCTGTAGTAGCTGTGGGTGAACCTGACTTTGCAGCTGATTCACAGGCTGCAGAAGGGTTGGAAGCTGATTAGGAACTACAGTTGATCCCCCTGGGATTGAAGATGCTGTAGCAGATGAAGTCAAGGGGAGCAGAGGCTGATTAATGCCAGCAGCCATCGTTATAGGAACGGAGGAGAAACCTGTCTGAGCCGTAGATACATGAGGAGCTGATATGGGAATTTGAGAGACAGGATACTGTGGGAGTAAGGAAGCAGGGAGTGGCTGTCCCACAGGAAGGAAATGAGCACCAGAGTGGACTGGAACAACTGAGGGCTGTGCGGAAACTGGGATGTGAGGTTCGCCTTGGATAGTTGGTACTGTCTGGGAAACTGGAAGCTGGGAAGGTAAAGAAAAACAAAACAGACTTTTTTTTAAAAAAAAAAAAAAAAGAAAAAAAAAGCAAAGCTGCCAAAAGCAAGATTTACATATTAGTCAAGAAGAAAAACAAAATTCTGCATACATTAGTATAAATTAACATGCCACATAGAATCAAGAAAGAATAGGAAAGAAATATGCTAGTAAAGTAACATTTCCAAACCTTTCACTGTTGAAAAAAATGCTATTTCATTTTTGGCAATAAAAGAGGACCTTTTCACACAGAAGGATTTCTCTCCCCTCTCTTTGTTGGTTTATTTTTTGATTTTGACACTCACTAGGCAGCTGAGGCTTTCCTGGAGCTTGTTGGGCAATTCTGACTGAACTTAAAACTCTATGTCCATCCAGGTGATGGGGGCATTCATCTTTAATCCCAGCACTTGGGAGGCAGAAGCAGGTGGATCTCTGTGAGTTCAAGGCCAGCCTGGGTTATAGAGTGAGTTCTAGGACAAGCTTCAAAGAACACAGAGAAGCCCTGTCTTAAAAACCGCAAACCAAACCAAACAAAAACAAACTCTAGGTCCTTCTGCCTTTGCCTTTCAAGTGCTAAGACTCCAGACTTGTACCAGAACACCAAGTTTTTGTTATTTGTTTTTTTTGAGGCAGGGTTTCTCTGTGTAACAGTCCTGGCTGTCCTCAAACTCAGAGATCTGCACACAAAGGAGTACACCACCACCACCACTACCCAGCTTTGTCTACTGGCATATGCGTCACACACCATCCACCAGCATGTCTGCAATCACCTAATATGACTGCTAATATACTGATTAAACTCAAATTTCTTTCCAGTGGAATTAGACTTCATATTATGTTTCAATTTTAAGTGTAAAACAACACTAAAAGTTGGTATAATTAGCATAATTCACTGATTCCACAACTGTGTCATTTTAAACCTGAGTGAGATATATGTAGAGATTAAGACTATATGCCAGTGGCAAATAAGAGTGCATTTAGAGTTGATATTATTTTAGTTCTGAGATGACAATACTAATATTCTATGCACATATATCTACAACTGACCCATAGATGAAGTTGATGAAAGGTTACTCATAAGAACATGCCTTCTACAGGTTACTTTACAAGTGACTGAATAAACTAACAAAAGAACAATGAAAATAACTTCCCCAGACAAAACAAAAATCCACATAAGTTTTTTGAGGAATGGACATAGTAGATAGCACAGGTTTGTCTGGATCTTTTGAATCTTTTGCCTCAGGAATTGCAGATATGTGATAGTTGATGGGTAATCTTGGCTGTCAACTTTAATTAGACTGATAGTAAAGAGGTGATTACTAAAATAAATCTGAGAGCATTTTCAGAGACAACTAGATAAAAAGGGTTCTGACCTCTGATGGATTCATAATTTAAGAGGAGAAGTGGTGAAAATGTGAACAGTGAAGCCTAGTTAAAGGAATTGGGTGGGTGGGGCTTTGAAAGGTATCTCTTGGCCTTAGCCTCTTCTATGCTCCTTGCCAGTCATAAAATAGTTTCTTATGCCATAATTTTTCCTTCATCTATAACCCTTCCTCCATCTCCTGCTACAATATAAAGGCAATATGGCTTGCCAATCATGTGTGGACTGAAATCATACAAGAAAACAAATGATTCATTTCTTACAATATTGTCCTTGGGCATTTGCCAATGATAAAAAGCTAATTAACACAATAAATTAGTATCTATATGCAGTGAGGGAGAAAACATTGAAGAACTTTACATGAAAATAAAACACAGCTGCAAAACTGGAATATAAGATACATTTCTAGAGAATGTCGTAGGTCCAGTTACCAAAACATTTCCATTTAACCCCTAAGTTTCAGTATTTGTAACTACTTCATACTTATCAAACCTAAAATTTCAATATTTTGACATGGTCATTACTATTGATATTTACAACAAAAACAAGTATATAACGGGATTAATCTCTATTCCATTTTAACAGATTCTTCACTATTACAGGAGAAGGCAGAAATCTGCCTTAAAGGACATAGATATCATCTGTAACCTCTTTTCAGGAATTAGAGTTTACCTGTGTTCCAGCTGACACTTGAGGCAAAACTTGTGGAGTTTGAGGCTGTGCAGTAGTGCCTTCACTGGAAGATGCTGCCTGTGGAAGTGAATACTGTACTGCCTGTTGAGGAGGAGCAGTTGGCTGTATTCCTGGTTGCTAAAAAAAAAAAATTCAGACTTTGTGAAAGAGGGTGGTAACTGAGTTGACCCCCTTTTCTTTCTTTCTTTTTTTTTTTTTTTTTAAAAAAAATAGGATATGCAGCTCTGGAACTCAGAGATCTCCCTGACTGCCTCCTGAGTGCTGGGATTGAAGACATGCATCACCACGCCTGGCATTTATCCTGATTTTTTTTCTTAAATCATTAAGAATAATTAGCTAAGAGGCAAACAAATCTCTCTGTGAGTTTGAGGGAAGCCTGGTTTACAGAGTTCCAGGTCAGTTAGGGCTATACAGTAAAACCCTGTTGTAACTAACACACACACACACACACACACACACACACACACAGAGGCCTGCAGAGCTCTGAGTTTGAGGCTAGCCTAGTCTACAGGGCGAGTTCCAAGATAACTAGGGCTACACAGAAAAATCACTATCTTTTTGTTTGGTTTTAGAGACAGGATTTCTCTGTATAACAGCTCTGGCTATTCTGGAACTCGCTTTGTAGACCAGGCTGGGTTCAAACTCACAGAGATCTGCCCACCTGTGCCTTCTGAGTGCTAGGATTAAAAGTGTGCAGCATCACCGCCTGGGGGGGAAAAATCCCTATTTTTTTTTTTAAAGGGAATAATTAGGCAATACTGGTCTTAAACTCTTTCTATACATCAGGTTGGACAAATCTTCCTGACACCTTAAACCGAGCTTATTTGTTTCTGTCCCATAATTTTAATTTTCTAACTTTGTAACATTTACAGGTTCCAAACTGCAACTCCTCCACCCTTGGCAGAAGTCTGACTTCTAACACATCATCTTTTCCATGAAGTCTTCTTGATAAACCCCTTCCAACCAGGAAAGACGTCTATTTTTCTGCCAGAGACATGGCAGTGAAATGGGCGGCTTTCACCTCTTAGATGGCATATATTTGAGACAGTTTCCCAAAGTTCTCAGATTTTAGCTTTTCCATCAGTAAAATGAAAATAATGATAGGGTCTACATTTACATTTAATGCTTACAATTACATTACTTAGATTCCCCCAGAGCCATTCATGTTAGTCCATCTCAGCTGACTGTCAGAAAATAGAAAAAAAGAAAACAAACAAAACTCTGGCTTACTTGGGAATGTTGAGAAAAAGTAAAGGGGTAACAAAAATGGATACCTTTTCTTTTTATGAACTTATTCCTAAAAAGACAACTGACGGGTATGTCAATAGTATCTTAGAGTACTTTCTGAGAAATGATACATTTGGTAAACCCAAATTACATGCCATCTGCTTCTGCATAATAACACTGGCTAATAACCAATAGATCAGTCAGTCAGACAGTGATGATGAGAATTATGCTTTGCATAGACTTTCTTCATAGAAACCAGTTCAAATAGTTTTTATTGACTGGTACGACATAGCTGCATGATGACATATAAACATGATCCTCAGGGTGAACAGAGGAAAATGAATATCCGAAGGCTTTGTACATGCTTTTATGGAAGACATGTTTATCTTTCCCACAACCTTCTTTACAGTCATAAATACTGGGGGCACCACATTAATATAAATGATACCTTAAAGCTTTATTTTTTTTTAATAATTTTTGTGCATGTACATGTGTATACATGTGTGGACAGATGACCACAGTGGTAAGAGAAGGGTCGCCCTTACAGCTAGAATTATAGGCAGTTGTAAGGCATCTGGAATGGAACTGAATTTGGGTTCTCAGAAGAGTGTAAGCTCTTTCAACTGCTGAATCATATCTCTAGCCTTTATCCATTCTCTTGATAAAAACAACAATGAATCAGGGGAAAAGACATTCCTCATTTACTATATTCTAAAAAGTCACAAGATAAATTAAATTTCAGATGAGGTATATGTCTTTCCTTACTATAAAAAACTATTATTACCAACATGAGAGAGAGAGGTCCTTTTCTTCTTTGCATTCAACCATTCACATAGATCCAGTAACAGGTAAATATAGCTTTTAAATATCTACCATATAAACTAATTTTACAACAACAAAACAAAAGTCACTTATACAGAAAGCTTGAATTTCAGTAATTTGTAGCTTTCTTATTACCTGAGAAACTCTACAAAAGTAAAATATACTAGATTACATATACCTCTTATACAAACTGGCTTCATAATTTTGATTCTACTAAATTTAAAATATGCTGTAATAACATCTAAAATGGAACCAAAAGAAAAATTAATTTTAATAGTCCATTTATTTGCATTTTATCCACCACTAGAATTAACTATTTAGCACTTTCTCAATTTATCTTTTTAGATTGTTCAAATTTATTTGTACTTATTCTCTGACAGTTTCAAATACACAGAATGAAATCCAGTCATTTTCACTACTATTACCCTTTCTCTTCTTTCCTTCTTCTGTAGAAACCTTTCCATTTCTCAAGAAATTTTCCTTCTACTTTCAAGAAGTATGAGAGATAGAGAGAGAGAGAATGAGTTTAATTAGTGTTACATTAGCACAGGAGGTTATTTACTGGAACATGGCATACTTTTCAGTGGCTACACCACTGAGGAAATGATTCTCCTTCCTTCCCCCAGCAACCATTAGCTACTAAAAACCAAGATTTTTATAATAGTGAACTTGTTCCTAAATAGTTACACTGGTGTTATCCAAAAGATTACATTATCTGTTTCAGGTTCCACTTGAATGAATGAATGCAAGGAAGCAAAGTACGTATCTCTACTACACTGGTGGCCTGTTTCAAGATACGCTACTTATTTCACATATTCTAAGAGAGAGTTGGGGCCTTATGAACTACTTTCTCTTTTCTGAGAGTACAACTCACTAGGCAGCCCAGGATGGCCTGGAACTTATGATTCTGCTGTAAGTTTCCTAAAAGTTGGCATGCCAAGTGCACATAATCACATTTGGACATATTACTATTTCAACTTAACATTTATTTATAGTATTATGCTACTTTATCCCCACATACTTTGAGTGTTGAACTTGATGATTTATTTCACATTCTCCTTTATTTGCTAATATTTATATGTATGTATGTAAACATAAGTATGTATTTAAGACAGTTGACACATTTCTTTAGAAAAGGAAAAGCACAGAATATAAATGTTTTCCTTTTAATAGTGTTGGTCTATATCGAAATATAAGCAAATTAAAATGTTACTGTGATTCAGATGTGTGTGGCTCATGCTTCTAATTCTTGTACTTGGGAGGCAGAGGCAAGAGCATTGAGAGAGAGAGAAACTTTACCAAACTGAGTCATCTTACTAACCCGTCATCTTACTAACCTCCATAAAGATGAAGTGACCATATGGCCACCTAGTGTATTAAAAAAGGCCATTTATAATAATGGAAGCCTTTGTTTTAAAAATTAGAAGTCACTTTACAATATGGTCATTAAAATTATAGTAGAACTATCAATGAAATAGTTTATCATATTAAACAGATGAGTATAAATCTTGCTTGAAACAACTAACAAATTGTTCAAAATGAATGATTTCCTCTAAATTAAAGTCTGCTAAGAAAAAGTATTGATAAACTATTTGAATTTTAAGATCAGCTATTTTATTGATGTTTGGCTCTTTTTAAACTCATGTCTTGAATTCCTCAGATCTTCTGGGACAAAACCTCCCAGGTCAAAAATAAATAAATAAATCAGACAGGGCATGGAGGTACTTGCCTTTAATCCCAGTAACTGGGAGGTGAAGACTGGCAGATCTGCAAGTTTAAGACCAGTGTGGTCTACAGGGGGAGTTCCAGGACAGAAAGGGCTACTCAGGGAAACCCTTTCTTGAAAACAAAACAAAAAACTTCCTGTCGTAGTTGCTCTTTGTTTTCTTTATGTGTTTTGCCTGCATGTATGTACATGTTAAACATGAATGGAATGATTAATACCTGAGGAGGCCAGAAGAGGGTACCCTGGAATTAGAGTTACATATGGTTGTTAACCATAGTGTTAGTCCTTGGAACTGAACCTGGGTCCTTTGGAATAACAATACTCTTTCTTTCTTTCTTTCTTTCTTTCTTTCTTTCTTTCTTTCTTTCTTTCTTTCTTTCTTTCTTTCCTTTCTCTCTCTCTCTCTCTCTCTCTCTCTNTCTCTCTCTCTCTCTCTCTCTCTCTCTCTCCCTCCCTCCCTCCCTCTCTTTCTTTCTTTCTTTCTTTCTTTCTGGGGTGGGGTGAGGGGAAGACAGGGTTTCTCTGTATAGCTTTGGAGCCTATCCTGGAACTTGCTGTGTAGACCAGGCTGGCCTGAAACTCACAGAAATCTACTTCCCTCTGACTCCCAATTGCTGTGTGGCCACTACCTGGCTACATACTCTTAACTAGTGAGCCATCACTCCATTTCCTTTAAGGAAAATAAAGTTTATTTTGTTCTTTAGGTTTTCATTCATTCCCTTATAGTGCAAAATATGATATACTATCCCACTAATAACCAATAAAAACAAGTTCACTATCCAAGGCATGAACCATGGGAGGCTATAATGACAAAATGTCCCCTTTTCCCCTTCTTTTTGGAGGTAAGGTTTCTTTGTAGTCTGGCTGTCAAGGAACTTGCTTTGTAGAGCAAATTAGCCTTGAACTCAGAAATTCACCAGGCCTCTGTCTCCCAAATGCTGGGATTAAAGGTGACAAAATTCCCATATGTGAACAAGTCATAAAAGATAAATAGAAACAATATTCTTTGTATAGTTTACCTCATGAATACAACCATTAAGAAGATAAATTATGTAACAATTCTTCTAAATTTCAACATATACCTAGTAAATTGTTTAATAGTTATAAGTACATTAACCAAAATGAAAGATATCCTAAACTACTACTAAATACCAGAAATGTTACATCACTTAATTGTTCTCCAAAAAGTTATCAAGCCATTTATATCAGCAATCTGGCTCAAAAAGTAAGTGCTTTTAGCCACTGATAAAACATAATGTAACACCATAACATTCTTACCTGTTGAGGATGTTGGACAGGTTGTGATGATAGAACCCCTGCTAAGCTACCTGATGGCTGGCCCTGGCTCTGCCCCTGTGCCTGAAATAAAAAAGCAAATACAAATTAGAGAAGGTTTATGCACATGAAAGTTACACTTTTGTATAAATACTTCAGATCCTCAGAAGACTGCTTGATTGAAATGAAACAGTTTGGTAGTGTAATACAAGACAGACCTCTAGGGTTTTTTGTTTTGTTTTGTTTTGTAAGATAAGTTTAGGAAAAAGATCATAGAACATTTCTGATCACATCTCAGGTAAAAAAAAAAAAAAGTCAAACAAAAACACAAACACACTGATGTTAAAAACTTACTATTAATGGTGGCTAAAGTTTTAGCTGGCTTGAATAGTTAGATTCAATAATAAAATTGTCACAGGAAAATAAAAATGTGTTAAGATAGCAACATGAAAACATTTAATCTGGATAATTAAATAAAAACCACATTCAAAAGTGCTAATTTGGCTATCTTTTCCTATTTCTTGTAGTCATAGTAACTGATAAAGTCAAATGTCTGTTAAAAACCAATTTCTCAACAGGTATGTAATGGTTGCTTCAGATAACATGGAAACATTTGAAGACATTCTAATTGTCAAAACTAGGGGAAATGGCTATAAGATGCTACTAAAAATTCTGTAATGACCATACAAGTCCCCATTCAGAACAAAGGATTAACCAACCCAGAGAATGTGAACTATGTTGGGTCTGAGAAACTGAACAGCTTATTCCATTTAACAAGAAGTCTATATTAACTGAGAATAGAGTACAAGAATATATGTTGGGGAAATGAATGCATGTATACTATGCACACCGACATATGTTAAGAAAATGAAAAGGCTACCTTTATGGTTTCAATTCAATTTAGAAGAGGTTCTTCAATGTTTATAGGGATATATCACACTCAATGAAAATTTAAATTGTTTATTTTAATTTTTTTTTCTTTGCAAAGCTTGAAAGATAATGTAAGCATACAGCATGCCCACACTATCTAAGTTTCAGGGCCCTTCTGCTTCTTACCACTATTCCAAGTAATGGATATACCTAAAGAGTATATGAAATAGTCATAACTTCTTTAATTCTGTCTCTTTTTATATTTGTGTATGTATGCTCGTGTACGTGTGGCTAAATTTTTAAATATATTCAGAGAACAAAGCCTGAGACACTACTGTTCCTGGCCTTTGCAATCCATTATTATAAATTCATGCAAAACCCAATAAAATCATTACACAATAGACTCTACCAGTTGTTAAAATTTGACATAGTCCTTAAATGATTAATGTTACATTTGGGTCCTTAATACAGTGGTCTGATTGATACCATTTCAAAACTACACCTTCATTTGTTAAGCCAAACTCATAAGATGTGTTTTCTTAAGTTCTACTTATAATGAAAGGCTCTGTGTTTCTTAACATTACACCAAAAAGTTTTTGCTACTTCCCATTTTGCTTTAAGGTTATACTTCTTTAATTTTTAAAAGCTTATTTAGAGGAAGAAATTATACTAAATCGTTTTACTGTATCTAAATAATCAAAATAGACAAATTACATTTTCATTACTAAGGTAAATTTCCACATAGAGATTAGTCATTAATTCTGATGACTATAATCACAGGCAAACCAGGTAGTTTCTGCTTTATAGTTCATTCTTTAGTACAAATATTTATAACGACAAAAAATTCTATTAAGAAAATAAACAACATTCCTCATAAATCCATGATCCAGGGACATGAGATAGAATATTTAAATGCACTAGTGAAAAACAGGGTAGTTTAAAAGAATTGTGAAAGTTTTCCTATAACCTGTGGATGGAGTGTAGCTCCTCCTGAAGAATATGAGGCAGATAAGACCTGCTGAGTTGTGGTTCCTTGGGGGAAACAGAAGAAAAGTGGGGATTCTTGTAACACTGTCTGAGGCAGGCGAATAAAGGGCAATGAGACGTCAGAGCCAAAAGGTGCAGCTGTTCCCCCTGTAGGGGGAGGTGACTGAAAATCACTGAGATCTGAAGAAGTAATTTGAGAGGAATCACTTGAATATTCTGGGCTTCCTATTGGCCAGTTCTGTCCCATAGGCTCAACCACAGAAATGGTCAATTCTGGGGCATGGTTATTACGCTGTTCTTCAGTAACAGGCTGCAGATGACAATGCAATCCAACTGACTGAGGAGGCAGTTCTTCCTGACTTGAGTCCACTGCAACCTGTCGATTTCGGTAAACACGCTGAGGTAAAATCCCACCTCCTTCTCCTGAAGAAGAACTTGGTGTCTGAGCATGAAATTCAAATACACAGTTGCTTCTGTTCTCACTGTTATGAGTTAACACAGCTGGCGCAGAATGAGGAACAAAGACAGGGTGAAATTTCAAATGTGTAGCATCTGTACTGTTAGGCGCAGAAATACTAGAGAGGGGTGATGCTGGACTCGGTCCAGAATCTAATCTTAAATTCTGAAGGTGTCCTACCAGGAAAGCCTGTCCAGATGGAAATTCAAAGACAGAACTTGAGGCAGGGCCCCCGGGCACTGGCTTCTGTTCAGGTATCTGTTTCATAGGACTTGACAGTACTGGTGAGTTGTATGAAATGCCCTCATACTGTCCTGCCACCTGGGTCTGGTAATGCACCCCAGCTAGATATACTGTTTCCTGAGGAATAAAATAGTGAGCTTCTTCTGCCAGTACTAGTCCAGGTCTATAGTCACTGTAAATCTGGGCTGGCTCAAACACAGGTTGGGCCTGCATCTCACATAGATCTCTATTTACTCTACCGGCTGTAGTACCAAACATAACTATGGCCTCTGGTGTCCAGTTAGTTGGGCTGCCACCAGGTGGAAGAAGATTTTGGCCAACAGTCCTCAGCAGGGGTTGAAAGTGGCGAGTTTGGGCTTCCAGGAAGGAGGTGCTCTTACGTCGTTGGGAAATGGCTACTTTCGGTGGACAGGTGGGAGGTGGTGAAAAAGAAACTGGACGTTCATGAATAGTTGGGAAAAATATCTGTGATTCTGGGTATGTTGGGGTCCCCCCATACGGATGCGCCATGGACTGAGGCTGTATCAACATGAATAAGACAAGTAATTCATACATTCAGTAAGTGAAATTACATCAGACATGCATAGCTGGATAGTTCTGTGTAACCCCATGAAGTGGCCACACTCAAATTTTAATAATTAACAATGCTTTTGGAAATTATGTGTATAGTAAAAATCCATTAAATACATCCAGGGTCAATAAAGTCAATCTTTGGTACTTCCTTGAATGAAAAAAAACAGCTATTTTTCCACAAATCTGCTCTCCCAAAGCAAAGGTATGAAGTAAACTTCCTAAATGATTATTCTATTTATCTATAATAAATGTGTTCATTCTTAAAGTTTTGTTAATGGAAAAACCTAAAGTTAAAATATTACAGGACAACAAAGAATCCTACTATTTTTATAATTAAAAATATACTTTAATTTAAGCTACTGTTCCATAGTAGTCTATTAGAGGCTTCAGCATTATTTTCATCAATTAAGAGTAAATGATCAGAAGAAATTTGTAATAGTATAAATCAAATGGGATCTCTGGTAGATGGTATAAGACAAGTCAAGTTCAATGGTGCACACTTATATAATGTTAGGACTTAAGAAGCTGAGGTGGGGGCGGGAGAGATAGACTCTACTGTTAAGAACATTGACTGTTTTTCCAGAGGTCCTGAGTTCAATTCCCAGAAACCACATGGTGGCTCACAACCATCTGTAATGAGATCTGGTGCCCTGTTCTGGCCTGCAGGCATACATGCAGACAGAACATTGTACACATAATGAATGAATGAATCTTTAGAAAAGAATAAAAAAGAAACTGAGACAGGGGCTATTATATGAGACATCATCTTAAAAAAAAAAAAAGACAACAAAAGGATAAGTGACTAGTTTTCTTCCTTTCTGTATCCAAAACTACAATTAATAGTTTTACTACAAAATGTTAGAGATGCCGAATCATTCTTCTGAACATTAATAAGGGTTGAACACCATGAATTTTCTAATTCTGACAAATCAGATAAAATGGAGGTAATAAATAATAGCAAAATCAATTTGATAGCAATTTTTGTTTCCAGAATTAAGACTGAGCTTAGAATCGCAGCTTGCCAAATGCAATGCACATAATTCTCTACCAAGGACTGAACTCCTTTTTAAAATATATTGGTTTTAGGCTAGGGATATAGCTCAATAGAGAGCTTGTCTAGCATATGCAAGGGTCCAGGTTATAATCCTTAACAACACAAAAATGGGTGTGGTGGGGGAAGGGTCAGAGGACAACATCAGGTGTTGGCCCTCACTATCCAATTTGTTTGAGACATATCTCTGTTCAACAGGCTGGAAGGCTGTGAGATTCTGAAGAGTCTGTTTCCCTTCTCACCCCAGGAAAACTGGGATTATGAATGTGAACTACTGCGCCAGGCTTTACATAGGTTCTGGGGATCTGCACTCCATTCTTGTGCAGTACTTTAGTCACTGAGCCATTTCTTCCTCCTGCTAGGAATAAAATGCTAACATTTTATTGATTATTCAAGTTTTATCCTAAAGCCATAATATAGGTAGTCATTTTCCTAACTAAATATCTTAAAATTCTGGTGACACTAGTTCAGAATATTAACTATATTTTCTGTTTGGAAAAGTAGCAAGCAAGGTCTTACAGCAACTAAAGTAATTTGAGAAGTTGTGTAGCTTCATAGACATTAGTGGAGACAAGAAAAGTTATATATGCTATATGTTTATCTAATGTATTCAGTAGAGTCTATGCCCAATCTTATGTAATCTTTGGAGCGAAAAAGTACCTCCCAAAGAGGGAACAGCCTTTTAGCTTCCTGACATATCATTTTATACAATTAAAATCAATTTTTACTCCTCAACTGACTTGGTTTTAAAATACAAAGGATTCAACTAGTTGTATCCTTGAAGAATAAATTGAGGAGAGAACACATTTGGTTAATGTTTGGTAGAATCCATTTTGATTAGGCTAATAATGAGTTTAATAATGAGTAATACACATAGTTTTGCTAAGATATAAAAATTCAAACCCTTTTATCAATGGAAGCTAGTTGAGTATAATAAAAGCTATACTGATATGTGCTATTAAACAAAATTTCATTGCCTCCTTGCTTTTTATTCTCATTTAAAGTATTCTTTAAAAAATGTTTTCTATAGGAATAGCTGTTATCCTAAAAGCACAACATATAACCAAGCTAGTAGTTTAGTTTGGCTCTTTAATCAAATTTTCAATGCCTGGATGTATTCATTGGTAATAGTTTTTCACTTGTCAGGAAGTTTACATTTACATACAGTAGTGACAAAGAGGGAAGGCAGGCTGGAGCGTCGATGCTTGCGCTGAGAGGCAGAATGCATAGGCAGGACACTCTCCAATGCTTTAGAGAGTTTTTCAGCAAAAGTTTCCTCAGGGGCAGTCCGAAGGAGGGAAGGACAAAGAGGTGCAGACAGCACTGGTGGTGGGGTAGAAGGAGCACTGGGAGAGATGCGGGATAGAGAGGGAACAGCAGAAAGATAGGGAACACAAACCGACATGCTACGGCCACGACGAGGCTAAACAGAAAACAAACACACATGAAAAACAGTACTTTGAAAACAAAATAACCAAATGTACAGTGATAATAGGGCATAGTAAACAAAGAAATGTTCTACCCTCCCCAACTCTGCAAAGTTAAAAAAAAAAAAAGAAATGTTTAGGTGAGACATAATTCTACAAAGCACAGCTGGTATATCATAACTAGCCTCCCTGTTTTGGTGTTTTTTTTGCAGGTTTTCTCGTATGAACAAAAGATCAACTATTATCTTGACTATTTTGAAGTAATATCAACTATTAAGTGCATGAATTAATAAAAACTGACTAATAGGGTACCACACAAGTAACAATGAACTATAGTTCTAAAACCTTAGTAAAAGTATAAGAATAAATTTACTGAAGTATAAAATTTGGGAAGATTTTAGGAGTAGATTATTTGCAAGAGCTCTAAAAACTTGAGGAAAAAACTTTTCTATTTTAGAAGATAGTCTACAAGATACACTTGTAACTTTCTCTACAAAGGTTAAAAAGTCATCATCAAATAGAAGAAAAAGAACAGCTTTCTGACATTTACCACTAGGTATTAGAAATACTTTGTACCTTTATAAAGGAGTCAGTGGGAGAAATGCCTTCAATTTGAATCTCTAAAGATTAACCCCTCCCCCATATGATAAATTCAGTTTAAACTTACAAAGTTTGTAGTGCCCTAAGAGAAAGGGTTTAAAACATAGCTACAGAGCTGGTCTAATATTGTGAGGGGGCCTGGAGCAAGTTTATGATCTTTATTCTACAAAACTGGCTGCAAAGAAATGCTTTTAGCCAGCCGGGCGGTGGTGGCGTAAGCCTTTAATCCCAGCACTCGGGAGGCAGAGGCAGGCGGATCTCTGTGAGTTCGAGGCCAGCCTGGTTAACAAGAGCTAGTTCCAGGACAGGAACCAAAAAAGCTATGGAGAAACTCTGTCTCGAAAATCCAAAAAAAAAAAAAAAAAAAAAAGAAAGAAAGAAAGAAAGAAAGAAAGGCTTTTAGCCAAACTTGGAGTTCATCAGTATATATCAATTTTTACCTTTGTCTCTCTTTTTAAATTTTCTCTTAGGCATAGTAAATTCTTGAAATGAAAAAAATAATAGGATTATAAAATGTTTTATTATTCTAAATATTTGTAATTCTTTATAATCACTCTAATAGAAGACTATCATCAAAAAGTTAGAGACAGTCTAATTTTAGAACAACAAATAAATACAGCTAATGTTAATGGCTTGAGCATTTAATATGTGGATGAATGATCAATCCTATTTCTCTTCAAAAAAAAAAAAAAAAAAAAAAAGACATAACCCCCATGATGAGGAAGCTGAAGAAGTGCTGACAACTAATATTTGTCAGTATATTGAAATAAATCACCCAAGGTCATTTGCCCTACTTAGGTTAAGAACAGATTGTTAAAAGGTTAGTATAAATTAGTGGTACTTTTCTTTGAATTAATGTGGCCATTCATCTTGGGACCTAAGTCCAAAGCAGAACTGATCCATTAATGGACTCCAAAACAAACATCTTTTATGAGTTAAAGTATTTTCCTGAAAAGTTTTTTTTTCCACTTAATGAAGACATAGAATTCTACAAAGCTCGGATTAAAAGCCTTCTGGGAAGGAGGGAAGAAAATCAGTCTGCTTAGAGATTGTACTAACAAGTGATATAAAGTGAACAGTTATCATCTAATTCCTTTCTGAAGTATATGATCTTTTTTTCCTCTGAATACCTCACAGAGAGTCAGCAAAAAAATAAATGGGGATATTTTATTATTCATCTAATTTAACTTTCACTATTGCAAAAGGACAATGTGCATATACATCATATTCCAATAAATTTATTACTTCTGTAAGCTGACTCTGAAAATAAACTGGTAATAAAATAAATACCAAATAAAGGAAAAGGTAAATGAACATATACTGGGAAAGGAACACGCATAGCAACTGATGATCAACTAAATACAAGCAATAAATTAGTCAGAGGTCATACAATAAAAGATTCCTTTACTCTATACTCACATGCAACATTCTATTTATAGTGTGGAAGGTCTTACCTGGTTTTTGTACAAAAGAAAATCTTATAGAAAACACTTGTTACTTTCAAAAAAAATTTTAAAGTCTCGCTCCACCCATAAATCATTTGTTGTATCTAGTTTATGCCACTTTGAACAGATTTAATTCCTAGGTGAAGAGAGTGCAGTTCAGTCTTACTGTACTTTGTGTTTGAAGTTCAGCTAATTCTCACTTGTTAATGTGTATGTTACTAAACTCCTCTGGTTATACCCTTATAAACTTATTTCCTTTATAAATAACATCAACCTTCAGTCTCTATGCTGAGTTGGTTCCAAGCCACCCCAACAGAAACAAAAATCTGCAGTTGTCCAAATCTTTTATATAGATTATCATAGTATTTGCATATAATCTCTAGATTACTTATAATACCCAATTCAATTCTAAAGGCATTTAAAATTTGTTGTATTACTAGGGAATATATCAAGAAAAGTCTGTACGTGTTCAGTACAGATAAAAATTTTAAGCATTTTACTATTTAAATCCACCCACATGAAAATCACAGACAACAAAGACTGACTAGACCATTTAGATTTTCTACCTTAGACTCGCATTACTACCTAAATGACATAAGAAATAATCTGAAGATTACGTATTGGCTATCATTTCAATATTACATTTTCTTATGCATTTACTCACCATACTTGAGGGTGGATACACCCCATGAGGCTGAGATTGTGCTTGGATACTAGAAGCTGTATGCCCTGGTGCTGTGCCAGTAGAATGCGCCTGGTCATGTTGGGAGCCATAGGAAACTGTCTGTTGGCTGCTCACTCGAGATTCTGTGAAGACAGATGATCCCTGACCGCTGTCAACTGTTCCATCAGCTGAAGGATAAATGAATCATTAGAGGGTGGGAGATGGAAGAGGGAGAAGTTTACATTGTAGACTTATTACATTAATGTTATTGGTTATTTCTTTGTTAAAATCTGGAGTAAATTTTAGAAACTGAATAGGCCAGTGGAGGTGGAGCTCGCTTTTAATCCCAATGCTCAGTAGGCAGAGGCAGGTGAATCTCTGAGTTCAAGGCCAGCCTGGTCTACAGAATGAGTTTCAGGACATGAACCAAAGTTACACGGAGAAACTCCGACTTGAAAAACCAAAAAAAAACCCAAAAAACAAAACAAAGCAAAACCAAAAGAATAGCAGTCTTATTAAGATGTGAGCCTGTTTCACCTTGACTGGAAGTCAGAGAGTTTGAGCTTATTTTTGCTCTCTCAAAGTTGTTGACAACAGATGTGGCTACAAACAAGAGATTCTGACTTAGGGTCAACGTGGCACTTGAGACAATTAAGTACCTGTCTACATTTAAATGAGAGACTTGTGCAAAACAGTAGTAATCTTAAAAAAAATTTCTTGTCACACAGTAGTAGTGCACGCCTTTAATCCCAGCATTTGAAAGGTGAGGAAGGTGGATCTCTGAGTTCAATTCCAACCTGATCAACAGATATAGTTCCAGGAGAGCTGAGGGTACACAGAGAAACCCTGTCTCCAAAATAAAAACAAAACAGCAATAACAAAACAAAAAATTTCTGATTGTCACTGAATGATATCATCTTAAATTGAATTCAACTTCGAGGTCTTATTCTGTGGAGACCTGTGTTTACTTGATGTTAAATATTTAATTCAATTACTGAGCACTGGTCTCATCAATCTTTGGTCTCCTAGGTAGTTTTGCTAAGAGTTGAAACCAGATTAACAGCTTCAATTATAAATAGCAAAATTTATTTACCCTTCATTATTTGCAAATTTAACTTGAAGGAACTAAATAAAATAGATAAATAACCTACAAACTCAAAATGTCAAGACACTAGAAGTTTTCAAATACCCTTCTATCTTAAGCACATTTTCTCAGTGTTTCACCCTTCTATTTATAATGAGTACAAGAACGAAAATAATCAAAAGCATCACTAGCACTTTGCTTACTTCTCCTAACACTTACATAACACAGATATACTAGGCTGCTGATACTGTAGCTGTTGATGTTGATCTGCCTCAGGTTCTTCAGGCTCTACTTGTGTAGAAACTGAAGCAGAAGTGGTGGGAGCAGTTGGTATGCCGGTGCTAGCAGAAGAGAGTTGCTGAATTCCTGCTTGGGAAACACTTGGTGGTTGTTCATTCTGCTGTCTGAGACTGCTCTCTTCCTGTTTTCTTTTTTCTTGCTCTTCTCGCACCAACTGCCGCTGCTCTCGTTTTCTCTTAATTAATGACACCCTGTCTTTGATAGCTTTAGCCATGGTCTTATGATCACCTTCACAGACATACCCAGACTCGACCTACAGAATAAAAGGGTATATTAAGAAAAAGGATATTTAGAGAAAGTTACTTCAAAACAAAATGAAACAAACAAATGAACAAACAAAAGGCACTGTAGAAAAGTAGGTTAGTCATTTTGGAGGGGTGCATGTATTTTTTTTCAAGTTTTATAATGTTTGAGACCAATTTTACAGTTGGTCTCAAACTTGAAATCCTCTTGCCTCAGTTTTCAAGTACTGGAATTACAGATGTGTGCCACTAACATCAGAGACCTTAAGATTCTTCTTCACCATACAGTAAAATTACCAGTCTGCATTATATATTTCCCCACAATTGTGGTAAACAAAGAGTGGATACCACCATTTCTATATAACATTACATAAAATTAATAAAAAAGAAATACCTCTTTCATATCTGACCCCTTTTCTACTTCTGAATAGTTTTTTGTTGTTTGTTTTTTTTAATAAATCCTACCTAGTAAGGTTATTTTATGACTACCTTTGTATAATAATTGGCTATTTTAGGCACTGGGGCATACCTAGATTTGGTTTTCCTAAAAGGGTTTCCTTTTAGAACAGTGATCTTTTACACATATTTAAAGTAAGGATACATCAGAGTGATTTGATCTTGAAAACACCATTCAAAGTAAAAACTGTTTTCATAATATTTATTTTTATTATTTAAATTGTATGTGTGATTACAGGTGTCTACAGAGGCCAGAGGTATCCAATCCCCTGGTGCTGGAGTTATAAGCAGTTGTGAGCTGCTCAATTTGGGTAACTGCTGGGCTACCTGTCCAGCCACCAAAGCGAAAATACCTTATAATTCTGTATCTCTCTCTAGTGTTTATAATGATGGATCAAAAGCTAACCAATGTTTAGAAACAATTCCAAACTTGGTCTGATTGGTTATACCTGTAATTTCAGCACTCAGGGAACAGGAAGAACATAAATTCAATGTTCCCAAAGCAAAACAGCATAACTAACACATTTTGACTAAAGTCAGCAACAGTCAGCTACAAGTATTCACCTTTATAGGTTTTAAGAAAGACTCCAGAATACATTTCAGTCTATTTTATTCATTCACTTATAATTACATGTTATTTTCCTCAAATAAAAAATTTAAAGGACTAAAAACCAACCCACATTACCAAAACAATACCAAAAAATACAAAGAAAGGTCTTAAAGAAAAATCATAGAAAAATCCCCCTATCAAAGACAAAACATACGGGATCACACAACCTCATGTTAATGAGATATGCAACATATAACACTCATTAGATGTTTGTTTTTCCCCGATTGGTATCAGTATACATAAATCTACAACAGTTAAGGGTCAATTTACCATTTCTTGAGCAACATCTTCTGGTACATCCCTCTCCAAATCAAAGGAAAATTCAATAGCTTCATTGTCTTTGTATTTTCCCTTTAATTTCTTAATATCTTCAATACGCAGCCATAATTTAATAGCTATCTTTTCTCCATCATCTTCTTCTGCTAATTCTACCCGTACCCCTGTTTCCTCCTGGAAAAAGGCATGGTTCAAAAGGTCTTTGATGGAATATCTTTCAAAGAAAAAGAAAATTAAAAAAAGAAGTCATTAGTTTGAAAAGATATTTTTCTTTCTGAGACTGTATCTCCTATGTTGCCCAAGCTGGCCTCAGACTAACAGCATTTACAGGCATAAGAATGACTTTTAAATGTGTTTACTGTTATTTAATTAAGGAGAAAAAAATCTATGATAGAAAAACTAGGGAAAATTTGTGATTCATCTTAACATTAGTCTATCTGAATGGTAATGCTACAGCGCTGTGTGTGTGTGTGTGTGTGTGTGTGTGTGTGTGTGTGTGTGTGTGTTGGCAACGGAATCCAGGACCTTGCACATGGTAGACAAGCACTTCTTCATCCCCAGCCTACCATCTTGTGCCAATCTGTTTTAACAGCTGATAGAGACAATTTTTAAACCAAATGATCTAATTTCATTAGTCAGAATAATTATTATGGAAATAATGCACAGAATATCAAAGCTTCAAAACACCACAGAAACATAGACCCCCCCCCCAAAAAAAAAAACCCACAACCCAAAACAATGACAACAAAACACTGTGTAGGACCTTCTCTGGTCCTTGAACAATAACAATGGAATACCATTTCTTGACTATTATAAAATGAAGGCAGAGGAAGGTTATGATTCTTTCTCAAAGTTTTACAGTTATAAATAATATAATCATAACTAAAACATAAATTTGTTGTTTTCTAGTTTGGTACTTTCTATAACAGCAACCTTTATTTACTACAATAAATCCTTTCAATTCCTTATCAACAACTTGTGGATTAGGCAAGTCAAAGGTTGGATGCAAAACAATCTTTTTAAAAATATTTTATTGATTTTATGTACATTAGTGTGAGGGTGTTAGGTATTCTGGAACAGGAGTTACAGACAGCTGTGAGCTGCCATGTGGGTGCAGGAATTGAACCAGGGTCCTCTAGAAGAACAGCTAGTGCTCTTTACCACCTAGGCGTCTCTCCAGCCCCACAATCAATCTTCTTTATACAAAATACCAGTAATCAAAGAAACTTTCCCATCCAGAAATGAAACTATGTTTTTAAAACTCAAAACAAATATCCCTTTGTTTAAACTGAAAAAAGTCTTAAAAGAGCTTCTAAGGGCTGTGTATCTCAGAAACTCATAGATAACTATCTGCTGAACAGTCTGAAAGATCATGATGTAGAGCTCTTCTAAATAACAAAGTTTTGAAAAGAACATGAGACTAGAAGAGTTAAGATATGAAATTCTTGAATTTGGCTGATATAGCCAATTGTGGCCATATTTTAGGAGATAGGTTATGCTCAATTTACAGTTTATATTAATTTAGGATGGTGTGCCTTTTGTTTTTAGACTGGTATGGAGGTAAGTAAGGCAGATTATTTTTCAAATAATCATCTATCTTTGCTAAGCCTACAGGCGACCCATCAGCTACACTGCATAACTGATACTGGACACTCTTCTCAGAAAAGCATTGTTTGTACAAATGACTAAGGCAGCTCTTCTTCTAAGCCTTGCATAAAATCTGTTTACTCAAAGGAATTTTTAATGGTTTGCTCTTTTTCAATCCTGGTATAATGGTAGGAAAATAAAGGCCTGTAGAGCTAAGCTGATTTTCAAAAGCCAAGATTTTATTTTACTTTCAAATTTCAGAGGGAGAATGATTAAGGAATCAATTTTTTGCATTGGAGAATGAACTCTACTGTAGGGTTTTCTAAATTAAAATGTAGAGACTGTGTAAGGTGGTTCTGGTTTAAACATAAACTTAACTTACTTAAACGTCACTAAGTCACATTTTTACAGTTACAGAGAACAAATCTGAGTAGCTTCAATGGAAAGAATCCAATCTTTAAAAATTTTTAAAAATGTTATGAATGGAAAAATGAAACACAAGTATTAAATATACCTCACATTGTTCAACCAACACCAGGGGTCAAAGAAGCAACTTACCTTTCATCTTTATTTTGTCGGATACATCCTTCAATAATTTCCTTCACTTCAGGAATTGCTACTTTGTCAAAACTGGCTGGCTTCACTCCCTAAAATCCATAAAAATAGTCACAAAAATGTTAATGAAAAGAGAATCTTGATTGTTTTTTAAACAGGCTGCCTTCTTAATATCCCTTGCCTTTTTTTCTGATGTATATGCAGGACCTAATCCATGTAAGGATCAGAGGTAGGAAGTGGAAATCTCAAGAAACAATAAGGAATACGGCAGATCTTACTATTACAGAAAAAAAGAATTTAGGCTGATAACAATATCTTTCCTTACATTTAAAATGGTAACCAGGTGTTCTGATTGGTTAGAAAATCTTGTGCTCAATCTTGAAAACTAACACATCGATTAATTCAGCCTTTATTTGGACATTGAACCCAGAGATAGGTATGAATTTACAGAGTTTGGTAAGCATCATATTATATGATACTATTCTAAAAGCTTTACACAAAGAATTATGGGTTAGTATTGTTTTGGCAGGATAACTAAGGAGTAACTTTATATAAATAAAACAGAAAAATAAGAACCAAAAACTGTTGTATAAGTCTATAAATTCAACACTTGGGAAGCGGAGGCAGGAGGATCAGGCATTCAAGGTTATCCTTGGAGTAATATGTCAGCATGAAGCCTCTGATCAGGAGGAGCCTCTCACAAATATTAACAGGCATCCTATTGGGGTGCTATCTATGAGCCCCCAGCTAGAAAACTTACTGGTACCACTGGAAATGTTTCACAACTATCCTTATACCCTTCCCTGTATCCAGCCTGGGAATCATGAGAGTCTGGCTACAGAATCTTACTATCAATTAACTCCTCATCCCCATCCTTTAAAAGGTCTAAAAAGAAACTCCCTCCCTTGCCATTCAGATCTTGATTCTTTTCAGAAAAGGGACTCTCCTCAGAGTCTCTTCAATGCTATTTCTCGTTTGTCAGTAGGTTCCTGGAAATAAAAATAACATAAAATGTTTCTAATAATCCTATGTGAAGCAAAATGGGGTTCAAGACCATGAGTAGATAAATTAATCAGCTTAGTCAACCAGGTTGTCTTCCCCCAATTGACCCTGGTACCTCTGGCCATTTTCCTGCTAGGTTAGTTACAAGGCCACCTCCACCAAGTTCATACACAATATCTACAAAGATCTTCTTGGTGGACATTCTTCATAGGCTATGTAGTCTTCCTTCTGCTCTGGGCTAGAATCTACCTATGAGTCCCCAAAGGTAACCTGATGTGGGATTCCCCTCTGTATGCTGTGATTACCATTAATGAATAAAGAAAGCTGGCTTGAGCATATAGCAGGGCAGAACAGAGGTAGGCAGGGAAAACTAAACTGAGTGCTGGGAGAAGGCAGAGTGCTTGGAGAAGCCATGTAGCCCTGCTGGAGAAGACCCAGAACTTTACCCGGTAAGCCACAGCCTCGTGGCGATACACAGATTAATGGAGATGGATTAACTTAAAATATGAGTCAGCCAGAAATACACTTAAGCTATTGGCCAAACAGTATTGCAAATAATACGTTTTTCGTGTGATTATTTTGGGGCTGAGAAGTCAGGAACAAACAAGTGGCCTCCTACAACAGTAACCTACCAGGCAACTTCACCAAATTCTTGCTTTCACAACTTTTTTCCCTCATTGTTACAAGTGTCCTACCTGCTGATTACAATACACGCAGATTTGACAAAAAACAACCTCTTCTAATAAACTCCTTAGTGCCCAGTAATCTTCTAGTGTCCTCTTGAACCACCTGCCCCATCTGAAAACTGCATAGAGTTCAAAGGTCAGCTTGAGTTACATGAGACCCTGTCTCAAAACAAAATGAATAAACTAATAAAAAGCATAAAGGGCAAATTAATCAGGCTCACATGAAATAATATTAGTTTAGAAGAAAACTCATTAGCCGACTCTATGTGAAACTAAATAGCATCACTGTGTGTCCTAGCTAGGGCTACTATCCCTGTAATGAAACACCATGACCAAAGCAATTTGGGGAGGAAAGGGTTTATTTGGCTTACACTTCCATAGTATTATCAAAGAAAGTCAGTACTAAAACAAGGCAGGAACCTACAGGCAGGAGCTGATGGATGCTGCTTACTAGTTTGGTCCTCCTGTCTTGCTCAGAAAAACCTTTTTTTGGTTTTTCAAGACAGGGTTTTTGGGCTGGAGAGATGGCTCAGACGTTAAGAGCATTGCCTGCTCTACCAAAGGTCCTGAGTTCAATTCCCAGCAACCACATGGTGGCTCACAACCATCTGTAATGGGGTCTAGTGCCCTCTTCTGGCCAGCAGGCATACGCACAGACAGAATATTGTATACATAAGAGAGAGAGAGAGAGAGAGAGAGAGAGAGAGAGACAGAGACAGAGACAGAGACACAGACAGGGTTTTTCTGTGAGTCTGTACTGGAACTTGCTCTGTAGACGAGGCTGTTCTCAAACTCAGGCATGTGCTACCACTACCCAGTCAGCCCACTTTCATATAAAACGCAAGACAACCAGCCCAAGGACAGTACTACCTACATGGGTTGAGCCCATGCCCATAAATCACTAATTTTAAGAATGTCCTAGGTCTTGCCTACAGGCCCATCTTATGCAGTCATTTTCTTAACTGAGGTTCCTTTCTTTAAGATGACTTCAGCTTGTGTCGTGTTGACATAAAATTGTTCAGCACACAGTGATAGTTCCGAGTATTCATGAAATATAAATTCTTTGGCCAGATGTGATGGCACATGCACTCTTAAGGCAGAGGCAAGTGGATTTCTGAATTAGAGGGCCAGCCTGCACAGTGAGTTCCAGGATATCCAGGGTTATTTAGAAAGACTCTGTCTAAAAATGCAAGCAAATAAATATATCTTTGTGAATAAAGCCTTCAGCAACAGGTCAAAACGGCACTATCTTGGAGGTAAGTTAGAAGGAAAAGGACTCAGTATGTATTTATTGCAATTTCATTTTAGTAATGATATGGATTAAGAGACAGTACCAGGCACAGTGTCATATACTCCTTTAAGTTTGATAATAGCCTTTAACAGTGAGTTCTAGGCCAGCTAAGGTCCTGTCTAAAAACAAAACTCCCAAACCAAAATAAAAACAGCCTCCAAAACAAATTCAAATAGATATACCAACATGTTGTACAAGTGGTGGTATAATTCTATAAATACATAGATGAGAGAGGAAAGTTACATAAATTCTAATTATTTGTATAGTCTCAGTAATACACATAAAGCTAGTATAACTGGATCACAGAAAGGTACATAATCACTCACAATCCTAAATAAAATACAGTAGCTTCACTTTTCACTGCTTTAGTTATTTGCAATCAACTGTAGTCTGAAAATATTAATATTTGTTTTGATTCTGTCCAAATGTTAATACAATCTTTTATTTTCTATTAGTTATTGCTTATTTCCTGTTATGTCTAATTTACATATATTAAACGTTATTATAGGTGTACTAAGTCTGTGAAAATGTATTATAAGATTCAGTATTATTACTGGTTTTAGGCATCCACTAGAATTATATACTGAGCGATTCAGTGTTAAAAAAAATCATTAAACATAGAAATTAGATGCAGATTTGGTTAATTCTCATTAATTACCCATTGCATTCTTTCAAGCCCTGATTTGGAGAATTGTGCTCCTGATGCTAATTTTTCATAGCAGCTAACTGTGTAGTAGAGTGCCTTTAATCCCAGTACTCAGGAGGCAGAGGCAATGGATCTCGGTAAGTTTGAGGCCAGCCTGGTCTACAAGAGCTAGTTCCAGGACAGACACCAAAGCTACAGAGAAACCTTGTCTGAGAAAAAAAAAAAAAAAAAATCTACTTTCATTGCTCTTTATGTAATCATCCAACTTGACTAGGACAATTTGCTGAAGATGCTCTCTTTTCTCCAATGTGCCCTTTAGTCTCTTTGTAAAAAATAGCAGGGATGGTAATACCTACAACAGTGTTTTGTCTTAAAATTTTGATGATGACCACAGTAATCTGTAGATTGCTTTTGGTAGAATGGCCACTTTTATAATATCAATCCTACTAATTGGGTATGGGAAGTCTTTACATCTTCAGTTGTCTTCTTCAGTGTCTAAGTTTTCATTGTATAAATTTTCCCTTCCTTGATTAGATTTATTACAAAATTATTATTATTTGCATGCTACTATGAATAGGATTGTTACCCAGATTTCTTTCTTAATATTTTTGCTGCTGGTATCTAAGAAGGCTTCTGAATTTTGTGTTTTAAATTTGTATTCTGCTTCTCAAAAAAACAAACAAAAAAGTTTATATTCTGCTACTTTGCTGAATGTGTTTATCAGTAGCCAGAGTTTTCTGGTGGAAGCTTTAAAATCTTTTATGCATAGAATCATATCATCTGCAAATAAAAATACTTTTATTTCATCCTTTCCTATTTGTATCATTTGTTAACACTTTCATTTATCTTACTGCTCTAGCTAAGACTATACTAGTAGCAGTGGGGAACGTAGACACTTGTCTTAATACTGATTTTAGTGGAAATGTTCTTCATATAATCCTAATAAAACAAAAATAATACTTCTATAGTCAAAAGCTACTGTAATAGAACAAGAGGGGTATTTCAAATTTAAGGCTAAAGGAAATAGAAAATGGAAGTTGTATTTCAGTTGGTACGGTATTTGCTTAACACATAAGAAGCCCTGGATTGATCTCCAACACAGCATAAACTGAAACTAGGGTTGCAGACTAATCCTGCCACCCAGGTGGTAGAAGCAAGAGGATCAGATATTCAAGAGCATCAGCGGTTACAAAGTAAGTTCAAGGTCATCCTAGATTACAGGAGACCTTATATCAAACAAAAACAAAAACACAAGTGCTGTGGCATTCAAGGAGTTTGTAGACATACACACATACAATGAGTAAAATTGTAATTAAAAAATTAAGCAATTTTATGGATGACTTATACTAAAAGTTGATAGTAGAAAATTTGAGTTTTCTGTTTTATAGTGGCTTTTTGTTTTTTACAATAAAGCAATACAACATAAAGTAAACTTTTAAATGGGAAGAAATACCTAAAAAAGTATTGGTAAGCAATTGTCTGAAACAGATTTTGGTATAACAGGTTGAATAGTTAGATTATGTATGAGAAGACAGTTCAAATGTTACAGAAAAGTAACCAAACCAACAGAAAACTTAATGAGAAAAAATTGTGGCTCCATCCATAATACAATATCTCAAGGAAATGTGTTTAAATTACCAGCAGTAACATACTAAACTAAGATGGCAAATATAGACTGACTTCTATATCAATATAGGAAGGACATAAGAAATTCTCCTAAACCTGCTTTCATCATTGATGATCCTAAATTGTCTTATTAACCCTATTCATGCAAACATACACATCCATGTTTTTATACATTGTAATTTCTATCTACTAGCTAATAAAACAAATAGAAAATAAAGCAAAATCAGTAACTGTGTATAGCACCATCCTTAAATGTATTAGTTTATACTAATATTAGTTATAATAATATAATAATAATATAACTCCAAGTTAGACACAGATGGATCCTTTTAAATGTAATAAAACATACCCAGAAGCTACTGTGGCCTTAACATATTGTAAATGGCAAGGTGGCCAATAAAACTGTTTTATTAACCCATATTAAAAGATTAAGACTGCTACCCACCTAGATATTGGGAAAGTAAATAATAATCTTACCAACAGTCAAGATTATAAAAATGCCCAGAAAAGCCTTTAAAAAATAGTGTAAGAATGCATAAATTTAGTATTAACAGACAAAAAGTACATGGAATGAGTATGAAGCTCTTGAAAGTGACCTGTGACAGTAGGTAGGAATGTGCACAAAGCAAAGTTTTTGAGATGTGCACCACACACTTTTTGTTCTTAAGTTATAAGAACTTAATAACTCATATTTTTATTTTATTTATTTGTTTGTTTGTTTGTTTATTTATTTATTTATTTGGGTTTTTCGAGACAGGGTTTCTCTGTGGCTTTGGAGCCTGTCCTGGAACTAGCTCTGTAGACCAGGCTGGTCTCCAACTCACAGAGATCCGCCTGCCTTTGGGATTAAAGGCGTGCACCACCATCGCCCGCAATAACTCTTATTTTTAAAAGTTGGTCTAGATTATTCTAAAACATGGTTTTTGGCACTAGAAAGAACACATTTTGTTTTTGTGATAAAATTGCATTTTATTTCTTTTTAACGTGTATAATTTCAATAGAGATGGAGATTAACTTAAAAGCTCTACAACCCTGCAAAAGCAACCCCCTTTCTTTACTCTTCAACTTAATCCTACTCGGTCCTGTTCCAAATAGTAAAAGCAAATATATTTCCTACCTTTTCTACATAAGGTTAGAAAACACAAAACCAAAAACAATACTAAGATAGAAACACTGGGTTACTCTTAAAGAAAAAAAATTAAGCTTTATTCACTAAGGATAACTACTTTTCTCAAGTCACTCATCAGAACCAGCAACTTAGCTTTAAAAGTATTCTTGCCTTATTGTTTCAATTCACAGGTTCTATCTTTGGGCAATCGTGTCTCTATATATACACAGCTCCTGCAGACAAAGAGACTCTTCTTTAAGTGTCATAAAACTGCACTTTCTCATTCTGTTTTGAGGCTGTTGTTACAAAGTCACTTCTGTAACATTTCATATACAGTATAAAAACTGAGTAATTTTTTTTGCTCCAAAGGCCATATATATCAAGAGATGACTAAGAGAATGTTTATCAAATATGTTACTTTATTTGAACTAAAAATTTTTATAGACACTGGTTTCTTTAACTCTGTATGTTTACGGTTGTCAACTAATCTGCTGGAAACACAGAACTGAGTCATAGTATAGAATTCTTTGCCTCAATATTCAATTTCTTAAAACTGTCAGGAATTGTCTCAAAGCTTAAGTTTCAAATGTTAGGTTTCAAACATTTAATCTCTTGCTTGACAAAAGTAAAACTTGTCCTAACCAATCAGAATTGAGGAAAACATACTGCCTCACACAGAATAAACCACAGAACATTAAATAACTTCAGCAGTTTAAGTGAAACTTTCTATATACATCATCAGAAAGGCTACGATATGCTCTACACAGACTGGAAATTCTTACCTCATTTATACAATCCTTTTGAGAGCAGCAGCAGCAATGAGAATTTACAATAACAAATACTGAACAAAAATCTGTCTTCATAAAATCCATCAGAAAAGACAAAACAGATTTGTTAAGAGTTTAGAGAAAAATTAAAGGGAAAGCGGATAGAAATATAACAACTTAGCCCACAGCATAAAGAAGACAAATATAAAAGTCAGACTGGAGCATAGTTTCTTGTTGAATGGCCATGTTTCCCAACTGAGCTTGCTTTACTCAGCCAACACTCTATTTAGATTGGCTCTGTGGATATAAACCACATGTTACGGCAACAATTTTGCTACTAGTAGCTTCTTCTGCTTTTCCTACAACAGCAATACATTCCTTGGATAAGCAGGGAGACTTTTATTTGCTCAAAGCTCCACCTACTGCATCCAAAAGTTCTGCCTCCTTGATTCTGAAATCTACCTTGGAGGCTTTCCTGAATGTAAGACTAGATACCTACCTACTGAAACACCTCCTTCATAACAAAAATGTTGAAATTATGCTTTATTTAAAAGTGGGAAAGTGGGGGGTGGGAGTGGAGATTGCGCTTAGGCAACAGAGCAAATTCAAAGTAAACATCAAGCAGAAGGACTGGCAGTTATCCAATTAACTCATACTTTCACTGGTTGTTTTCCTAAGGACCCAGGTTTGATTCCCACCACCCACATGGCAGCTCACAACCATATGAAACTCCTGTTTCAGGGAATCAGTTGTCTACTTCTGACCTCCATGGGCACCAGGTGCACAAGTAGTACACAGAAATAAAAGCAGGCAAAACACTCATGCACAGAAAGGAAGGAAGGAAGGAAGGAAGGAAGGAAGGAAGGAAGGAAGGAAGGAAGGAAGGAAGGAAGGAAGGAAGGAAGGAAGGAAGGAAACGAAACAGTTTTTTTTTTTTTTAAAGTATGCACAATAGCTCCTTTGTTTTATCAACTGAAAAAGTAGTAATATTAGGGCTGGAGATATAGTTCAGTGGTAGAATGTTTGCTCAGCATGCATGAAGACCTGAGATCAACTCCCATTGTGTGTGTAGGGGGGTAGTGATATTAAACTGCTTTCCACTCCCTCATAGCTTTAAAAAAAATAATAGTGAATTGGTATACAGAAGCAGTAAAGGTTTATATTTCTTTTCCCTCCTATTTATTAAAAGTCTTAACATGTGCATGAACCCAAATAAAAGCTACTTTGTATTTAAGTGTTGTTAAATTTGTCTTCATAGTATTAATACAGTTAAAAAAAAAAGCACTGTTTGTGGCATTGTAATAATGGGTAACAAAATAAAGCTGTATCCTTTGTAATGATGTAAGACTGAATCCCAAAGAAGACAGTACATGCCAAGGTTTCAATCACTGATAGATAGTAAGAGTTGGATGCTATTTGGTAGAAATACTTCTACTCTAGGGACAGTTAGGTTACTCAGTGAGCAAAACCACTTGCCACTGACTGAGCCTGGATCTGAGTTCAATCCATTAGAAGGAGAGTACAGACTCCTAAAAGTTGTCTTCCGACCTCTACAAACACTGCTGTGATGCATTCATTAGCCCCCCCCAACACAAAATACATACAACTACAACAAACAATAACAACAACAAATCACTTCTCTTCTAAAGGGTAGAAATGCACTAATTCTAACATGCTATTTCAAAAACAGCTACCAATAATTTCTGGTTCAATATTTATCACTACTAAGCAAGTAGTCAGGTGGTAGGCAGAAGTATAGTAGTTCTTTTAACTTACACATACAAGGAAGATTGCTTAAGGCTATGCTTGGCTACCTCAAAGAGGTTTTTTAAAAATGCCTTTTCCAGCAGGGCGGTTGGGGGGCATGCCTTTAATCCAGCACTCAGGGAGGCAGAGGCAGGTGGATCTCTGTGAGTTTGAGGCCAGTCTGGTCTACATGAGCTAGTTCCAGGACAGGCTCTAAAACGTAAGAGAAATCCTGTCTCAAAAAACCAAGATAGATAGATTAGACAGACAGACAGACAGACAGACAGACAGGCAGGCAGGCAGGCAGGTAGGTAGGCAGGCCTTTTCCATACTTTTGTACTTCTTTTAAGATATGATTATTGTGGCTGGAGAGATGGCTCAGCAGCTGGGAACACTGGCTGCTCTTCCAGAGGACCTGGATTCAATTCCCAGTACCCATATGGCAGCTCACAACTGTCTATAGCTCCTATTCCAGGGGATCCAACACCCTTACACAGACATACATGCAGACAAAACATCAATGCACTAAAGATAAAAATAAACTAAAAAAAAAAAAAGATATGAGTATTAAGAACAAACTAAACTTGTGTAGCTTTTTTGGTTGTTGTTGACAACAGTTTGATATAGGCACAAACTTCTAAATTCTGTGAAAATAAACCTTTTCTGGGCTTGCTTCAGCAACACATACTAAAATTGGAGTGACAAAGCCATATATTAAAATGGCTCCTGTATAAGGATGACATACTAACTTGTGGTACATTCCTATTTCTTGGGAAAAAAGAGAAATCTTTCCTACAAATTAAAAGTTTCCAATATCTATAATAATACACTTACATTCAAGGAATGGAAACAAAGAGTCCATGGTAAATTGACCTTAACTTAAAGACATGAAGTATTAGTAATCAGGATTTGGTGGTCAAAATTTTAATGCAAAAGATAAAAAAGCAGTGATTGGGGAAGGTTAACAGAATCAGCATAAAAATCTCATTTTATTTGGCCAGAAATGTTAAGCTATTGGAGGAGTAAGAGGGTACAACAGAACTGTTTACCACCTGTTTAAACAAACAACTTATCTGTTTTTCAAGAACTCACAGACAGAAGTAGTTATTATATAAACCACACCAGTCATTAATAACTTTTGTATTTTTTATGTTTTATATCTTCCTAAAACTTTTTTTTCTTTTGTTTTTTGTTTTTCGAGACAGGGTTTCTCTGTAGCTTTGGAGCCTGTCCTGGAACTCCCTTTGTAGACCAGGCTGGCCTCGAACTCACAGAGATCCGCCTGCCTCTGCCTCCCGAGTGCTGGGATTAAGTTTAACGTACTTAAAATATATTCCCTTTCCCTGAAAAGCTGTTTTAGTGTTTAAATCCTACAGCACAACAACTTGCATATAAAGGAAATAGGAACCACGACTTTTATTAAAGAACTGCAGTTTTTATAATTGTATACTTAAATTGGTATTTTTCAAACATCAATAACATACTTTTTTTTTTGTCAGTTAGGTATATCTGGTTTCTACAAGGAAGGCTGAACTCATGCTGATTTGCTTTTAAATGTGGTCTTTGACAACTAAATCTAAAATTTATTTTTGAAATTTACATCAATTTCTGTACAGAATTTACTATTTTTAAATAAAGTCATGATCAATGTGTGCTTCTGTACTTCTCATTCTCTCCTTTCAACTGGTAAAGTCTTTTCAGAGGGTTGATTCTAAAGTTATATGTACAAAAGGCGCCACAGACATTTATCTGGGTGGTGAGGCTGCAAAATCTTCATTTATGCCAAAGTATCAATCGAGTTGTTCTATTTTCTTCTATTGTATCTAGTACTGCATTTCTCAGCATAAACATATTCCATTCATTGCATCTTTTATATTTTTGAACATTCATAAATAAATTATTAATTCAAGGTGGATCACTGAATGTCTAGTCCAACAAGCGCTAATGCATTAACTTGAGCACCTAGAACAGCCTATGTTCTAATAGGTAATGGCCCAATTAATGGTAGAGTCAAAACTAGAATCCAAATATTCCAGTGTCAAACTCAATGTTATTTCTACTACATGCTTTCTACTTAACCTCTATCTACCCTTATTTCCCCAGTAGGTTAAACTGATTACTTGTTCGGTTAATGCTTAAAATGTGTTTCCATCAGTATTTTTTTTCCAGTCAGGTTTGTGGGAGTGCAAGCCATTAATCACAGTGCTTGGGAAGCACAGGCATGTGGATCTCTGCATTTTAGGCCAGTCATGGCCACACAGAGAAACCTTGCCTGGAAAAGACAACCAACCAACCAACCAACTAAATAAATAAAAATAATACTTTTTATATGATGCTCCTTCAACTATGAAAGACATTCTCTTTTGTTCTCAATAAAACAGCTCCCAATCTCTGACTCAATAATTAATAATAATAATAAACAATAATACTCACCTACCCAGTAAGTTCAGTCAAATGCATTACTTGCTCACTGTATATTTAATGTATTATTTTTACTGGCAAAACATTTCCTCTTCCCCTTCTTGTTTAGTTATTTACATCTCGTGATTCTTTAAAGGTACACCTTAAACCATATATATCAGTTAAAAAAAAAAGGCAACAATTATGAAGTAGTATTTCTACTCTCTTAGCACCTAGCATGTGTTACTACCAAGAGACCAAAAAATTCAGTATTGCTGAAATGTGCTTAAATAAAAACACCATCTTTATAGACTGTCAGTTTTTAATTCTGTCTACTGCATCGGAAATTAAAGACTGATATTCAGGATTTGCTGAGGAATTCTGAAGAATTTTACAATTTTTTTAACACTTCCCCCCAAGAAGAATGATACTCTAAACTGTTACTTTTAAATTTAGAATCACTGGAGAGTAACAGAATGTCTCTGAAAGTCAAACAGAATGTTAGATACAACTTGTGTTATCTTTTCACTTACAATCCACATTTATAAAAGGACAAAATTTAATCATTTTAGCTAAGTTCATATTTTTTCTAGTATAGCACAAAAAGTCTAACTGCTAAAAGAAATACAATTTTCTTAACTTTAAAAACTATCTAATCAAGAATTGGTGTTGTTTGCTTCTGTAAAAAGAGTGAACTGTAATCTGTTATATAAAAGGTAAAAGGAATTTTAACCTAATGGCTTTAATTCTGTTTTTTCCATACAAGGTGTACAAGTCTTGCAATCCAAAGGCTAATGGAATCAGTGCCAAAGTTAAATTACACAAACAAAGTAATTAAAAAATCCCCATTATTTTTAACTTGGTTGTTAAAGGACTGGATTCAGCCAGATTCTTGTTGGTATGAACCATTAGTTTACAGGTATTTGAACATACCATATAATTCCATTGGAAAACAAGCCTCTTGAATTGCTCTACCAAATTGAGTTGGCTCTATTAAAGGAAATTAGCTTCCCTCATGATTCCCTGAGGCTCATTACTCTGGATACATGAAAGTCAAGATATTGCTCCAGCCTCAAATGCACTATCCTTCATATAAACATTGATGCTGTAGTGCACTAAACTTTTAAATTCTTTTAATAGCATACAAAACTTGTGTTACTTTTTCTTCCTCCATACTGAAGACTGAACCTATGGCCAAGTACATGCTAGATAAGTGTTCTATTGCTGAGCTATATTCCCATACCGATTTTTAAATTTTTTACTTTGAGATGGTCTCACAAAGTTCTAAGTTCACTCTATAGTTCAAGCAGAGCTTAAACTTTCAATCCTACTACTTTAGCCTCCCATAGCTGGATTAATACCCTTACTTGGATCTTCTCAATTCTAAAGGCACACGATATATAACTAAGCAGTTTTTCTATGCTGCCACAAGAACCTAGACTTTTATGAAAGAATCCCCAAAGTGCAGTTTGGGGATCTTATGTACAAACTTGTGTTATCTATAGTCTTTAAGTTTTTTTTATTCATGGAATTATTGTTGGTTTTGATTTGGGTTTAATGAGACAGGGTTTTTCTAGGTAGCCTGGTGTTCCTGGAACTTGCTCTGCAGACCATGCTAGCCTCAAACTCAGAGATCTGCCTGCTTCTGCCTCCTGACCACTGGAACTAAAAGTGTGTACTGGGATTAAAGGTATGTGCCACCACTACCTTGGCTAGAGACCTTTTTTTTTAATACCTAGAGAAAAAAGTTTTAAAAGAACAAGCAAAGGACAAAAATGTTACTATCTATCTGTATGTTTTGTTTTTTAACTTAGCTACTAAATATCACTCCTTCATGACATTAAGAAAAATGGTTAAAACTTTCAAGTATGTCTTACCTGTGAAATGAAGATATTATCTATTTATCATAATACTAAAATTAGACTGAAATAGTATATTTAACGTATTTTGCAAGGCAACTGACAAAATTTTAAATAAATATCAACTCCTACCCAATTTAAAGTTGGCTTCATGTGAATGAAGTTTGTTAAACATATTTAATACAATTCGTGTCTAAACACCATTGGCAACTAATTTCATAACTATTCATGTGACAGTAATATTAGTAACAACGGCAATATCCAGCAAGTGCTGGTTGACAAGTATATAATTAAGACAATGATGAGGACTACTACTACTACTACTACTACTACTACTACTACTACTACTACTACTACTACTACTACTTCTTTAAAGTTGTATGTTCTTTCTCAATTAATACTTTAGGCTCAGAGGAATTTAAAAACTTGCAGCTAAGTTCACAGTTCACAGCTAGGAAGCATTTCTGGGATCTGAATTCAAGCAGATCAAACTCCAAACTGTATTTACTCACTCCTTATAGTATATACTCATGTATTTATTTCACTAATATTGGCTGAGTATTTGCAACTTTTAAACTGCTGCATTACTGATAGTCTTTAATTCTGTATTGTCAATTCCTATTATCTGAAAATACTGCCTTATTTTTTACTGATATCCATTCTTTACCATAAGAATAATAAAGGGCCTGTGTCTTGTTACTTTTCTAAAGAATTGCTTCTGTTTGAGGCAACAAATGCCTAGACAATACAATAATTTCATGATATATATATGTAACAAGGATCATTATTAAAATAAGCCTCATTGAAATACAGTATATACGACTTGTATTCAAATTAGGGAATTAAATTTAAAAAGTGAAGTTGTGATAATAGCCATGAAAAATAAAAAATCAAATTAAAATATGTGTTTTAAGAACTCTTTTTTAGATAGGTTAGTCAGAGAAAGCCTCCCAAAGAATATTAACATTAAAAGAAAGATTTGTATGAATTACAGCCATGATACACAAAGTGTATTATCAGTGCATTTATTTCTCTATTAAACCAGTCTTTCATATCAGTACAGGTTAAAATGCCTTCATATCATAAATGACACTATAATATTCATTAATTCAATATAACATTTGGTTTAAGCTGGATCTCTGAGATCAGAATTCTTTTTTTTTTTAAATTTATTGGTGTTTTGACTGCATGTATGTCTATGTACGGGTGTTAGATCTTGGGTTACAGACAGTTGTTATCTGCCATGTGGGTGCTGGGAATTGAACCTGGATTCTCTGAAGAGCAATCAGTGCTCTTAACTGCTGAGCCATCTCTCCAGCCCCCAGAATTCTTGATATTTTCCCGATGTGTCAGTGTTTAATGATCACCTTGGATTTCATAATCTCTTATAAGCAACAATAAATAGTATTTACTTGCTCTTCCAAACCATGAGTAAAGGAAAAATTTAACTATAAATTCAAATGTCAATTGAATATGCAGACCATTAAAGTAGCTATCTTGTTCTGTGCTGTAACTATTAAACAGCTAAGTAACTGCAAACAGAAAAAAAACTCTTGTATACTTAGGAAAAAAGGAACTTGTTCTTGAGAGGCACAGATATTGAACATAAGATGGAATAGTTAATATCAAAACAGAACACAGAACAGGTAGCAATGCTACTGGTAAAGAGTGCCAGCAACAAGACTGAAGAAATGGCTGTGTGATTAAGAGCACATGATGCTTTTCCAGAGGCCCCAGGTTTGATTCCCAGTCCCCACATGGTGGCTCCCAACACTCTCTACTCTAGCTCCAGGGAATCTGAAGCCTTCTTTTTGCCTCCCTGGTATGTGATGCACAGAAAAACACATAAGCAAAATGCTCATGCACATAAAATTAAAAAACCAAACAGTAAAACAAAAAGAACCAAAAAACGAGTGACAAGCAGAGTAGGATATTGGTTCATTTCTTCACGTAAGATTACCTTCTCAGAATAGTCTTCCCCAGGGAAGAGCACTACATCGCACTACATCCCATCCCATCCTGCAATTGGTTATTCAGTACCAAGGAGTCAGTCCTGAGACCATATACATACAGGGAGCATTATGTGGACCGAGCAGCTGTATTTAGGAATTTGAATATATGTGCATATATTCATAGACAGAGATATTTGAGAGATAGCAAGGAGTAAATGGGAAGGGTTGGAGGAGAAAAAAAGGGGGGAAATTGTATAAATATATTAGAAATTTTAAAATATGATATAAAAATTACCTTCTCAGAGCAAATTCTTAGTTTAAACATACTTTCTCAGGAATAGTATCTTTGACTCTCCCAAGAAGAGTAAAATTCCCTAACTTCATGTCTATACTATCTATTTGGTTTAGTGAATGGACTATTTTAATAGGCCCATTGTTCCTAGTATACTATAAAATTTCTGTAGACTATTAAAGCATCTCTCTTGCTTATTGCTATGTCCACAACTTAGCACACAGATGATGCATAAAGGAGGTAGAGTGTCTGTCTAGTATGCATGAAAGCCTGAGTTTGATCCCCAGCACAATGACAGCACTCAGGAGTTGAAAGCAGGAGGTCAAGGTCATCTTTGACTACATTTCAAGTTTAATGACAACAAGTCTCCAAAATCTAGAGACACACCTTTAACCTAGGACTCGGGAGGCAGACATAGCCAGATCTGTTAGTTTATGTTAGTCTAGTCTACAAATTGAGTCCAGGGTAGCCTTGTCTCAAAGAGAGAGGAGAGAGAGATGGGGGAGAAAGACAGAGGGAGAGGAGGAGGAGGAAGAGAAACAACATTATACAATTAATTATGGGAATTAAAATGAAAAGCCAGACACTGTAGCTTGCATCTGTAGTCTCAGCACTTTAGAAGCTAAGGCAGGATTGCTCAGAAGGATTGCTGAGTCTGAATCAGCCTGGGAGACATAGGAAGACCCTGTCTCAAAAGACAAAGCAACAAAGAAACTTATAACTATGGTTCATGGGTACAATTGAACAAGATTCTGGAATAGAAAAATCTGGCCTAGGAAGGTAAGTCCAAGACTCTTTGTAATCAATCAATGCCAAATATATAGAAGTAATCTTACCAATTACTGTTAGGTAGAATATATAACAGACCTCAACTAGAAATTAGAGAACTGGTGTGTGTGTGGTGTTAAGAAATTATAACCTTTTTGAATGGATAACCAAACATCAACATGTTTCCTTAATAAGCATGTAGTAGGTAAGCTGAGTATATTAGCATTTTTAAATTAGTTAAATCTATATCCAAGGTAGATTTGCAAGAAAGAATGCTACATCAATCTTGTTTCACAATAGTCACTGTTGTTTAATTACATAAAATCATTGTGTAATTATTTAAATGACTTATTTAAATACCCCCACATTAATATCAGAGCCTCAAATACAAGCAATCTTCCATTAAAGCAACAAAAGACACAGACCCCTTTGACACTTCACTGGAACTCATAAAATAAAAATGGATTAGTTAAAAACAAGACAGCATGTCCAAATATATGAATGAACAGTGCAGAATTAAATACTAAAGATACTTTAGAACTATACCTATAAAGACCAGAAGAAAAACAAAACATAGATTAATGTCACCAGCAGTATGCTCTGAATTAAGGATTTTGACACATTACCAGTCAATTTACTTTGTAAACTTTGTTAATTTTTGAGACAAGGTCTCCAAAGGAATGTTAAATCCTAAAACAGCTTGACAAGATGTTATCTTAAATAGAAAGACAATGACAAAACAGCAGAGCAATTTCCTTTTCCAATAAGCTTCCCTTTCTTAAGAAACTAGTTTTAGAAAAATATCTCGAAATGTGTGGGTTATCAAATGAAATATGATTTGCTCTTGCCCTCAGAAAACTAAGTGAAGATAGGCTAAAAATTATGAGGAAATGTTGCTAGGCAAAATCGCACAGTTCCTACCCCCACAACACAGAAAGCAATTTAAACTAGCATTCAAAAATTACAATTTTGAGATTTCAGAATCTGTATAGTAGCAAGAGAATGGACAAGGGTTTCAGATGTCACCTACCCTTGGAATTTTCACTGTTAAAGTTAGTTTTCTACTTTATCTGTATTAGTTTCCCTCATTCTATACTTTTTTCTATACCTATATATTGTTTTTATTTGTATGTCAGTTTCTATTTATTGCAATTTAGCTTCATTTTAATAGGATAAAAAAATTCCAAGAGTCATTTTAAATTTCATTTCTCCTTTGGACGATAATTCTCATAAATTAGCATAGTATCTAACTTAACTACAACTGGGATTCTTTAATTTAATTTTTTTATTTATTTAGGTAATGAGTGCACAAAATGTAACTTAATAAAAGAAAACTTTTACATGGAAAGGACAATGTGAAAGGAACTGAGGAAACTAAATAAACAAATGAAAAAATAAACCCACTGCTTATTAATGCATCCAGTTTGTGACATTTCTATTACAGCTGCTCAAAAGATTAGAACATTGGGGGCTAGAGAGACAGCTCAATGGTTAAGGCACTGGTTGTTCTTCCAGAGTTCATTTCCCAGCAACTACTTAGTGGCTCACAACCATCTATAATAAAGGAATCTGATGCTCCCTTCTGGCATAAAGGTGTACTGCAGATAGAGCACTCATAAAATAAATAAATCTGGAAGGAAAGAGGGAGGGAGGGAGGGAGGGAGGGAGGGAGGGAGGGAGGGAGGGAGGCAGGCAGGGAGGCAGGCAGGGAGGCAGGCAGGGAGGCAGGCAGGGAGGCAGGCAGGGAGGCAGGCAGGCAGGCAGGCAGGCAGGCAGGCAGGCAGGCAGGCAGGCAGGCAGGCAGGTCAGCTTGGTCTACAAAGTGAGTTCCAGGACAGCCAGGACTGTTACACAGAGAAATCCTGTCTCAAAAAACAAGCAAACAAACAACAGCATTGTTTTTGATCCCTCTCCAGGAATAAAGCTATAGATTCAAGCAGTTTAACAACAAAAGGAAAAAAAGAGAGAGAACTAAAGGAAACCAAAAGCTGCTCAATATTAGGTAATGAAATATTATTCAACTATAAAAAGCAGAAAGTACTTATATGTTACCACATGGATGAACCATGAAAACATTATGCTAAGTGAGTAAAACAATACTGACATTAAATGTTCCACGAAAGTAAAATCTAACTTGGATTGGAGGATAGAGGAAAAGGAGGTGACTGATAGTACACATGGGGTTTCTTTTGGAGAATGGTGAAAAAGTACTGGAATTTGGTGATGGATACACCAGGAATGTAACAGAAACTACACCTATTTATTTACTTTAGCTTCAACATAAATTCATATTTGCTCAATTTCCCCCCCACCCCCAAAACAGAAGGTTTCTCTGTAGCTTTGGGGCCTGTCTTGGAACAATCTGTTAAAAAACTGAAAACAGACTGATTGCTTTAATTACCAAGACATAGTTATAATAGTCTGAGTTCTATTAAACTTAAAAGTTTTATTTCAGAGCCGGGCGGTGGTGGCGCATGCCTTTAATCCCAGCACTCGGGAGGCAGAGGCAGGCGGATCTCTGTGAGTTCGAGACCAGCCTGGTCTACAAGAGCTAGTTCCAGGACAGGCTCCAAAACCACAGAGAAACCCTGTCTCGAAAAACCAAAAAAAAAAAAGTCTTATTTCATTTAAGAAAGAGTATTTTATTCTCAACTCAGCTGAATTTTACAATTAATAAAGATATTAAAATGATGGTTCAACTCCAGAAGACTGTCAGAATTTTCAGAATTAATAATTTGCTTTTACATGTTTCACATGTATAAGCCAGGCATCATTTTACATACCTACAATTCCAAAAGGCAGACAGAAGCAGGAGGACTAAACATTTAAGGTCAGTTTTTCAAAAACTTAGAAAGATCTTCCTGCAAATATACAGGATCCTAATAAAAAAAATCTTTTTTAAATTATGATTATGTACAGACCTCCTTCAGGTAAATTTTGTAAAACAAATTCTAGTGATGTATTTAGACTAAATTATTAACTAACTTCTTTTGTTAAGAGCATGGTGGTAAGTATACTAAATTTTGTGAATCATAAAATCTCTGCCATTACAATAAGAAAAGTCACTAATATGAAAGTCAATACAGTTTTATTTCAACCTTGTAGGTTTTAGGAATCTGGGTCCCCTGTGTAAGATATTAGTTATGAGTCTTTTCTGTCAGATACTCAATTTATACTCAAATTGTTTTATCTTCCCATTCTAGTAAGACTTTTATGTAAATGTGTTAATATCCACTCCTCAAGTTACACTTTTGTTCACACAAAGGCCCCCTCCTTACTGCAATCCAGGAATATGATGGCTTGGAGTAACAACCCTTTCCCCTTCATTTCCTGTGTGCCAATTCTTTTAAGACTGTCTAATTGATGGGCTGGAGAGATGGCTCAGAGGTTAAGAGCAATGACTGCTCTTCCAGAGGTCCTGAGTTCAGTTCCCAGCAACCACATAGTAACTCATAACCATCTATAATGAGATCTGGTGTTCTCTTCTGGTGGGCAGGGTACAGAAAGAACACTGTATCACCCCCCCCCCCAAAAAGACTGTCTAATTGAATTAAGACTAAGGTAAAGACAAAGTCATCACCTGAATTAGAATAAAAGCCAAGTGCACTTACTATCTGTCCAACAGATCTCTTGCTCAAAAGTAAAGTTTGCTCTGTGTAGACACTTCAGTTGGAGTTGTGATCTTTTTCTTTGCAATCCTGAACTTATTTCTAATATAATGGATGAACAACCAGTGTTCTTCATTACTGGGCCATCTATCTATCTCTCCAGTGCCCTACTTTCTATTTTTATGTACAGAGTGTGTGCATATGTGTCCCCATCCCATTTTGTTTTACTAGGGTTTCTTAACAGGAACTGGGTGAAAGACTATTTACAAGAGCAAGAGCTCTCTTCAATGGTTATACAGCTGTAAAAAAAAAAAAAATGTCTCTGCTTTCCCTAGTGACTATTTACAGTCTATAGATAAGATACTCAGGGAAGGGAGACAACAGATGGAAAAGCTGTGAGTTGCTAGCTGGAACCTTGCCGATAGGCCATGTGCCTCGTGATAAAATATAAAATAATGGAAATGGGTTAATTCTAGATGTAAGAGCTAGCTAGCAATACGCTTAAGCTATTGGCCAAACAGTACTGCAAAAAAAAAAAAAAACCCTCAGGGAAGGTGGGGGCTCCTAAATCCCTCCCCTTTAGCTACTGTAAATCCTCAGGAAGAGACAGGATATTGGCTAACATAACTGCAGCAGAATCAATAATGCTAATGTGTAGACATTAACATGCTCCAAAAACGTAGTTCCACCTCCCTCAAGTACTTCCTTCTGTTTTTAAATTCTTTCTATTTCCTCTTATAAGTTGTAAGGCTTATGGCTGAGCATTCAACATACCCTTGTTCTTATAACAATGATCAATTAGAAACCTCAGAAATTACCAATGGCCATTGTAAAAATACACTTTTCTAAAATGGTCATTTATTTTCTTAACTGTTAAGTATAAAGAGCTCAATTTTAACTTTAATAAGACAAAACAAAAAGCATAATCATTTTGATTGCATACTTCCACGTGTTCAGTCATTTCCCCCTATTAGCTGCTAATGTAATAATGATACACAATAATGATCATTTCCCATTTTCCCCCTTCTCCCTACATTACCCAGGTTAGGCTGGAACTCATAATCTTGACTCAGCACTCAGGACACAGATCTGTAGGATATGATGCTTACTCTGCTGGGTCTGTCTTTGGTCTGATACTAGTTTGCTCTGTCCCTTCTCTCCCCTTTGAGATAAGGATGTTTATGTGGCCCCATTGCATATTGGAAATATTCATCTTGGGTTTTTTTATTGCTTAAATAAAATGTAATAAACAATGTTTATTATTTTGTATGCAAGTGTGTGTGTATATACATAAGTACCATAAAATGCTCATAGAGGTCACAGAATAACTTGCCAAAACTGGTTCTCTCATTTCACCAAATGGGTCATGGGGACTTGAACTCAGATCTGAGGCTTGTTGGCAGGTATTTTTATCTGCTAAGCCATGCCCCAACTTCTCAGTTTTGAGAGTGTAAGGAGCTTGAGTCTCATTAAAAGTTGGGCTTTTAAACAGTGTTGGAACTATAAGACTAGGAGTTTTGAAGTTGGGCTGAATGCATTTTGTATTATGGTATGGCCATGAACATATGGGAACAAGGAGAGGACTTGTGATGATATAACCGATATATATTAAGATTTTCCTATACTATCCTGCTGTGTGAACTCTCATCCCATAGATCTTTAATTTCCTGGGAGGAATGCCTTTAATGCAGCAGGCAAGAAGTATCCTCCTTGCTCTTTGGCAATGCAGCTTAGCACATTCAAAGGCATTATGCAAATATATCCCATTCGGCCATGAGACCTTCTGTATCCTGAGCCTACAATGATGAGAAATGCTCATTGTTTTTCTCTTCCTGCTTTGAGCTAATTCTGAGTCACCTGAAATAAAAGCAACACAGCATTGCCTAAAGTCCCCTGGTTCTGTTGACTCTCATAATTCCTTGGTAACAGTCTCTTGCAGGTTGTGATATGATGGTTTGCACTGTCTACTTGACAAGATCTAGAATAACCTTGGAGACAAACCTCTAGGAATATATGTGAGGAATTATACTGATTACTGGGAAGGCCTACTCTAAATATGGGTAACACCACTTCCTGGGATGTGGTCCTAGACTGCATACAAAGGAGAAAGCTAGTTTAGCACCAGTGTTCATCTATCTCTGCTTCCTGGCTATAGATGGTAAACAACTGCTTCAAAAACCCTGCACGATGGACTGTATTCTTGAAATGGGAGACAAAATAAACCTTTTCTCCCTTGAGTTGCTTTTGTCCAGTACTACTGTCACAGTAACAGACAAGTAACTGATAATGATGTCCTTATTTGGAAATAGGATTATTACAAAGATTAAATCCAGCAAAGTGAATTTAAAATTGTTTTTATCATGTATTAATGTAGCTGTTTAGTTTTAGAGGGATGCCACAGCAAAAAAGCACAAGTTCAATGAGACATTTATTTTCTCAAGGTTCTAGAGGCCAGCAGTTCTAACCTTCAGTTTCAGCATGCTCAAATGCCTTTTAAAATATGTGGGGAAAACCTTTTTTTCTTTGTAGCTTACAGTGTGATTTGTCCTCAGTGTTCCTTGGCTTGTAGCCACAGTAAAAACAGAAATTTCTTTCTCTGACATCACATGGGATATCACAGATACTCTATAGTATATACATCAGTTCTTACAAAGATACCTGTCACTGGGTTAAGGTAGGTTTAAAAACCAGCCAACATGTATACAATTGGTGAAGTATGATATTCTATGTGATAAATTATTTAATTCACTTATGTTAAGAATTGGGTTTGAAGGATGGGGAGATGTCTCAGCTGTTAAGAGCACTACCTTCTTTTCTAGAGGACCAGAGTTAAATCCCCAGCACCCACTTGGGAGCTAACAATTATCTCTAATTCCAGGTCCAAGGGGACCCGATGCCCTCTACATGCTGGCAAAACACCCATACATATAAAGAGAAAAGGGAATGGGAGGGAGGGGAGGGCAGGGGAGGGGAGAGGAGAAAAGGGAAGGAAGATACAGTCATATGGAAAACAAATGAGCTGAATTAAATGATTGTTAGGAGTTAGAATACTAGCCAATAGTTCTACTCCTACACAAAAACCAGATGGCCAATCAAATTCTTGTACATGAATATTCACAGTAGATCTATTCACAATACCCCAAAAGGTTAAACAAACTAAATATCCACCAACAGATTAATGCTAAACCAACTACACTGTATATATAGAATAGAATATCACCTCTTAAAAGTAATGACCCTATGCCTACTATGTACAAAGCTAGAGGGGTTCTATTATGAACACTATGACCCTCAAAAAGAAACAAGGATGGGAATATAATTCATGAACTTTAAAAACATACTTAAGAAGCTAGTCACAAAAGACCACACATTATTTCCTACATATAAATTATCCAGAAAGGTCTATAGAAACAGAATATAACTCTTGTTTTTATTATGCAAAAAATTTTTTCCTAATTAAGATTGGTACACACATACATATAAACATATATATATAAAATATCAATCAATCAATAAAATTCTCTAAAATTTTATAAAAACAATTAGCACAAAACAGAATAACTTGCAAAGAAAATTCATTGCAAATGACCTTTAAAGACTACCAAAGCGCTGGGTGGTAGTAGTGCACACCTTTAATCATAGCATTCGGAGACAGAGGCAGGCAGATCTTTGTGAGTTCAAGGCCAGCCTGGTCTACAGGATGAGTTCCAAGACAGCCAGTGGTTACACAGAGAAACCCTACCTCAAAAAATGAGAGAGAGAAAGAAGGAGGTGGGGTAGAAAAGAGGAGGGAGAGAAGGAGGGGAGTGAAAGGGTGGAGGGAGAGAGGGAGAAAGACAGCAAGAGTGAAAATACAGCAGTAACTACAGTGGGAAAGTGAACCTGCTATTTTGTGTTCTGAACCCATCACAGTATCTCACATTTTCTCTGAAAGAAAACCAAAAAACTCTTTCCTCTTTATGCCCAAGGTCCCACTGAATCTTAGATACTTCTGTATCAATTATCTATCACAGTCTCATGGCCACAATATTAACCTATATATTCTTGCTGCTTTCAAAAGTCTACAATTGAAATCACCTCTAAAGCAATAATAGTAATACAAAACCATGTATTATAATTAAGAACACAGATGAACTATTAAGAGATATTAGAATGCAGTTTCAAATAAAATATACTTCATGCTAAAGGTTTAAGTGACTACAAGGGAGGTGGAAAGAAACTGATTAACTTTGCTCTCACTGTACACTGCATCTAACTGATCAAACTCTCATTCTAACAGCTTAGGTTTTCTATTATTGTCCCCTTTTGCACATGTGGATATTATCTAGTTTGATTTTATTAAATATGATGTGATGTCATCAACAATTAAGACAAGGACTTACACTGGTCACTCGACGGTAGATCTGCGCAGCATTTTGGCACTCTGAGTATGGATATTCAGATGTAGCCATCTCAAGCATGCACATCCCAAAAGCATAAACATCAACGGATTCGTCATATTTTTCCTCATACATCTCAGGAGCCATGAACTCCGGAGTACCTTAAATTAAAACAATGATTCAGACTCAATTGAATAGTAGCTGTAGGTTTTACCTACTAGAGGTTTCAAAAAGCAGAGGGGGAAAAAATGGAAGGAGATGAAGAAGAAAAAGAAAAGGGGAAGAGGAAGGAAATCTTAGTCTGTTCCATCAAATATCCTATAGAAGATCTTCCATTGTAAGGTCTTTAAAACAGGTACATGATTAAACTGTTGAAATTGTGTTTCCACTATTACCATAGAACTTTGACTAAGAGATACATTAGCATTATAATGAAAACAAAAAGAAAGGTAAGAAAAAACTAGCAGAGGGGATATTATAAGATAGTAGCGATAAAAAAGATCAGATACTTGTCTGCCTTCTACCATATGGCAGTTGTATTCACAACTAGCTTCTTGCCATTAATACATCACTTTTTAAGGAGACCTTGCTGGGCGGGGTGGGGGGTGCTTCCTCTGTATTCAAATAAAAACATGTAATCATCTGCCAAGGCCACTCATCAGAGCCTCTTCTTCACATATTTCCCATACAACTCACAATGCACAAGTAAGACTAATGCAGATACAGGAATTACAGTGAGGGGCGTCCTACAGGTGAAAAACAAATGCACATACACATACAACAGATACAGAACTCAAATACACACTGGTTTGTGACACAGTATGTATGTGTGTGTATGCATATAGTCCTACAAGATAAGATTTTAGAAATAATTTCAGGATCTTTAACTTCCAATTCCAGAATAAGTATGTACATTATGATTAATAAACAAAGGAAATAAGAACTCCATTGGACCAGTGATTATAAGATGCCAAAGACAATCATATGCTTCCTGTCAAGAAAACAAAAGGGCAATTTGGCTTCAAATATATTTTTCTTGTTAATATATTGTGTGAAAATGTATAAACAGCATTCAAAATCCTAACTTCACAATATTCCATTGAGAACATTGGTTTAGTTTTATTCTTTATGTTAAAAAATGCAAATTACAGGTGTGCTTATTGTATTTAGGATTCTGGCCTGCTTAATCATGAATGCACTTTGAGAACTGAAAATTTTTAAATTTCAGAGAACTAAAGCTTATCAAAACAGTCATTATTTCTTCCAGCTGTGACTAATATACAATTAAAAAGTCTGAAAGGTCACTCTTATTATTTAGACAATTTACTAATTCCCAATAGGGTTAATTTTGCTCTCCTTACAGCGATGTCTGGAAACATTTTTGGTTATAACAATTAGGAATAAATAGACAAGATATGCTACAAATATTTTTGGGTAGAATCCAGGCACGCTATGAAGTAATTCTACAATATACAAGAAAATCCTAAAAAATAACTGTCTAGACCCACCTATCCAGTTTATGAGACTGAGAAACCTAATTTTGATATATCATTCATTCTAAAAGGTGAGAGTAAAGAAAAGTTGATGAGACCGGCTTTTCACAGTACAGCCCCCTATATTCCTATTTTCAAATCAAAATTTTACAGCCATGTATTCTTACATTTTTGGGTTATGAGCCTAGCCTTTAACAGCTAAGCCATCTCTCCAGCCCTAGCCAGGTATCCTTGAAGATATAGCCAACAAACATTTTTTAAGCTAAACTACATAAACTCCATTTACTTTATGAAAAAAGAAACATTACTTCTACTGTATAAGTATAAATATAAAATATTAACAGAATAACTCAGTAAGACTGTTAACAAGAAAGGTTATATCAACAAAGTTCACCTTACTTCTCTCTATGTAACTTTATAAAACATCAATAGTCTTCAAAATGATTTTAGAAGTTTAAATATTAAAAAGCCTTCATTTTGTATTTAAGTAGACTTGATCACTAAGTTAATGATATGAATTTCTGAAGGCTTATTTTGTGTCAGAAAAGATATAACAGGGTCAGGTTTCTAAGGAAAAGCTATGTCAAAAGGCCAAACTGGCTCCAAAGCACACTTGGAAATATACCTATCACACTCTTGGCAAAGGAAGCCCGCTTTAGAGTTGCCAGACCAAGGTCTCCAATCTTGACTGAACCCGTAGGGCCAGTGATGAAGATGTTGTCACATTTAAGGTCCCGGTGAATAATTGGTGGCGTTCGTGTGTGCAAAAACTGAAGTCCTTTAAGGATTTGCCGACACCAGCTTCTTAGAACTTTGATTTTCATCACTTTAAACCTTTTTAAGTACCTGGAAAAGGCAAAGTAAAACCAAACAGGTTATCAATGATATAAGCTTTCTGCTTTGAAGAATTCAATTAAATTCTAATATACTAAGGCAGAAAGAAATATCAAATTTAGAATATTGAGACTCAGTAACTTTAAGGGTTAGTAATACTTTTAGTAAGGTTAAAGGAGCTGAGATAAGTTTAAAATGAAATTCCATTTAAAGGCAAGAAATAAGTCCTTAAATATTTTTATAGTTGAGTAATAAACTCTTCTTGAAAAAATATTTATCTTTATGTGTGACTATAAGTATGTGCATGTGGGGTAGGGGATTACATGTACCTGTGCCATGTGTAGAAGTCAAAAGAGACGGTTAAATTCCTTAAAACTGAAGGTACAGGCGTTTACCAGTTGCCTGGCTTGTTACCTGGGTGCTGGGATCTGAGCTCTTGTCTTCAAGACTGTTCAGCAAGCGATCTTAATTATTTCTCTGGCTAGTAGTTTGTTTTTGAAAGGATCTATGTAGACCAGGCTAGCCTCAAACTTGCAATTCTTCTGCCTCTGCATCCTTCTTTCATTTTTTTGTATGTATGTATGTATTTGAGAATGGTCTCATGTAACCCAGGGAGACTATAAACTTGCTATATAACTAAAGATGATCTTGAACTCTTGATCCTACTGCTCTGCTTCCCAAGGTTAGAACTTTAAGTATGCACCACCCTGCCCAGTTTTTGCAGTGCTAGGAATAGAACCCAGCACTAAGCAAACACTTTACCAACTGAGTACCCCAGTTCTTGAAGAAACTAATTAGCAGTTGATAAGAAAATTCCTATAACAGAAAAAAAAGCATACTTAAAATTAGTTTGCTATTAATATAAATAAAAGAATTCTGCTTCTAGTAAATGATAGTGTGGCTTCTACCGGTCACCAATGTATTCCTAAACTGGTTTAAAAAAAAGGAAAATGGGCTGGCAAGATGGCTTACTAGGTAAAAAGAGTAGACCAATTCCTCCAAATTGTGTACCACAACACGTGCTGCCCATATATGCATAAACACAAAAGCAAGTAAATGTAATTTAATAATTTTTAAATAAAAAAATGAAGAACAAAACGAAATCAAAGTGGCTTCACATGAGAATAAAGGAAAAACAATGAGTAAGGAGCCTCTATGTGTGTGTGTGTATGTGTGCACATGCATGTACATGTGGAAAGAAAGGTCAACTTTGAATGTCATTTTATCCATCTTGTATTTTAAGTCAAGTAGGCTAGACTGACTGGCTAGGAAGCCCCAAGGACTCATCTGATTCCATTATTGAAGTAAAGCAGATAATCATGCCTTGCTTTTTTTCACGTGGGTTTTATAAAGACTGAACTCAGGTCTTCATGCTTTCCTGCTCAGTGGGTAAAGGTAGTTGCTGCATGCCTTCTGACAATCTCCATGACTCACAAGAGATAATGGATTCCCATTAAGTATTCTTTGATCTCCATATGCATGCCATGACATGTGTATGTGTACATACACATAAGTAAATGTAATCATTTTTAAAAAGGTCTTATGTGGTAAATGAAACAAATTTTGGAAATGGTGTAATAAAAAACAGTTCTATGAGTTCAGTGCAATGGTGACAAACAAGTAAAGGAATGGTGAGGCTAGAGAGATGCTTCAGTGGTTAAGAACACTTGTTAAACACTTCCAAAAGACCTAAGTTCGGTTCCCAGTATCTTTGCCACGCAGCTCATAACCACCTTACCTCCAGCTTCAAGGTATCCAACACCCTGTTATGACTGCTATGAGCATCTGCATATGGGTAGTTTGCACATACATGCACGCATACACACACAGACATACAGACACACAAAGTAAACCTTTTTTTTTTTAAAAGATGGAAAAGGAGGGCAGATAACCTGGTGCACGAACCTAATGAGTTTTAAGTTTGATTTCTGGAATTCATGGTGGAAGGAAAGCAGTACATGCTGGATTTAGTCTTCTGACCTCTACACTTGTGCCATGGCATGCATATGGACTAGTACACACACAATGTTCTCATTCATATTCTAATTTATTCTCATAATCTTGCTCCTCTCCCCCCACCCATAATAATAAAATACACTTTAAAAAGGAAAGAGACCAGCTCAACAAGAGGGAAATCATGCCATCTTGCCTAGTACTGGAAACCTAAGTCAACTACCTAGGACTAACGAAGATGTGGCTCTTGGAGGAGAGTCTATACCTGCCACTTTACTAAAGCAACATACTCCCTAATTACATTCTAAATTTTTATTCTTATACCCACAGAAGTGTAGTTCTTATCCCTCAATAAGGAAAGTTCTCTTAGTAACAGACAGAGACCATAATTGCAGACCACAACTGATGAGAATGCAGAGTTGTAACATCCAGACATAACTTCTACACCTAAGGCTCAAGATCATTGTGGAAGAGGGGACAGAAAGATTTTAAAAGCTGGGGAATGGGGAGTTTGTGTGTTTACTATAAATACAAGAAGCTGACCTGAACAAAAACATCAATAGATATGCTAATATGGGAGGAAGTCTCAACCCTAAACAAAGGCCTATAAACAATTAAGGAATGCTGAGTGGGAAAATTAGTCTTTCCCTAAAAAAGGGACACAAATAGGTACTCAAATACAAAATGTTCAGCCCTGAAAACATATACAGTAAGTAACATTATGTAGACTGAGTAGGTACTTATATACTTTGAAGTATGTGTACACACACATACATATAACAACTGGAGAGGAGGAGGCAATGAAGTTGAAAGAGAACCAAGGGGAACAGGTACCATGGGAGGGCTTAGAGGGAGAAAATGGGAGGGGGTGACATAATTATATTATAATCTCAAAAAATAAAATAGTTAAAGAAGGGGAGGAAAGAGCTGGGTGGTGTCAGCTCACGTTTTTAATTCCAGCACTCCGGATGCAGAGGCAGGCCAATCAGAGATCCAGGACAGATTGGTCTACAGAGAGAAACCCTGTTTTGAAAAACAAGAAAAAGAGGAAAGAGAAAGAGGAGGAGGAAGAGGAGGAGGAGGAGAAGGAGGAGCAGATGGTGAATAATACAGACTGACAACTGGTCAAGATGTAGAGAGTTAGATTAGAGCACTACCAAGTGCTCAGCCCTAAATGGGACATCTATGACACACCTCCTCCCTCTGCGGCTCAGGGATCATTGCTGAAGAGGAAGGTAAAAGATTTTAAGAGCCAGAGGTAGCAGAGAACTGCTATAAAACATTTTTTCCATACATAAGAGAATTTATATCTGGTATAATAAACCTTGTCAAAAATCCATTGCTGGGAGGTTTTAGGATCTAAGGTAGTGGTTCCCAACCTTCCTTTTGCTCCAATCATTTAATACAGTTCCTCATGTTGTGGTGACCTCAAACCATAACATTTCATTGCTACTTCATAAATGTAATTTTGCTGTTATGAATTATAATGCAAGTATCTCATATGCAAAGTATCTGATATGAGTCCTGTTGGGTTCAAGATCTTACTACTGTTGTTAAGCAAATTTCCTTCTAAATGTTTCAGTTTATACCCATAGACAAATGCTCTTTTATTTATTAAAAATTTCTGTCTCTTCCCCACTGCCGCCTCCCCTTTCCCTCCCCCTCCCCCAATCAAGTCCCCCTCCCTCGTCAGCCCAAAGAGCAATCAGGGTTCCCTGCTCTGTGGTA
>NW_026067943.1:9850375-9864842 GCF_014885135.2 Alexandromys fortis
CTCTCCAGCAAAGGCTATCATTGGTGTTTTTGATTTTAGCCATTCTGACAGGTGTAAGATGGTATCTTAAAGTTGTCTTGATTTGCATTTCCCTGATCACTAAGGAAGTTGAGCATGACCTTAGGTGTCTTTTGGCCATTTGAACTTCTTCTGTTGAGAGATCTCTGTTCAGCTCAGTGCCTCATTTTATAATTGGGTTGATTAGCCTTTTACAGTCTAGTTTCTTAAGTTCTTTATATATTTTGGAGATCAGCCCTCTGTATGCTGTAAATGTATTTTATTACTATTTGTTAAAAAAGAAGTTGCTTCGGCCTATGGCAGGGCAGAATGTAGCTAGGCGGGAAAATTAAACTGAATGATGGGAGAAATAAGGCAGAGTTAGTTAGACACCATGTATCTACCCAAGAAGCAGGATGTGAGGTAATAAACCACAAGCATCGTGGCAAAATATAAAGTAATAGAAACGGGTTAATTTAAAAGTAAGAGTTAGGTAGGAATATGCTTGAGCCATTGGCCAAACAGTGTTGAAATTAATATAGTTTCTGTATGATTATTTGGGTCTGAATGGCCAGGAAACAAAAGTGCAATCTCCATTTACACACAATTCTTCATGCACAATATCTGGTATAACTCTAATTTATCTCATTATTTTTCTGGGGATTATTCTTAACCCTGCTAGGGGGTGGGTGACTATTTAAATAAGGCACTGGAGACATGGTTATGAGTACTTGCTACTCTTCCAGAGGTTAGAGTTCAGTTCCTAGCACCCATATCAGGCAGCCCCCTACAGCCTGTAACTCCAGTTCTAAGAGATCTGCCACCCTCTTCCCTCCTTCAAAGACTCCCACACACATATGGCATACACTCACACAGATGTACACACTTAACACATGAATAAAAAAATAAATCATGGGCTGGAGAGATGGCTCAGAGGTTAAGGACACTGACTGTTCTTCCTGAGGTCCTGAGTTCAATTCCCAGCAACCACATGGTGGCTCACAACCATCTACAATGAGATATGGTGCCCTCTTCTGACATGGAGGTGGAACACTGTATTGTATATGTCACTGTATTGTATATGTAATAAATAAAATCAAAAAAAAATAAATCATGAAAATTTTAATATATTAATTTTATGTGCTTTTGCATGTGTGTGTGTACTATATGCGTGTTTGGTGACCACAGAAGTCAGAAGGTATCAGATCCCCTGGATCACAGATGTTTGTGATTCACCATGTGAATGATGGAAATAGAACATGGGTCCTTTGCAAGAGGAACCTTAAACATTGAGCCACTCTAGTCCCATAGATCATTTTGCAGATAGATAGATAGATAGATAGATAGATAGATAGATAGATAGATAGATAGATAGATAGATAAAAATAAACAAGCAAGACACAACTAAACCATTGTAGTGTGCTCTTAGGTATGTCTGACAAAATGCTGACAATCAACTAGGAATCTGAACCATGAAAATAATCTCAAGATGTAGATAGATAGACACAACTACCACACAATTTTCTTTAATCCACTCAGGTATTTATCAAGTTTCAGACATAGTGCTACAAAGTAAAGCATAGTAGAAAAAACAGGAATGTGAATATTAAAGAGCCTGGAAGAACAGAAAGCGCTCTTAAATTAAATTAAATTAATTAAAAAAAATTAGAGCATTCAATGACACATGCAAATCAGTGACTATAATCAGGGGACAAAAAACTATGTTCCAAACTGACCTAATATGAATCAGCTCAGTAGTATATGATAGAGACAGATGGTTCAGTGGGTAAAACCTCCTACCAACAAACCTGGAGCTCCACCTCCATGATCCACATGGTAGGAAAGAACTGAGTCCCACAATTTACCCTTTGACCTCTACACTGACACCATGATACATATACCTACACATACACACACACACACACACACACACACACACACACACACACACAAACACAAACACAAACACAAAAATATGCCAGGTGGTGGTGGCATATACCTTTAATCCAAGCACTACAGGGGTAGAGGCAGACGGATCTTTGAGTTTGAGGCCAGCCTGCAACCTGATCTATAGTATCAGGCCTCCTTGAGCTACATAGTGAGACCTTGTCTCAAGCCACATCCATGCTCAAAATAAAAATAAGAGAACAAATAACACACCACAGTAAATTTTTAAAATTCAGTTACTTAGGGACTAGGCTACAAAGATGGCTCGGTAGTTAATGTTGCTCTTCCAGAAGATCCAGGATTTGGCTGTTAACACCCACACCCAGCAGCTTACAACTACATATAACTCTAGCTCCAAGGGATCAGACATCCTCTTTTAGCCTCTGTAAATATCCACACACAAGATATTTACTTAATATATTCTCTCTCACACACATATAAAATAATAAACTGGGCATGGTGGTACAAGCCTTTAATACCAGCACTCAGGAAGCAAGGCAGGCAAGTTTTTGAGATTGAGGACACCCTGGTCTACAGAGCAAGTTCCAGGATAGCCAGGACTAGAGAGAGAAACCCTTCCTCAAAAACCAAAAATTAACAATAATAGTAATAGTAAATAATAATAATAGTAAAAAGAGAGCTGGAGAGATGAACCAGGAGTTAAGTGCTTGCTGCTCTTGGGTGCTGGAAGCTGAATTCTGCTTCCAGCTGAAGGTGACTTACAACCATCTGTAACTCTAGCTTAAGGGAATTAGACACCTTTGGCCTTGGTGTTACATGTATATACACACGTAATTTAAAATAAAATTTTTTAAAAATGTAATTAAAATTATTTTCTCCCATAACAAACTTATACCATGTCTCTACAATAGCTTTCTTTCTTAATATATTAAACAGGTACTCTTGACAAACCTGTGATTTTAAAAGTATACCCCATCTCTTCACCCAAAGATCTTGGTACTTCTATGTTACCTATTTCTCTCAAGTGGATAACATGTCTAGCTACTTTGGTTTTAATTTTTAGTGCTATGATAAATAAGACTATAGCTAGTTGCAGACATATAGTAAAAAATAAAATGTGATCAAATAAATATTTCTTAATGTAATTTAATCTCATTTTAACCACTAGAGGGCAACCTAGTCATTGATTTCTAATCCCTAAGCCATTCAACTTTAGAAATACCAATCAATATGACTTTAAAATTAAATAGGTTTATTCAGCAACAACCACATTCCAATAGTTATTAATAAGCGATCACCATATCATTTTATATACAAGAGAATTTTGTGGGTAGAAAAAACACATGGTATCACAAAGGCTGAAAGAATTAGTTCTGCCTTGCTAGGCTAAACAATGAAAGTAGATATAAAATGAGATTATCTGGACATTCTTGCTACATATTTTTAAATATTGAAAGACTTACGTTTTAAGTGTTCCAGATGTCATTAGTTCAGTCACTAAAACAATGCATTTTTTTCCTTTTACTGTGGATTCCCAGGAGTCATAGAATCGAACAATGTTGGGGTGTTGAAGACCCTTTAACATTTCTGCCTCTTCTTTGAATCTCTGCCTTTCAGACTTTGTTAACTTTCGATCCTAAAAGAAAAAAAAAACAAAACAATGTGGTATAAAATGATAAAACACAAGTCACGTGGCTAAATAGGAGAGATGGCTCAGAGGTTAAGAGCATTGCCTGCTCTTCCAAAGGTCCTGAGTTCAATTCCCAGCAACCACATGGTGGCTCACAACCATCTGTAATGGGGTCTGGTGCCCTCTTCTGGCCTGAAGGCATACACACAGACAGAATATTGTATACATAATAAATAAATATTTTTTAAAAAGATACTAAATAAACTGGGCATGATGGCACATGGCTACAATCTCAGCACTTAGGTATCCTCTTAAAGCAGAAGAATGGTTTGAGGCAGGAGGATGGCAAGTTCAAAAACTCATCTAAAAATGTGCAAATTATGTATTTATGAAAAATAGCACTAAAATTAAATAGAAACACTAATAACAATCACTTTCATGCCCTAAGTATCTGACAACAGACTAGTGCATACTTAAAGAAATTGGACTATAAAAGGATGCTTGATATTATTTATCATTAGTATCAATGTATATCTAAAATATGTCATTTGCTACTTCCAAAATCAATCAACAAGCCAAGTGGTGGTGGCACATGCCTTAAATCCCAGCACTCAGGAGGCAGAGGCAGGAGGATCTCTGTGAGTTTGAGGCCAGCCTGGTCCAGAGTTAGTTCCAGAACAGCCAGAGATGTTACACAGAGAAACTCTGTCTCGAAAAACAAAATAAAAAAAAAAAAAAACCACCAGAATCACTCTCAATAGCTAATTAATCATCATGGAATAGTCATGGGTTTTTGAAGGCAAAAAAAATAACAACTACAGTTCTATCTTTGCATTAATTAGAACTTTATGACTATACTGCATCACCCAACAAAACACCAGAATCAAGCAATCTAGCAAGTATGTTTTTATCATGTGTTTAAAGTTCTTGGTGCCTTTACAAAAACCAATTTATTTTCCTAAGATGAAAAATGGACAAAGGATCCAATTTGTTTTTAGACCTTAACAAGGTTCATATACACAATGTGTTGACTGTTCTGTTTATTAAAATGGAGACTATTTCTAGCCACTCACTCTCACAATACTTTAATGAAGTATTCCCAGCAAAACTAATATGACTTAATATTACAGTATTTTTGTAAAACTAAGTGATTTAATATTACACACCTAATTTATAAAGTCCTCCAAGTAACTAGTGGCCCCTCCTTCCTACTCCTTACCCTTGAATGAACATTATCCAGAATGTATATATATATAAGAATCATATATATAAGAATCATTTGGTTTTTATATTCTGTAAAAATAAATTGAACATAACACAATTTATACATTACCTACTCAGGAATCTTTACGCACTTCCTCATTTGTTGCTTCTCCTAATACCACAATTAAGGTTTCACTGTTAAGCTTTTTGGACTTGTATATATAATTTATATAGGACACTAAGTTTTTTGTTTTGTTTTATTTAGACAGGCTCTCTCTAGATAACTCTGGCTGTTCTGGAACTAGCCTATGTAGTTCAGTCTGTCCTTGAACTCACAAAGATGCACCTATATCTGCCTCCAGAGTGCTGGGATTAAATGCATGGGTCACCAATCCCAGCAGGGCACTGTTTCTTGTAGGATTCACAAACTTCAAGATTTATAAACGTATAGGACTAAAGAGATGGGTCAGCAGTTAAAGAGCAGTTGGCTCATCATTTAAGAGCCACTGATGGTCTTGGGAAGGACCCAGGTTCAGATCCTAACACCAGCATGATAGAGCACAACCATCCATGATTCCAGTACTAGGGAATCTAACATACCACCTTCTTCTGACCTCCTCTGGCACACGGAATGTATGTGGTATTTATACATACATGCAGACAAACATTCACTCACATATTTTAAAAAAACCTAACATCTTTTTAAAAAATGTTAATTCTCATTAACTTTGAATTAAAACTTAATATTTTGGTTTTGTTTTTTGTTGTTGCTTTGGTTTTTTCGAGACAGGATTTCTCTGTATATCCCTGACTATCCTGGAAGTGGCTCTATAAACCAGGCTGGCCTGGATCCACCCGTCTCTGCCTCTCCAGAGCTAAGATTAAAGGCGAGGGCCACTGCTGGCCAGCTTAAAATTTACCATTTTTTATTTATGAATGCAAACATAGAACAGTATTCTGCATTACCTGTGATTTTATCACTGACAGACTTAATCAAATGATAAATGATTACAGGTAACCCAAAATTTCACTCAGATTAACCACTACCTGGAAATCATGGTAGCTATTAGACCTTGTACTAGATTGTAGTATCCATTTAATGAGGTATACAATGCCACTTAAAAATAATACTTTGATAACTAAAATGTAATTTCTTTTCTGCTCTTATATGCTTTTGTTATGATCTAAATGATTCACATTGAAATCTTAACCTCTAAGATATTAGGAGGTAGGCCCTTTAAGTGTGACTTTATAGGGGGAGGGGACATCCTTCAGGTAACAAGTTAATCTCTTCTGTCCCTTCTACCTTGTGAGGATGCAACAAGAACATGATACAAGTTCTCTGTACAATAAGTAGTCACCATAAATGGAACCTGTTGGCACTTTGACCTTGAGCTTCCCAGTTATCTGAACTGTCAATTTTTTCTATTATTTATAAATTAATACCATCTAAGTTTCATTACAGAAGCCTACGCAGTCTAGACACTATCTTGCGTCTGAAGATTACTACTGCTATACATGCTGAAGAGCACATGTGGTAGTTACCTACCACATATCAACTTTGTCAGTTTGGTGAGTGTAAGATCATACTCTCTTGTTTACTTTATCAGTGTCAGTAATATGCTTAAACAACTTCTTTTTACTTCTCTGAGAAGGTTTGATATGTAGGTCCAGATAATTTTGAACTTGCAGTCCTACTTCAGTCTCCCAAATGCTGGATTACAGATGGAAATCATCAATGCCCACTCTAATTTTGTGCTTAATTCAGGAAAATTGTCAACTTCTCTCTCATTCTCTCTAAAATAACCTCCTCCCATCCTTCACTCTCAACAAGATTTTATGTGCAGAAATGCATACATGTGTGCATGTGAGACTTATCTTTATTGTTTCTCATTATCCATTGCTTTCTTTAGGGTCCTGATTCTCAGATATATCACTATCTTCACTAATTTTCTTTTCAGTTATTACAACACATCCTTGTTTAGTATCTTTTTATTACTACCATTATTAATTGAACTTTATGGCTCAAGGGAGGCAAGGATACAAAAGACATGTGCCCGGTTCTTAGACTGCTACAGATATAAGGGAGAGATGAGCCTAAACCAGATGCTTCCAAATAAAAGTGCAAGTGAATCTGAAATATATATGGGGGAGGGGGGTCAATACATGGCCATCCATAAAGAATATAAAACATAGGTCAGGCTAGGATGCTGGTGGCATGCCTATGATCTTAGCACTCAGGATTGAAAGTATGATGTTAGACTGGACTAATGATACCCTATTTCCATCCACACTACAAAACAAACAAATCTCCAAACCAAAGCAGAACAGTCTAACAAGAAAAACTCTAGAGGGTCAAGCAGTCAGACTCAAAAGTATCTATGGGGCGGTGGGGAAGAGACAGAAATCTTTAATAAATAAATAAATTAATTAAAAAAAAAGACAGACACCAAATGCAGCTTCGCTGCTGATCAATAAAAAAAAAAAAAGTATCTATGGGGAAGTTTGAGAAAGGAAACAAGTCATGACTCCTATTCACTACTCCCACTAATATCCAAAACAAGTCTAAGGGCCAGAGACATGGCTCAGCAGACAGGCTCAAGCCAGATGACCTGGATTCAAACCCTAGTACTTACATGGTGGAAGGAAGGAACTAACTCCTGAAAAATGTCCTTTGACTTTGAGCTTGCACACACACACATACACACACACAAATTAAACAAGCAAAATTAAACTGGCATGGTGGTATAAACAACCCTAGCACTTGTGAGGTTAAGTTGAGAGGAGGCTCAGCTTGTGTTATAAGTATGACAGGCCCTAACTCAAAACAAAAGTACAAAAAGCTAAGAAAAAAAGGGTCATGTAGGTGAGGTAGGATAGGAGGGAGCATGCTCACATTAAAGAATTTATTAAGAAGAGAGTTTTTCTAGCTATCCAAACCCCATGCCTGGAGAAGAAATTCATCTTTCCTCATTCAGCTCTGACCGTACACATTTGAATGAGTCATAGTAATCAGTTTAATTACAACAGTCCCCCTCTAGCCTCCACTGGATTCCAGCTTCATGAGCAAGTAAGTTTTTGCACATCCTCTTTGGAACTTCCTCCTCAGAATCTTGCTCCCTCTATAAATTTTCACTATAAGACTGGCAAAAACATTATTTCATTAGACTGGTGAGGTGACTCAGTAGGTAAATGCACTTGTCACCAGGTCTTTGATAACCTGTGACCCTAATGATGGAAAGGAAAAACTGGCTTCCACACGTTTTCTTTTCACCTCTACACACATATCCAAGCTCCAAGTAAAAGAAAAATTTTAAGGTAATAATTTTTTAAAGTAATGTTTAAAAAATACCAGACTCTCTTTCACATCTTTTTGTACTTTATTTCAACTCCCCAGCCAAAGGCTTTATCCACAAAGTCACCTAAATCTGTCTACAAGGGATCATTGCTCATGATGACAGAATTATTGTATTATTGGTATCTCTCAAAGTATAAACTTTCTAGTCAAGGCACAAGTCAAAGTAACTGAAGCCAGAAAACTGAAGAAGGTGGTACTACTTCTCATTTAGTATTTGATCTCAGTACATTTTCATTTCATATTAGATCACGCTTTCATTGTGCCTCCATGGCATCAGTATTTCATTTCTGTCTTCTTAACTCTTAAAAGATACTGAGGAGGCTAAGTTAGGAGGATAGAGTTCAAGGTCAGTCTGATCTAAATAGTGAGACCTTATCTAAAACAAAAATATAAAAGGAAAAAGAAGCAATGAGAGATGGGAGAGTTTGCCTCAGTTATTCAGATTAGTATTGAACTGCTGGGGGCATAAGCAATTCTATCTCAGCCACCAAAGTAGTAGGACTAGAGGTATATGCAACTGCACCTGACTTAAAATATACTTTATACCAGACATAGTGACTTATTGCCTGTAGTACCAGTACTTGGAAGACTGAGGCAGAAAAATCATTAAGTTTGAGACTAGTCTGGATTACAGTTATATCTGGTTGCAAAGTAGCCTGAGCAATACAATGATTCTGTCTCCCCCCGCCCCCAATACACACACACCAAAAAATAACCTAACAACCAACCAACCAAACAAACAAACAAACAAAAACTTTTAGAGGCTCAGGTCATTTAACCTGGAGTAGCAAGAGTCTAATCTTGCCAAAGATTTTAACTGTTGCCATTAGTTTTGTTATAAGATTTATGACACTAGATAATGAAGCTAATTTAAGTTGCAATTTATCCATTGGAATTCAATATATCCCATGCTTCTGTGGACAAGTTCTAAACTTACGAAGGTTTGGTGACTCAGAGATAGTATCAGTCCTGGCTGTGACTCTTATGCAATGAGCTTAAATATGAAACTTACTAGTATGTGACTGCATGTACCTGGTTATAATTCTAAGGATGTACTTTCTTCAGATGACATGCACCAAGTTTGCTTTTTAGTCTAATTTTTCATCATTCGTTCTCGTTCTGTAGCTTGTTTCTCTATGTCTTTACCACTAGGTGATGAAGTTTTTTTCCCCATAAGAGCAGAGGTGACTTCTCTTACCTAAAAGATCCTCCAACTCCCCATTCCCAGAGACTCCTATGTTGCGGGAGGTCCTCCCGCCCCTCCAACCAATAGCTGCTGTGATACCAGCCCATTGGGGCGTGGTCTCTCTCCCTTTAAAAAAGGGGCTATTTCCTCTGCTCGCTCTCTTCACTTCCTGCTCCGCCGGAGACTAGACTCCCTTCCTGGTTGTGCAGATGGCTGTTGTCTGGGACGGTGATCTGTAAGTTTTCCCCTTTAAATAAATAACACCCTATTAATCATAACTCCAAACTGGTATGGCCTTGTTCGTGACTTACGCCTTCACTCCTATCTTCCCTAATCCCTAACCCTGGCACTATTCAGACCGCTTCTGACTTCCCAAATATGCATGAAAACCAACAGCCCCTTTCAAATCAGGTCTCCAGCAAAAAGAAATTTTCAGCTGCATTACTCAGAATACAAGGGAAATTGGTGATTTGAAGATGTATCCTCCCACAGTTCGAACCAACAAATTCTAAATAGCTGGACTAAATTTAAATTGCATATAGTAACAAAGGAAAAGCTTTTGAAATATGGCTATAATATCAACCGGGAAACTAGAAAACCTCAATCTTCAATGACTCATTAAACTATGATGCTATTACTACTACACTTGTTTTGCAAAACTTTTAAGAAAATGGTAAGAGTACCTCATGTCCTCATCTTAATGGCCTGCTATGTAATCTACAGCTGAGACACAACTGCTGGGTATGACTGCCTCATATTCTGGGAGCTAACACTGCCAACTGAGAAGATCCTCTTCTAATAGTACTTACGGTATGGTCCTTCTAAACATGTCTGAATTCATAAACTTTAAGGGGGATACTCCAATAATCTCATGAGCTGTTTTTACTTCAGAAACACAAGGAACAGCAAGTCTTCCCAATAATCAAAATAATCCCAATTTTGATCACTTTTGGAGAGTTGAAAGACCACAAAATCTGTTCGTACTCCTGTTAGGAGTACTACCAAACAAAAGAAATTATGTCCTCTTTAATACATGCCAGATAGGAATGGAGGAACTATTAAAAATTCTCCTCTGACAGATCTGGTCCTATGCAGTAAAAAACATGATTATCATAAATTTATAGAGGAATTTTTAAAATTCACTTTGAGGATTTGCACACCTTACTGTCACTTTTACAGTAGAGAAAAACATTAACAAAGGATTACGAGGGCAATTTAGCAGCATGCAAATGCCACAGTAATGTGTCCAATCTTGGTACTTACCAAATTAGAGAAATTCTACCCCAGACACTTTTATTGGGAATACAAGAAAAGCCCAACCAAAATCAGAAAAGAGATGAGCATATTATTTGCCATATAGAAGGAATGAAAAGGCATGTAACCAACCCTGTTAATAATGATAAAGTTTGTGAAATTACTTAAAACAAGGAGAAAATTCTGTCCTCTTCCCTGAATCGCGGCTTGAGGGCCTTAAAAAGTACACTAATGTTAGCTAATGAGTCGTCAGAAGAAAAGATCTTCTTAGACAAGTATCATCATCATCATCATCATTATTGGTTTTTCAATACAGGGTTTCTCTGCAGCTTTGGAGCCTATCCTGGAACTAGCTCTTGTAGACCAGGCTAGCCTCAAACTCAAAGATTTGCCTGCCTCTGCCTCCCAAGTGCTGGGACTAAAAGCATGTGCCACCACCACCCATTTTAGACGAGTATTTAATCCCAGCACTCAAGAGGCAGAGGAAGGCAGATCTTTGTGAGTTTGAGGCCAGCCTGATCTATAGATCTAGTTTCAGGACGGCTAAGGCTGTTACACAAAGAAACCCTGTCTCAAAAAAAACAAAAACATGACAAAAAATAGGGGTTTTGGAGTCATTAATAATACAGAAGCAGAAAGACCCACAGAAATAAACTGAATAGGCGGAATGGCTAGCTGCTGCTGTGAACCCTGTGCCGACCAACAGAAAGTAAGGCATCAGGAAGGTCCTGCCTAGAGCTATCACCTAGCCAAGCACCTAGAAATCCATATATGTAAATGAAAGGGACCTTGGAAAATAAAACATCGATTTGCAAGAAAGGGATCAACAATTCCTGCACTGGAAAAGAGAGTAGCCCCAGTTCTGAAACAAGTACAAAGACAAAAAAATCTTGGGAGCTAAAGGGCTGCAGATCCTGACCCATGAATCCAACCTCTAGCAAGCAAAGAAGAATTTTAGAACAATTAACAACTGCTTAAGGCCCTTCTCACTTGCTTTCCAGCTACAAACCTGAAAGTTTCTAGGAATCTCGCCAGAAACCCCATTTACAGAGAAAGGATGTGTACTAAACTCCTTGTGCAACTCTAGTTGTTTCTGGTTTTACCTTATCAGATTATAACTCTGCTCAAGGCATTTACAGAACCATTTTATAATCTGACTTCCCAAGGGAAAACAAACACCCACAAAGGTTTTCTAGCAACTTTCTGAGATGTTAACTTTTTTGCTGCTGTTGTTGTTGTTGTTTTTGAGACAGGGTTTCTCTAGCTTTGGAGCCTGTCCTGGAACTCGCTCTGTGGAACAGGCTGGCCTTGAACTCACAGAGCTCCACCTGTCTCTGCCCACAGTGGGATTAAAGATGTGCACCACCACTACCCGGCCCCAATGTAACTTGGGCCACCAAACTTTAGTACACTGGACTAACGCTAAGACAATTAATTGTGACACTCTTAAGAAGCCTATATTAGCGGCGGTGCGTGCCTTTAATCCCAGCATTTAGGAGGCAGAGGCAGGTGGATTTCTGTGAATTCAAGGCCAGCCTAGTCTACAAGAGCTAGTTCCAAGACAGGCTCCAAAGCTACAGAGAAACCCTGTCTCAAAAACCCAGGGGGGGTGGGGGGAACCAAGGGGGGGAAAAAAAGGGATGCCTATATCTATATTTGGATATGTCTTACTTTCTGTGACTTAGAGAAGCCCACACCCACGCTCTGAGAGGAACGTTTTTTTCTCCTAACACTTATGCTTCAATTTTATTAAAATATCTTTAAAATCAACAAGATAGGTGAGTAAGACACTTGCCATGTAAACTGAAGTTTATTCCCTAGAATCAACATAAAAGTAGAACCAATTCTAAAGTTTATTCTCTGACCTCTAGTGGCATGCAGTGACATATGTACATATATATGCATGCACACACACCCATATACACATACTTTATTTTAAAAAATAACTAAACTCTTGAGTTCTGCTTATCATATCAGCTAGGCCCGGAATTCTTTTCTGCATCAAAGCTAAGAATCACAACTAAACCTGAGTCAAGGTCCTTTAAAAGCTTAGGGAAACTAACTCTGCTGAGGGTGACATCATGGAGCTGGGTCTGTGTCCTCACCACTGCTAGTTCCAGAGGAAACTAGGGTTACCTCAAGTTTTGGTACCCCAGGACAACTGAAGGGACCAAAAGTCCTCTCTTTTCCCCACAGAACAGCTTACCATCAGCACTATATCAAATAATTCTGAAAGTGGTTAGAGAAACAAAATTAAACTGAATCTACTTGTGAGCCAACAGTTAACCTCAAATATGTCTTTAAGAAAAAGACCACATTGGATCAGTAGTGGTAAAACCAAGGGAGTCTGAGATAGGATTATGAAAGAGACCAGCTTAGGTTATTAATGAGACCCTGTTTCAAAAACACAAACTAGGATTAGAGAGAAAAGGCTCAGTAGATAAAAATGATTACTGTTCTCTTGCAGAATGCCTAAGTTTGGATCCCAGCACTCACAAAGGAAAGCTCACAACTGTTTGTTAACTCCAATCCCATCAGTTACTCTAATTTTTTAATTGACTCATAAACTTCACCTTTCTGAAAAACACAATATCAATGCTTAGTATAATGTACCCAACTTCAGTTCATTGTTCTATAGAAATGTTGTCATTTAGAAAGTCCACAAGGCCTCAACCCTACCCAAAGAACTACAAGTAACCAAAAAATGCCTAAGAGTAGGAGAAATAATCTTTGCCAGAAAAAGCACACCAACTGGTTATCTAATATCAAATGATCAGCCCTGAAAACAAGCATACAAGTAGCATTATACAGACTGAATAGGTTATATCTAGAAATATATATATATGTATATACATATATGCACACACTAACAACAAATTTTAAAAGGCTATGAATTTGAAAGCAAGGAGGGGTATATGAGAGGGTTTGGAGGGAGGAGGGGAGAGAAGGGAGTAATGTAATTATGTTATAAGCTGAAAAATAAGAATTAATTTTTAAGAAATATTTCACTAAAAATAAGTAAAGAAAGGGGGGAGTGCACAGCAGTGGGAAAAGTGTTTGCTATACAACCTAGTAACCTGAGTGCAATGCCTCAGACTCCCACAGTGGAAGAGGAACTGACTTCCACAAATTGTCCTCCACATGTGTGCTATATAGTACATTGGTCCCCTAGCACAATAGTCTTTCTCTTACCAATACATAGTAAATAAATAAATTCAATTTACAAACTTAGTTTTAAAAATTTCAGTTTACATCCTTTTACTGGACATCTCTCTGTTTTTGTTTTTATATAAACCTCATCCATTTGGGAACCTTTTATTGATTCCAAAAGAAAAGTTTCACAATTGAAACAGTGAAACTGGCTTTTATTAATTAAAATCAAACTTTTGCAAATCTATATATAACCCATCTCAAAAAAATTATCCAGTCCTCAAGTCTTTTTAATTTCTATGATATTTTATATTCGGTTATATTTGAAGTCTTACTACTAAATTAAGACCCCACTATGATAATTCTACATATCAAAATATGGATGACATGTCTGGAATCCTTTGATTAAAAAAATTAAGTCAATATTAGAGTCCTCCCTCCTTATCATCGTGCACCATGCTGACTTAGCAAAAACCTGACCATCTTCAAAAATAAGTACCAAAAATTGATGGTAAGTATTGTGATTAAAAAGTATTTTCAAGCAGGTAATAAAGCAGTCTGAAACAACTGAAGTACAAATTCCAATTACTATCTACAAAAAGTTTTAGAAAATTGATCAGTATTTTAAATTACATTAAAATTATTTAAGTCTGGAATATTCTCTGAGAATACTATATAATAGCAATTTTAAATGACAGAAATATTAGCTGGAAGAATTTTATGTTCATGTGTTTGTGTCTGAGTGCATGTATATGTTTGTGTATGAGTGTGTATGTATATA
>NW_026067943.1:9864862-9879894 GCF_014885135.2 Alexandromys fortis
AGTTCATAGAGGCCAGAATAGGGCATCAGATCCCACAGAGTTACAGACATTTATAAACTGCCACGATGGTACTAGTAGCCCAACCCAGATCCTTTGAAAGAACAGAAAGTGTTCTTAACTACTGACACATCTCCCCAACTCCTATTTTATTATTCTTGATAATATCAGAAGAGTAGAGAGTGGGTAAATAACTACTAAGAAGCAAAACAATTCTCACACACATACATACACACTTGAAACTTTTCAAAAAAAAATTGCATACTGAGATACAATAGGAAAATCACCCCTAAATTTGTTGTGGCCAAATCTACAGTGTAAATAAAATGCTAGTGCAGATTTTCTTATAGCCTTCCAATATAGTATCCCTGAAATAAAACTGGGTCTCTCCAACAGGAAAAATTATTTACATTAGTTAAATTTTTCTCAATTCATAAAAAGTATGATAATCACAGGGGAAAAGGTACAATGCCCCTTACATCTCATGGAATCTTCTAAGAATTATTCTGAAATCATGCCAGTTTCCACAATTTTTTAATTCGCCATTAAAAATCATAAATAGTCTGTTTTTGTACTTGTTAGCCCATTCTCACTATAGCTTATCTTTATTTTCATTATATTTATTGTAAAAGAAGAAAAATCTACTTATAAGTATATAAGTAAAATAGCAGAGGGCAACATGAAGACAACTAACTCAAAGGGCTAAACTTTAGCTATATATGGCGTAGCACTACTGCAACTCTCTAAAGAAAGCAGTCAAACTTACTTAAAAGGGGACAAAAAAAAGAAAAGAGAGATGGGAATCAAACAGAAAAATTTTCAGCATCAAATGCCATACATGAGATAAAAATTAACATTTTTTTTCTTGAGATTGGGTCATCAAAGGAGAAGCCAATAAAACAGAACTGATTAAAAACTCATATAGTGTACTAGCAAAAAATGTCAGCACAAGAGGGTAAATGTGTAAATGTGGTGGTGGTAGATACTGCAAAGCTAATGAGCTTCTCAATAATTCACTGAAGCAGGTATCCAAAGCTATTTTCATTTTGTTCGGGCGGTGGCAGAGGGGAATCAAGAAAATAGGGTATAAGTACTATGTGCTAGGTTTCAGAATGCATGATGAAGCACTGACTTAAAGAAATAGAACAAATAACACAGAATTCAGAGCCCTTACAAGATAACATACCAGTGATCCCAGCATTAAGTAGGATAAGACAAGAGGAAAGAGTTCATGCTAGCATGGGCTGCATAGCAAGACTCTGAAAAAACAAGAAGTCAAGAGGAATCATCTGCTTTTAGAGTGCATAAAATATGTTATGACTCTAAAACAAGAATATGATGGGGATAGGACCAAAGAACTTACAGAAATTAAAGATAAATTCACAAACAGAAGTTGGCTGGCAGTGAATAGAAAAAAAATTTTTTCCCAAAGAAGCCCAAACAGAATGTCAGACAATAGATTAAAGAGGGTAGGCAACAGTAATTGCAAGATTCCCAACAAACAAATAAAATACTTCTCAGAAAACAGAAAAAAAAATCAAGTGTAGAAGTTTTCCAATTGAAATATTTCTCAAAGTAAAACACATATTTACAGGAGGTTTATTTACCAAACCAGAACAGATGGCAGAGAAAAGTTAAGACCAAAAAGAAAAACTCTTCTAATGAAAAGAGGGAAACATTCATTATTCATTTAAGTAGTTTCCAAAAGCAAAATATGTCCAGAAGCAAAAATACCAGGATAGTTTCTTTTCTCCCAGGAGCTGTTCCTCAGGAGCTATACCTACTGAAGCACGATTAATAAAAACTCAGAGAAATTGGGGTTCAACCTGAAGACCAGAAAAGCTAAATAGCCAGCCACTGGCTCTTACCTCAACCTCAGTCCGAAATGGCGATCCTGCCTCCAGGAATCTCAGAATGAGACTGAGAGCTGCCTCCTTCCATTTTATAATCCTTTCTAGTTCTGAGATTAAAGGAAAGGCGTGCACTTAGACTACCACCTGGTTTCTATGGCAAACTACTGTGGCTACTGGGATTAAAGATGTGTCATTTCTGCCTGGTCAATAAGATTGGCCAGTGTGGCTGTTTTACTTTTCTGAACCTCAGGCAAGTTTTATCTTTTAAAATACAAGTGAAATGCCACTACTACCTACCTTTCTTTTTAATTATTTTGAGACAAGGTCTCTCACTAGTCTGTGATGTGGGAAGGTCATTTGTCAATCTGTTGTTTCATTGGTTAATCAATAAAGAAAACTGCTTGGCCTGATAGGTCAGAAAATTAGGTAGGTAGACAGAACAGAATGCTGGGAAGAAGGGAAGTGAGCCAGACACCAGGTCAGACATGCTGAATATTTCCTGGTAAGACACCACTTCGTGGTGCTACACAGATTATTAAAAATGGGTTAATCAAAATGTGAGAGTTAGCCAAGAAGAGGCTAGATATAATGGGCCAGGCAGTGCTTAAAAAAATACACTTTGTGTGTTGTTATTACAGGGGCAAAACTACCCGTGCTGGAGCCGAGCAGGACAAAAAGCAGGCCTGCCCGCCTCCTCACTACAAGTCTGGTAGACTGGTTGGCCAGCTGGTGAGTCCCAGGGACCCATTTGTCTTCATCTTCCAGCACTGGCATTATAAATTATAAGCATGCATCACCATACCTGGCTTTTACCTTGCTTTAAAAAAAAAAAAAAAAATGGGTTCTGAGGATCACACTCAGGCCCTATTTTACAGTCTGAGCTATCTCCCCAGCCTAATAGCAGAATGTTAAGGAAGAAAAGTAAAATTACAGAATCCCACACAAAATTGATTTTTAAAAATACTTTCACTGGGTGAAAACCTCCAATCTTATATACGGATACTTATATAGAAATCATAAAACTGTAAAAATGTCACTAAACTCTAACTAAAGCATATGAAATCTTTATTTGAATACAATATCCATCTAGAAATGAGAACATAGGTCTTTTTAAAAAGTCACCGAAATAGAGCAAAAAAAATCTTAAAGAAATATTTATTTTTTAAGTGAATATTAATTTATTGGGTATGCCAAGAAAAGCAATAGGAGCACAGAAATGAAAAACAGCAGAAGTACTAATAACTTCAAAATAAAGCTCAGAAACTGGATATGGTGGCACTCGCCTTTAATCCCAGTACTAGGAAGGTAGGAGAAAATCTCTGTGAATTTGAGGATAGCCAGGGCTGCATCATAAGACCTTGTCTCAAATAGGCAGGGAGGGAGGGAGATAGCTCAAGATTGTTTAAACATGTAATGTATATTTGTGTGTGTATACAGATAAGTGCAAGAGCCCTTGTAACCAGAGGTGCTGAATCTCCTGGAATAGAAGTTACAGGGAGTTTTAAAACTGCCTATAGGTGGGTACTGTAAGAAATAAATTGTGATGGTCCATTTTCAGTATGAAGTGCCCTCATTGTTTTTTATCAAAGTTACAGATAAGCAGGAAGCACCAAGCCTCTCTCTTCCCTAGCTGGGAGCAAGCACCTTCTTATCTCAGAACTCTGACAGTTGAAAAGTTACTGGTAGTCTGCTACTACATGCTCAGAAAAATCTCAATTTGGAGCAGTTTTAAGCCCTAAATTATTCATTAGATAAAGATTTGCTGCCTAAACCAATAGCAAAGGACTATGCTAAGTTCCGGACTATGATAGAGCAGGAATTTCTTATGATCAGGGATCTTAAAAATCACTAACTTACGTTATACCAGCATACCAGCTATTTTTGCCTTTTCTCTATCTTGAGTCCCTACAAAGAGACCCTGTCACAAAATATCTTTCAAAACTCAATTTTAAAAAGTTGCTGAAAATTTTGGTGTCACTATCTTGTTTCAACTAAACAGTACTGTGCATATTAATAAAGTTTAAATTCAAAGTAAAAGTCAAAAACCATTAAGATTGGGGTGGAAGAGACGGCTCATCATTGGGAATGTGTCCTGCTCTTGCAGAGATCTGAATTTCAGTTCCCAATATCCAAATTTGTATTTCATAACTACCTGTAACTCAAGTTCAACAGGATCTGATGCCTGTAGAAATTCTGGTCTCTGGCTACTGCATACACATATGCAACCCTCCCCCACAACCACACACAATTAAAACTAAAATCTTTTATCCCAGTGCTCAGGAGGCAGAGGCAGGCAGATCAGGGCTTTCACACAGAAAAACACTGTCTCAAAAATACAAGAAAAGAAAGAAAAAAAAAAACCTAAAATCTTTAAAATAAAAATTAACAGATAATTTGTCTACATGGAAATCTAAGATATAGCAAAGTTAGTAGAACACTGCCTAGCTATGCAAGAGCATGAATTGAATCTCCAGCACTGTATAAACCAGTGCATTACAGGAGTATCAGGGGTGGGAGGTAGGGTTTAATCATCTGTTCCAGATCAACTTGAGACCCTGTCTCAAAGAAAACAAAAACAAGAAAAAAAAAAACTTTACAAGGACCCAACTTCAGCTGTTACATAAAACCTAATCATCTGTTTCTTTCTAAGAATGAAATTAGCTGAGTTTGTGTGACAAGAACTAAAATTCATATAGCCAACAATTTTCATTTTGTAGTAAATACTTATAAACAATTTGTTTAATTAGTTTACAAAAAAAAAAAAGACAAAGGACCAAAAGTGTACTGGCTAGTCCAAAGGCTAAGTCACGAATATTACAAATTCAAGGCCAGCTGGAAACTAACGAGAGCCTGTCAAAAACTAAAAGTGTTGTGAGAATTCAATACAATAACCAATTATATTGGGACAGCTTGGTCCAATGAGCCTGGTATTCTCTGAGGATGTGTAACCAGATAATAACCAGAGGCAAGGGGTCGAGTACTCTCTTGGACGGTGGATGAGCTGGCAGCAAACCATGCTTGGAGCTTCCCCACTGCCTTTTAGGAACGAGGTTGCAAGTAGTGGAGGAGAGCCGATTCCCCAGAGGGAACAGTAGAGCAGCTGGTGACAAGGCCCAGATTCCTCATTCTGTCTTGTATCATTGTGCATAGATTTTGATATTAGTAAACAGTAACATAAACCCCAGACTTCCCTCTTTATAAAAGGGAACTGATGATATACCTCAATGGTAAAATATTTGCCTAGCATGTGTAAATCTCTGGGTTCGACATTTAGTACCAAAAAAACAAACAAAACAACAACAACAAAAAAGATCAACCTGACATACACAGCAATACCATATTGGAAAAACAAACAAAAAGGATCTAGCTTTAGGTTTATACCCTAAATGTTTTTCAAAGTAGTTTATTATCAGTGCCTCTCATTTTCTTATGAAACAAAGTATTTTGTGAGGCTTTTATTTGGGGGGGGGGGGGTTCGAGACAGGGTTTCTCTGTAGCTTTGGAGCCTGTCCTGGAACTAGCTCTTAAAGACCAAGCTGGCCTCCAACTCACAAAGATCCACCTGCCTCTGCCTCTGCCTCCTGAGTCCTGGCATTAAGGGAGTGAGCCACTGCCGCCCAGCATCTTTAAGCTTTTTATATGTGTATTTATTGTCATAATGTAAAAAGTGTTACTTAAAATGCTTCTCAGTCATAAAAGTTGAAAGGATCTACCATACTCGATATATATTTAAGACAACACTGAAATATATTTAAGACAAAGGCCGCTGACTGGATCTTAACTAATGAGCCATTCTTCTACAGTTTACATTTGAACCAAGTCTCCTAAACTAAGCTAAATTAGGGTGTAGAAAACCACATTAGCATTTAAGTGTTAATTCTGAGTCTCTTATTTTGGATTCTAATAACTAAAACAAACTGCACTCTACTACATGTGACCACTTCCCCAAGTACTAGTGTACCAAATTAATGACCATGCCAGCCATCCCATTAAAAGCTTTTTCTAGCTAGTTACTTGGTACTTAGCTTTTTTATGGCACTTTTCTTTTCACATTATGCTCAGCAGTGCATGCAGCACACTACATTTAGGAATGCAACACACTTGTTTAGGAATGCATAGCCACGGTCATAAAAATCCCCTTTCTATACTACCTAAATTTAGAAGAACTACAAAACCAAATTGAACTATTCTGTGTTTTTGTGATCTGTAATTCTATCTTACTGCTAAAATAAAGCTTTCATTGAAATAAAGTAATATCTTAAGTATCTGCAAAATACTTCATACACATCACCTAATAAATATTTGCTAACAACTGAATTAGTAAAAACAAACATACAAAAATTAAAGTTAAAATTGAATTTGCTAGCAGGTCATAGTGACACACACCTATAATCTCAACAGACAGGAGGCTGAATAAGAAGGCTCATAAGCCTGAGGCCAGTATAGCTCTCAGAGAGTTCAAGACTAACCTTGGTTACACAACAAATGCACAAAATTGATTTAGAAAAAAATTCTCTACATAAAGAGCTAAAAACAAATACTGCAAGTAATGGGCAGCTCATCACTACTGTACAACCAAAGGTGTACTACTGCCCACTCTTTCCCAAAACTCATCGTAAGCTTAAAATATTATGCAAAGAAATCACCCTCTAAAGTGTTTCCAATTAGTTCTTCAGACATTATCTGTTCACCTTTAAGCAGTTCTATCAATGACTATCAACAAAATCACAAACTTAAACAAGAATGTTCAGTAATGACAATGGCAGAGATACTGGCTCTTATGATGAGGCAAACTAGTAAAGTATGGATAAATTGCAAAAAAGTGTAGGCAAGAAAAAAAAGGAAGCTAACTCAAGTAACCAATTTAAACAAGATAAAATACATTCTCAAACCTGCCATATGCACAGTAATGAGTTTTATTATTATTATTATTGTTGTATGTGCATGATATGTGTGGACACATTTGCCATGGTTGGCATGTGGAGGCCAAAGGACAAGTATGTGGAGCCAAGTTCTCCTACCACCTTTACATAGGTCCCAGTGATAGAACTCAGGTTGCCAAGCTGTACAGCAAGTCACTGAGTCATCTTGCTGGCCTAAAACATTTTTTTTTTCAGTTGTGAATAGCATTTTATTCATTTTTATGTTTTCAGTGATCATAGTAAATGAGCTACATCATGGCATTCTCAAATGTACATAGCTTTGCTCCTATTTGCTACTTTCCACTTCTCTCTTTGTCCCTCTACTCCCACTATCCTTCAAAATTATCAACCCTCTCCACTTTCATGACAATACATTTTTAAATACACTAATTTTGGTCTATAGTCAAGTCAATTCACAAAAGGGCTGTATGTTTGTGTTTATATTAAACTCACACTAACATACCGAAGTTATTTTCCTAACAGAGTTCTAAATGAGCAGCAAAAACCCTCTCATATATCAAATATAAAGTCTACCAAAGTTCATTCACACATTTTTCTAAAACACAATTAAGGTGAGGTTTTGGCACAAGTCTATAATTAAAACCCAGCATTATATATGCATACATACATATAAGAACTTACTTGGAGTCCTGCTTCAGCTTCAGTTTTGTGATTATTGAGATTAAAGGTTTGGGGTTTGCTTGTCTATCCTATCCATTCAAGATAACTTGGGTCTACTTTATTTATTAGCTGCCTACTCTAGAACATATCTAAGATGTTTTAAAAATATAAGAATGTTTAAAGAGAACTACTTTCTAGTTTTTTATATGAAATAATATATACTAAGAGACATTTTAGAATCTATCCATCTTTAAAAACATGTATATTGCTACCTTATTCACTAAAACAAAGAACTGGAATAAACCTAGTTACCTGCCAATAGATAAGTAATTTCGGTATATATAAATATACAGATGGAATACTTTTAGCACTTATGTAATCACAAAACTTGCAAGAAAATGAACTTAGAATATATAATATTTAAGTAAGGTCATACAATCTCAAAGAAAACCTACTCATTTTCCTTCATATGCAGAACTGCCAATGATCTATGTGTATATGTAAACAAATGTACATATCAATACAGCAGAAGGAGAAAAAAAGACCAAGAAAGGGTAAATATTAGGAGATGAAGAAGGACTGAACGCAGGAGATGAATACAAGCTATGAAAAGGAATATAGAGCAAATTGTTTTTCTAGCTCTAACTATGTCACAAATTTTTCATTTCTGGCGTGTATAAGACATAAATACATATCGAATAGTGAAAGTATAAAAGCCAAGATGAAGCTCTACAGCTTCAAAATAACTATTCTAACCATGCAGAAGTTCACTGAGACATAAAGCTTTGGGTTTGATTAATTCTGATCTGAGGTGGTTTTTATTTGCAAGGTTTTTGGGTTTTGGTGGTTGTTTGGTTTCACTGGATAGCCCTGGCTGTCCTGTAACTCGCTCTGTAGACCAGGCTAGTCTGGAACTCAAGAGATCCACCTGCCTCATCACCACTGCCTGGCAAAAGCTTTTTTATAATAAAATTATTTTAATTTTTTTCCAGACACTTACATCCATCACTAACTTATGTCTTTCTTGCCAACAACTACCATGCTCGGAGAACATGATTCATTAGAGATATTTCTGATACACATATGCTGGGAAATGACAAAGCACAAAAGAAAAAATTTAAATACTAAATTTCTGTGTTCAGCAATAGCAAAGAATTGCCATTTATAAAGAGTAGTAATGAAGCCAGGCATAGTGGCACACACCTTTAATCCTAGCACTTGGGAAGCAGAGACAGCAAATCTCTAGACTGGGATGACTTAGCCCGATAGGTAAAGACAGAGGAGTTCTTTATTAGTTTTGTTTCTATTTCACCATGAGATTGCAGTGCTATGCCTGAGTGTCTTCTAATGGCCTGTCAAAGAAAACTATTCCTTCCTAACGAAGAGTAGTTTTGAAAAAGAGAAGTAAGACTTTAAAGGGTAATTTTCAATTTTCCCATGTACTCTGAAATGTTAAAATAAAATTGTTAGCTCTTTTAGTTTTTTGTGGGTTTTTTTTTCTGTGGGGGAGGGTAGTCTGCACACAAGTTCTATAATGCTATGCCAAGGAGATGGCTTGGTCGGTGCCTGGTGCCAAGCCTGTCAATGTAGGATCAATCCCTAGAATCTCACTGAATCAGCCAAGCTGTCCTCTGACCTACACAGACACACACACACATACACACACACACACACACACACACACACACAATGTAAAACAAAAGAAAAAAATTTTAAGTTTTATACTACATGTTTGGTGGTAAACATCTGTAATACCAGTACCAGAAGCAGAGCAGGAAAATCATGAGTTCAAGGTCAGCCTGGACTACACAGCAAGACCTTGTCTAAAAATATTGATTTTAAAAAAGATTATTACAATTAAATCAGCTGTCAGTTGGCTAGTGCCAATCATAATAAACAGTAAAAGTTTAAGAACTCTACAACAAGCCAGGCGGTGGTAGTGTGCGCCTTTAATCCCAGCACTCTGGAGGTAGAGGCAGGTGGAACTCTCGAGTTTGAGGCCAGTTTGGTCTACACAGTGAGTTCCAGACCAGGTAGGCTTACATGGAAAGAAACTGAAATTTTTAAAATGTATACCCTGGCAATGTTGAAGCATGCATGGGCAGCCTGTATACAGCAGTTCTGTTGAACTTGTCCATATCGGGTTTCATGGTCTACTTAAAAAAAAAGGGGAAAGGAATTAGGGGCTAAGTTCTCTTCTAGAGAACCAGGTCCAGTTCCCAGAATCCACATGAAGGTTAACTACTGTTCCAGAGATCTGCAGGAGCACACACAATGTAAAACACTCATATACATAAAATAAAAAAAAATAAAATTGTTTTCAAAAAGGAATAATTTGGTGTTCAAACACTAAAGCTTGCATTAGTAGAAACATGTGTGATGTGATGTACACAGTAAAGAAAGTAGGCTTTAAAAAATATTTTAAACAAAAATACTGAATTTTATTTGAGATATAATCTCACTATATCACCTTGGTTAGATATAGAAATAAATACGCTAAGTATATGATAGTTTTTGCCTTTAATCCCAGCACTCAGGCTGAAGTAGGATGACAAGGAGTTGAAGGCTAACCTGTGCTATATAGTAATCACAAACACCATTAATATTTATTTTTTCTCTAATAGTTAAGGTGAACTACCTATTTCCCCGATAAATTGTGCTGAAATCTTAATCCTTAATGTAAGGAAGGGAAGTAGACCTCTACCCTCTTGAAAGAACTAATGCTGCTGTACAGGGTTTTCTTTCTTTTTTTTTTTTTTTAAAGTTTTTTCGAGACAGGGTTTCTCTGTAGCTTTGGAGCCTGTCCTGGCACTAGCTCTTGTAGACCAGGCTGGCCTCGAACCACCGCCCAGCTGTACAAGGTTTTCAAACATCTATTTCATACAGTAAGAAATTCCTCATCAATTGTCAGCACCTTGACAATGGACTTCCCAACTTCTAGAACTATGAGGAAATGAAAAAAAATTTTATAAAGTACCTAGGCCGGGCGGTGGTGGCGCACGCCTTTAATCCCAGCACTCGGGAGGCAGAGGCAGGCAGATCTCTGTGAGTTCGAGACCAGCCTGGTCTACAAGAGCTAGTTTCAGGACAGGCTCCAAAACCACAGAGAAACCCTGTCTCGAAAAACCAAAAAAAAAAAAAAAAAAAAAAAAAGTACCTAATCTATAGTATTTTATTGCAGCAGCCCAAATGGGCTAAAACAATCCTTACTGAAAGAAGCTACAAAAAGAAGCTATGTCTTCAATATAGCCATGAACATATCTGGTAAGTATTATTTTGTTTTCTAAATAGTATTCTATTTAGGAATCAGGGGAACTAAAATTTACATCTAGACTTGAGGCTGATGTGATGGCTCAACAGATTAAGGCACTTGCCGCCAAGCCTAAACTCAGTCATCACAATTCACGTGGTGGAATGAAATATTATATGCTTCCATATCTACACATAGTAGAATGAGACTGACATAAATGCACACACATACAAAATTTAAAAAAAAAAAATCGGTTTTTCCAGACAAGGTTTCTCTGTGTATCAAGCCCTGATCGTCCTGGAACTCACTTTGTAAACTAGGCTGGCTTCAAACTCACAGAGATCCACCTACCTCTGCCTCCCTCCCACTGCTTGTTGAGATTAAAGGCATGAGCCGCCAAACTTGGCCAAATCATTTTTTAAAATGATTGATTTTTATCTTATGTGCATTGGTGTTTTACCTGCATGTATGTCTGTAGGAAAGTGTTGAATTCCCTGGAACTGGAGCTATAGACAGTTTTAAGTCACCATATGGAGGCTTGGAATTGACCCCAGATCCTTTAGAAGAGCAGTTAGTACTGTTTGTTGACCTCTGAGCCATCTCTCAAGCCCCCACACAGTAACTTTTTAACTAAATAAAAAACAAACAAACAAACAAAACGAACAAGGTTGATAAGTGTGGCTAAAGCAGAAAGACCTTACCAACCTATCTACCCAACCACAACAGTATTTTGAACCTAAAATATCCTAAAACAAGATCTTGTACACTTAAGTATGGATTACCCCTGGTCTAAAAAGGTGTGAGACTGAACTCAAAAAAACTATTCCAGCCCAGCGGTGATGGCACACACCTTTAATCCCAGCAGTCCAGAGGCAGAAGTAGGTGAATCTCTGTGAGTTCGAGGACAGCCTGATCAGGTTCCAAAGCTACAGAGAAACCCTGTCTCAAAAAAAAAAATAAACAAAACACCAAAAATCCGCTGGGCGGTGTGGCACACGCCTTTAATCCCAGCACTGGGGAGGTAGGACTGGCGGATCTCTGTGAGTTCGAGGCCAGCCTGGTCTACAGAGCAAGTTCCAGGACAGGCTCTAAAGCTACAGAGAAACCCTGTCTCGGGTTTTTTAAAAAAAAAAAAAAAAAATCACATGAGAGGAGATTCAGCTCAATGCGGGTTATTTCAAAATTGGCAAAGGAATAAATTAGGTTTGAGTCACAGAACTACATTCCATTTCTGCAGCACTGCCCATCTTGAAACATTCATATTGTATACTTAGGAGCCAGGCATGGTGGCACACACTTTTAATCCCAGCACTTGGAAAACAGGGGGGGATCTCTGAGTTCTAAGACAGCCTGGTGTGCAGAGTGAGTTCCAGGACAGCCAAGGCTATATAGAGAAACCCTGTCACGAGGGGAAAAATATCATACCCTTAGGAAGGAACCAAAACCTTAACTTGGTAAAAACCAGTTTAAGACACAGGTACTAGGTAGACCAGAGTGAAAACAAAAATTATGACTTCTACCTCTCCTTTTAGCTAGAACTAAAAACAATCTCATAAATATACAATGTTTCAAGTAAACTCACTATTTAGAGACAACCTATAAGAAAAATGTCAGAAATAGATTACTAGGTCTATGTATGTTTTCTTAAAGCAAATTATGCTGTTCCTGAAAAGCATGCTCCCATTACTACCCCAACCTCCAGAAGAGTAACAGTAATATAAATTCTACAGAACACCCTAGTAATATTTTTTCATCAGCACATCTGGTTGAATAACTAAAGTACACCATTTACGTAACAGGTCCTGATAAAGAAATCTTGTTTTAAGAGTTCTCAGGCCGGTGGTGGTGGTGGGTGGTGAGTGGTGGGGTAGATGGGTGGTCTTAGTTATTACTTAAAACTATGGTATCAAAATATTACCTGTGACTCTAAAAATAACCTTAACAATAGAAAGTCTGATTTGTACACCCTACTCCACTCATCCTCCAAAATTTATATCCCCATATGAAATGATAAAAAGTAAACATAATTTTCCATTGTTAGAGGACTCTAGAAATCTGACAGTCACTTCTACATAAAACTAGCATTACTTTGCTGAGCAGTGGTGGCACACACCTTTAATACCAGCTCTTGGAAGGCAGAGACGGGAATCTCTGTGAGTCTGAGGCCAGCCTGGTCTACAAAGGGAAGTTCCAGGACAGCTAGGACTGTTACATAGAAAAACCCTGTCTTGGGGAGGAAAAAAAGTAAAAAAATATTACTTCATTTGAAATTACTAATTAGCCATTTACTAAAACTACAAATGCAGTTTAAAAAGAATTAAAGGGGCTGGAGAGATGGCTCAGTGGTTAAGAGCATTGCCTGCTCTTCCAAAGGTCCTGAGTTCAATTCCCAGCAACCACATGGTGGCTCACAACCATCTGTAATGAGGTCTGGTGCCCTCTTCTGGCCTGCACGCATACACACAGACAGAATATTGTATACATAATAAACAAATATTTAAAAAAAAAAGAATTAAAGTTTTATACAGGTAATCACAGCTACTGTTTCCTTTAACATTTTGGGATACTGAAAACTAAACTTTAAGGATATTAAACAAGGACTCTACTGAACTACATTCCCCAGCCCTTTTGAGATAGGGTCTTACTAAGCTGTCCAGGCTGTCCTAAAACTTCCTTTGTAGCCTGGACAGTTTTTGAACCTATGATCTTACTGTTTCAGTCTCCCTCAGTAGCTAAAATTATAGGCCTGTGCTACCAAGCCAAACTTTTATTTTTTTTTTTTGGTTTTTCGAGACAGAGTTTCTCTGTAGCTTTGGTGCCTGTCCCAGAACTAGCTCTTGTAGACCAGGCTGGTCTCGAACTCACAGAGATCCGCCTGCCTCTGCCTCCCGAGTGCTGGGATTAAAGGCTGCGCCACCACCGCCCAGCCCAAGCCAAACTTGTAATAGTTTTTAATACCTCACAAATTACTGGATCCTAGCCATTTTAATTTTGTTCTTTTTAACCCAAACCAAGTTATTTATTGCCCTATGATTTCAGGTCCTTATTTAATAAACAAGTTGATAGGAAAGATAGCCTATTTCATCCAATTTTGCATGTATTTATTCATGTATGTGTGTGGGTATACAAGTGCCACAGCAAAGAGTGCAGGGTCAGAGAACAACTTTCACAAGTTGGTGCTGGAGATTGAACTAACTGATATCAGGCTTAGTGGCAAGTGCCTTTACCTGATGAGCCATTTCCCAGAGCCCTTCTTCAAGTTTTCATACACTAAGATTTCTAAAGTCAGACATGTATATGCCAGTGCTAGGAAGGTAAAAACAGAAATTCAAAGCTATCCTGGGCAATACAGCAAAACCTTGTCTCAAAACAAATAAAAAACACTCAGATTTTTAACTTAATGGAACACAATCCTATTCCTGTCTTGCAAAAATAAAACTATATTCAAATATTCATTCAGGTTGGAGATATAGTAGAGTATGTAATATCCTAGATTCAATTGCTAGTAATGGGACAGTGGGGGAAACATTGACATTCAATGTAAAAGAGAGGTATTTTTTCTTTCCAAAGCTTATCCTTAGAGGTTTATTCTTTAATTTGGACCCAAAGATAAAAGTTCAAAACATTGACCTACTAATACTTTGATCAAAATCAAAACAAAAAACAAAATTATTGCCTGACTACCACTATAAAGTACTCTTATACTAGAAGTCACATTTGTTTAATTTTTTTAAATCAAAAATGAAAAATTTTCAGAAGCTTGGTTAAAAAGCATGAAAGTTCTGAAAACCAGGACTTCATTCTATAAACTAAGATCCATTTGGTACTGCTTCCAAATGGTGACTTGGCTTAAAAATAGTCAAAGTAGGATTTTCCTTAGTTTGATCACACCCAGATCTACATAAAGAACTAAGTCCAAAAATTTAATATTTTGAGAAAAGCTGAGTTTTAAAATTATTGTTGTGACATTAGATAAATGGGAGTTTTTTATATTAGTTCCAAGAAAAAAACTATCAGTCCCTAATGACAAAGGAAAACAAACCAGTCTGAGAAGTCCTTTTAAATGTGAAATAACTGAGTACTGCTGAGTGCTAGGTTATAGGGGTTGCCTAGCATGTAAAGGTCCTGAGTTCAATCCCCAGAATAACAACATATATAACACACACACACATACATATTTTGTAAGGGAATAACTGAAACTAACAAAATTCTCGATACTTAACAAACACAGTGCTTTAAAATGGGTGGCTGGGAAGGACCAGACATGGTGGCTAATACCCATAATCCCAGCACTTGGGAGGTTGAAGCTTTAAATTGGTTGCCAGGCTGATCTACAGAGTGAATTCAAGTTAGCCCGGGCTGTCAAAAAAAAAAAAAAAAAAAAAAAAA